>NC_062568.1:213639564-213967064 GCF_022837055.1 Prionailurus viverrinus | reverse complement strand
TCGTTTTCCTTGAAGGGGAGAACATCTAGAAGCATGACACCTACCTGGAGAGTCCCCCTTCTGGAATGGTGTGAAGAGCTGGAGATGTGACGTGCTCCGTCCTCACTTCTCTTATGCCCTTCCCCCCCCCCCCCCCCCCCGATTCTAACGACGATGTTTCACTGGGGGTCCCTTCCTTTAACCACATCACTGTGTGGTTCTCCTGCTTCCAGTGGCGACAGGCGACCTGGCTCTTTATGGACTTTTCGTCCGTGTTTTCTGTTTGTTGCTCTTCCTCTCTTTGCTTATTTTTTAAAAAAAAAAAAATTTTTTTTTCAACGTTTATTTATTTTTGGGACAGAGAGAGACAGAGCATGAACGGGGGAGGGGCAGAGAGAGAGGGAGACACAGAATCGGAAACAGGCTCCAGGCTCCGAGCCGTCAGCCCAGAGCCTGACGCGGGGCTCGAACTCCCGGACCGCGAGATCGTGACCTGGCCGAAGTCGGACGCCTAACCGACTGCGCCACCCAGGCGCCCCTTCCTCTCTTTGCTTATTAAGGAACAGCTGCTGTTTTTCTTTTCTCCAAAAAGCTTCCTGTTTCTGCTGGATCCAGCACCAGAAGTTCCCCGGGCAGGCGGACGCCTGTCGTGGCCTGGCCATCGGTCTCCTGACCCAGAGGCACTGTCGCCCTCCCGCGGAGGGGAGCCAGCACCCGGGCCGGGTCAGCTCTGTGGGGGCTTTTGTTGCCGGCAGGGTGCGTCTTTGGGCCCGTGACACATTTCAGCTGCGGCGCCCAGGCGAATTTCGGGCAGAAGGATTTCTGCCAACGGCCTCGTGCGGTTCTCTCTGCTCTTCCTTCGCCTCAGGTTTCCTCTGCTCTTCTTGGGAACCGGGTGTGACCTCTGGTGGCGCTTCCCCGCTTGAAGCATTTTCAGCGTCTTGCTCTCACCCATCGTTGCGAACGCACTTCTCTCAGGTAAACAAAAGCCGCCTCCTCTGCAGCCTCTTCCGTGGCCTTCTCTTCTCTCTCCGGACGCTTGTGAACACCCTCGTTCCGCTCTTCCTTTCTCCAGCTTCCTTCACGTTCCATCTCTTTCAAAACCTTCTTGAATCCACGCTGGAAGAGTCCTGTGTCTCCCTGCGGCAACTTGGGGAGGCTCCTGCTTCACGGGGAGGTCACAGGTGAGCCCTGCCGGTCCCCAGTGACGATGGCCTTTGTTTTCGATTCGAGGCGGGGCCAGAGATCCTGGCGGTTCAGACTGCCAGCGGGGAGGAGGAAATCTACCTGACAGGGGACCAAAAGCAGCCCCAGGCTGACAGTCCAACTGGTATACTGGCCCCCGTGCAAAATTAACGGGTGGCCCACCAAAGCTCATTGTTCTGGGTAACGACACGCCTGTCGTCAGCGGCAATAATCCGCCGCGTCTTGACTGCAGCTGTCTCCGGGAGCACTGTCCGCCGGGCCTGGTGCTGATGACTGTTCGGGGGCGGGGGGGGGCGGGGGTGTAGGTACGTTCTTCTTTGTGGTTGCCACATTCTGTTAAACTCTGAATCCCCTTGAAAACACCCACAACTGTTTGGACCAGATCTCATCGTGGACAATCTTGTCAACTTGGCATCATTCCGAGCTGGTCCACCACAGCGGTTTGCTCTCCTGAAGCTTCTCTTTGGTCAATCCACGCTTGAGCCACTATAGAGTCTGGTCGGTTTGGATGCTTCCCGGGGCTAGAACAGCAGCATCCGTTGCGGTTGCTTCAGGGGCCGTTGCTGCCAAGGCTGACGTCCTCGACCCCATATTCTCACTTCTCAAATGCATTTACTTTCCTCAGCACCTTCCCTTTACATATAGGCCGGTCCAGACGACATTTCGGAAGCACGGCAACCAGGTCGCTCACGGCCTCTCTGGTGCTGGACCGCATTGCTACCACGTTTCCTGTAACGCCTCTCTCACCTTTTCAGGGCTTCTACTTCTTCAAGACCAAGACAAGATCCAATTTAACTCCATTCTGACGCTACCTGGAGACAGTGTCAGATCCCACAGGCTAACGGCTCAGTCCCACAGGACGGCTCCCCGCCCCCCCCCCCCCCCCCCACTTTAGATGCCAGTTGAAAGCCCAGGGTCTCACCTGTGTTTCTAACCAACTGGCTAAAAATTAAAGGTTCCTACAACCGCCTCCTTGGGTTCAATTAATTTGCTAAAGCGGCTCACAGGCCTCAGGGAAATATTTTGCTTCCTGGGTTCCTGGTTTGTGATAAAAGGGGATGGCTCAGGAACAGCCGGATGGAGGAGGTGCCCGGGGCCAGGGCTGGGGGGAGGGGGCCGGCTCCCCGTGTCACCAACCAGAAGCTCTCCAGACGGGGTCCTTTTGGGTTTGTGTGGAGACTTCGTAACAGGGGCGTGACTGATGAGGCCTTGGCATTGGACAATGGGCCCCACCCCGGCCCCTCTCCCCTCCCCGGAGGTCAGGGGGTGAGGCTGAGTTCTGACCAATCGCATGGTTGGTCCCCCTGGCAACCAGCTCTCACCCCTAGGAGCATGAAATGAATAAAGGGAAACCTCACTAAAGTGGACTGGGGATGCTAAAAGGAAAGGCTGGAAGGGGGAGCCACCATTCAGTGTCAATTATAAGAAACAATGTCTCCCCTGGGGCACCTGGGTAGCTTAGTCAGTTGAGTGTCTGACTTCTGCTCAGGTCATAATCTCGTAGTTCAGGAGTTGGAGCCCCGCATCAGACTCACTGCTGTCAGTGCGGGGCCTGCCTCAGATCCTCTGTCCCCCTAACTCTGCCCCTCTCCTGCCTGCACGCTCTGAAAAATAAACAAACATTAAAAAAACAAAGCTCATGTTTAGAAGAGAGGGAGAGAGAGAGAGAGAAAAGAAGTGTCTCCCCAAGGAAAGAACCAACAGGAAGGACATCAATTATAGGCTCCAACAGGAAAAGATGTGCACTGCGGCTCCTACGGGAAGTCCACCACACCTGCCCCTCGGCCAGTGAGAAACCTCATCCCCCTGGGCCCCTGCTTCTCTCCAGTGGGCTTTGTTTCCAAACAACTCCCCTAACTTCCCCTTTCTCCATAAAATAATGCTCCTCTTCTTTGTTCTCTGGACTTGCCTGTGGTTTTGCCATAACTTGCCTATCCTGAATTACGGTTCTGTTATCCCAAATAAACCCATTTTTGCAGGTAAAATAATGGTTTTATTTTCAAGGTTAACAGAGTTTTTCCAAAAGCCACCTTACTAACAGAAGCTCAAGTGTGGTTGAAAGAGGCTTGCTGTATCAAAATACCCCTTTTGTGACTCTTTTCGCTTAGGAAATTCAAAGGTTTTAGGAGCTCTGTGCCAGAAACGGGATGAAAACCAAATGCACATTTCTTATTATAAGTCACAGAATCACAGAACTTAACCAATCGACAGAACGGATGGATGGTAAATTTAAGGATATCAACCAGAAAAACACTAGGTTTTCTGAGTAATAGGAATCCCATCGAGAGCAAACACAGAAAAACAGAAGGCAGAAGGATTTTTTTTTTAATGTTTATTTATTTTTGGGACAGAGAGAGACAGAGCATGAACGGGGGAGGGGCAGAGAGAGAGGGAGACACAGACACAGAATCCGAAGCAGGCTTCAGGCTCTGAGCCATCAGCCCAGAGCCCGACGCGGGGCTCGAACTCACAGACCATGAGATCATGACCTGAGCTGAGGTCGGATGCTCAACCGACTGAGTCACCCAGGCGCCCCGAGAAGGATTTTTTTAAAAAAGTTCCCCAAATTGGCACCTGGCTGGCTCAGTGGGTTAAGCTCGGTTAGGCAACCGGCCCTTGATTTCTGCTCAGTTTTATGGTTTGTGAGATCGAGCCCCGAGTTGGGCTGCCCACTGACAGCAGAGAGCCTGCTTGGGATTCTCTCTCTGCCTCTCCCCCACATGCACGCTGTCTCTCTCTCAGAATAAATACAGAAACTTATTAAAAAAAAAAACAATGAAGTTCCCAGACTGAAGGAAGGCTAAGAGCCTCCAGAATGAAGAGAATGGTGTGCTCAGTACAGTCAGGAGAGGCAGCAAGGTGTATCTCCATGGCATTTCAGAGCACCAAGGATATGGAGAAGATCCTAACCACTTTCAGAGAGAGAACCCACAGAGGGCAGACCACTGACCAGGCATCAGAATAGCTTTGGACTTTTCTTTTTTTTTTTTTTTTTAACATTTTTTTTTCAACGTTTATTTATTTTTGGGACAGAGAGAGACAGAGCATGAACGGGGGAGGGGCAGAGGGAGAGGGAGACACAGAATCGGAAGCAGGCTCCAGGCTCCGAGCCATCATCAGCCCAGAGCCCGACGCGGGGCTCGAACTCACGGACCGCGAGATCGTGACCTGGCTGAAGTCGGACGCTCAACCGACTGCGCCACCCAGGCGCCCCAGCTTTGGACTTTTCAACAGTGTCCCTGGAAGCTGGAAGCAAAATATGTGACGTCAGAAAATCTGAAGATAAAGTCTTTCCAAACTAGAATTCTAGACTCTGCCAAACTGTCGATCAGAGACAGGCATAGAACAAACACCTTTCAGACATGCGCCCTTTCCAGAAAGCTCCGGAGGGCTGACTTGAGCAAAATGAGAGCGTAAGCCAAGAAGGGAGATGGAGATGGCAGGGGTGCCAGGACACAAGAACTGCAGCCCAGGGAGCACAAGGATGACAGCGGAGAACAGCTCTAGCCGGGGAGGGGGGGGGGGGGGGGACTGGGCAGCAGGTCTGGGGAGCAACCCGGCTGGACCGGAACAAGGGACAGGGCGCACTGCAGGGAGGTATCCAGGAGCTTGAGCCGAGGGAAAACGTTATTGACAGGCGTGTGGCAAAAATGTCCGAACGTCTGGAAAAGGAGACATGTGGGCGTGAGAAAAGACGAAGAGAGACCAGAGCAGAGGCTGCGCCAGGGGGGCCGCGGGAGCCGGCGAGAGGTGGTGAAAGCGGACCGACAGCTGCCGCCCCGGGGACACCGGGCCACGCGCGGCCACGCGGGCGGGGCGGAGCTGCGGGGACGGCGGGGCCCGCAGAAACCTGTCACACGGCCGCGTCAGAGCCTAGCAGCGGCCGCTTCACACACGCGGCTTTCCGTCACCAGGAAGCTAAGAGCGCCCAACGTACTTGCCGGGGAGAAGCGCAGGGGCCCGCCGCGTTTCGCTCGGGCTTCGGTTCCGCGAGGAGTACGGCTCAGACTGGCGTTATTCTGATTTTTAAAACCAGTCAAGTCAAAGGAGTCGTTGGTGAGGCCTCCGCGGCCCGCCGCAGCCTCCGTCTCCATGGCAACGGGCCGCGTCCTCGCACGGAGCCGCGCCACGTAGGGCCGGCGCGAGGTCGACGAGCTTCCGGCGAGGGTCACGCCCCCTCGCGGGGGGCGTGGCCTCAAGTTCAGCGCCCCGGCGGGGCTGACCTCCCGGCCCCGGTAGAGTGGCCCACCTTGCTCGGCCCGCACGAGCTCGGTCCTCGGTGGCTTCCGGGGCGCGAGGGTCCCCGCGCCTACCTGGACGAGGAGCCCGGCCCCTTCCCGTCCAGGCGCACGCTGCTTGGCTCCGCGCCCTCGGCCCGCAACGTGGTGCGAAGTGCGCCCAGGCCGCCGCAGCCTTTCGACGACGTGTGGCACACGCTGCCCGATGTGTACGCGCCTTCCGTCCGCGTTTGGCGGGGAGCCGAGCTCGCGCCTTTCCCGGGAGCAATGCAGCAGGCTTCCCCGTTTCTGTCAGGTCACTGGCCGGGACTCCCTCCCGCACGCCCCGCCTCCTGCGGCCGCGTGCGTCACCACCGCCGCGGGTTCTCCTGGGAGTTGTGGTTCAGACCCTTCCCCTCTAGCTCCGGCCCCAGCGGGCTGCAGACTACAACTCCCGACAGGCTCCGCGGCGGCCCCAAGAGCCCCGAGCTTGGGGTCCTCGCCTGCCTCGGCCGGTGGTCTCGGCGCGGCGGGGCGGCCTGGCTGGCGGGCGCTGAGCTGCAGAGGGGCCACGGGCAGGCTGCCGCGCACACCGAGGCCGCTTGGCAGGTCACTAGCAGATAGAATCGGCGCTTCTCGGGCCCCCGGAGCTCCCGCGCCGAACGGGCGGGACGCAAACTTACGGGCAAGTGGAGGGGTCGACAGGGGCACTAGGGTTTGGCCTCAGTCGGGGCCCGGGGCGGCTTCCCGAGGAAGGGGGATGGGGTGGCAGGAGGCGGGGCGGACCCGGGCCGGTAGGGCGGGGTCACGCTCGGGCTGCGCGCCCGCTCTGCCCAGTCCGGCCCGGCCCGGCCCGGCCCACCCCCGCTGTCCCCCGCGGAGCCTCGGCCGGGGCGCAGCGCCGGGCCCTGACGTCTGCAGCGCCCGGGCCGCCAGCCCTCTTGCTCCGCTCCCGGCCGCAGGTCGTGTTCGGGCGCTGCGGCTCCTGCGCGCCTCAGACAGTGACTACTGCAGTAGGAGCGAGGCCGCCAGAGCCCAGGGAGCCCTGCAGGCCTCTGGGGCAGCGCCGGGTGTCGCGGTGTTTGCACGGGAGTGGGCATGTAGACAGCGGGCAACCCAGAAGCAGACCGGCTAGCTCAGCCCGCTCGCCGCGGTCCCGTCGGAGGTGCTAACTGTGCGTGTTGGCATCTCCCAGGCGCCACAGGGTTGGATGGCTCAGGGCTTGCGCTGAAGCTCAGCGAGGCTAGAGGCCGGTCCCCACGTCTCCAGGCATCAGGGCTGCCCACCAGTGTCCAGGCGGGCAGGGGGGGCGACTGGACGGCCAGACAGGTGAGCTCTCGACAGGCTTGTGGTGTGACAGTTTGGAGCTGGCTGTTTCATGCTGTGGATTCTATCTGATGCCATGTCAGAGGAGTTTTAGTTGTTTTTGAGTGTGTGTGTATGTGTGAGGGTGATACGTAATTCTGCTCCGGCATGCTCTGAATTCATATCTAAATGAAGAAATAAGGAAAGGTGACGAAAAGGCTTCTTCCTGGTGGGCACGAGCGGGGCTGGGGATGAGGCAGACCCAGTCCTTCCTGGCAGGTCCCCTCCTGTCGACTGCAGATGCAACAAGTATCTGAAAGCCTTGCTCCCACTCGGCTTGGCCCTGGACAGTGGTTGGGGCAGGACGCCCCAGTCTTCAGGGTTCTTGAGGCCTTTCGTCTGGGGGGCGGGGGGGGGGGGCGGGCAGGAGTCAGCTGATGACAGTCCTGTACTTCCTCTAGGCGTTTGGCAGGTCTTCCTGCTGGGCCAAGTTGGGTTTCCTGGGCTCTCGTCTCAGGGCTTCACCCTGGTCCCTAATGGGCCGGACTCCCCAGCACCCAGGATGTCCACCTTTGTCTTGGCCAGAGCTGCCACATGACAGGAGCCTGTGGTTCACCAAGTTTTGCCAGTTGATTGTGCGCCACATGGTGTTGATTCAAACGGCATCATCAGACACAGCCGGAGGCACAGGGGAAGGAGTGGCAGCTGCCTGTCACATGTCGTGTCAGTGTCATGTAACTGTGTTCCTTTGAATAAAGGCAGTTTGCCCGTTTCTTAGCTAAGTGGTATTTGATCTTTATGGCTTTTAAAAGTGTTTCCAATAAACTATTCACAAATAGGGAAGACACCTTATTTCTACGCTGTCCTCGTGCATATTTTGGAAATCGTTTTGCCTCCAAGAGCTGACAGTTCCTTGAGACACGAGAAACTAGAACCCCCCGGAATAGACCCCGGTGTCCGCCTGCTTGGTTGAAATGGTAAATGCTAAAAGTGTAAAACTGCCTTTTAAAAAACGTTCTCTCCAGACTTGCTTCGCTGGCTGCCTGTTTGGTTGCTGCGTTCTGTGTCGGCATGGTTGCTAGTTTCCAACAGGAAATCTTGGAGACTGTCAAATTTGTGACCCAAGAAGTAGCAGCTAAAGGTCTGGGATGCTGACTCGAGGCTGGTTCGTGTTCTAAGGTAAGTTACAGTTCTGCTGATGTGCATCTGTCACCCGGACCCTGCTGCTCTGACGTTCCTAGCGACAACCTCTGAGGGCGTTTGGGTGCCAGGCAGGGGTGTGGCCTGTGAGCTCTGAGGAAGATGTCCGAGTGTAGTGTTTCTGGTAAAGGAAGTAAAAGATAAGTCTCTGGGTGAATATCCCACTGAAAGGGTGCCCCCTTTCTCTGTAGCCCCTCTGGGTTTTGTCACTGCCTCCTAACTCCTGACTCTGGTCCATTCCCCACTTGCCATGCCCTTCCCGAGCCCTCTGGTGGGACTGTCTAAAGTGAAGTAGAGAGTCCTGATGGGGGGTTGTTGGGGGCTGGGTACCTGGGGGTATGATCAGCACGTGCTGGGCCCCCAAGGACAGTGACAAAGACCAGGCAGAGAGGTGGGAGGAGGAAAGTGATGGAGAGACTTGGAAAGCTACCGGCCTCCTCACGAGGGTGCCAGAATGCTGGGCCAAGACGTTCCTAAGGCCCAGGAGCCGGGTGTCCGATCTCTGCGGTGCATATGTAGGAGGGGACAGCAGGGAGGTGTTGCTGGGGGCTCCGCTCAGGCCTCAGATGAGGCGACACCATGCTGGATGGAGATGCTGAAGCAGGGGGCAGACCTCAAGACGTACGGGGATCAGGTCCTGGGGACGAGGAGACAAAGAGGCTCCCAGGGCCGTGGGTGTCTCCAGAGCAGGCCGCTTCTCTCTTCTCCATTGTCTTCCTCAAGGGGTGCTGGTCTGGGTGCACATGGTGGGGGGCAGGAAGAGGCCCACGGCCTGTGTGTCCCATCGGGCTGTGTCCCACATGGGTTGGTGGGTTCCCGTGAGGCACAGCCCTGGGGGGGTTGGCAGCCCACCTGCCAGGCCTAGGGAGAGCTAGCTGTGCTAAAAATACCGACCGCGTGTGTAACAGGTGCTGGGCTGCTCTGGGGACCTGCCCTGCTGCCCCACGTGGGGCTGGCGGTGGCTCAGGCCTGGTCCTGGTTTCCCACAGACCCTTCGGGTATCCCCCCACCCCCCTCTTTGTTCTCTGCCTGTTCCCGTAGGGCAGGGCCAGGCATGGGCACAACTTGCTCTCCTTCTTGGGGTGCCCCCCCCACCGTGTCTTGTTGGAAGTGCTTCCGCAGCACGTGGCTGGTGGGTCCCTGAGGTCAGTAGGCGGGCAGGTGTGGCTGGCTGGGCAGGCTGACAGGCTGGCCTCACAGAGGACAAGCCACCCTGGCCAAGGAACGGCTCATGGCACTGATTCGTGGCACTCGCAGGGTCCCTTCCTGCGCCGAGTCCTTTATTACAGTGTGGGGCCAGTTTCTGGGCTCTGCAGGCAGGGACCTTCCTTGGGCCTGTCTGCCTAGGCTTGTCTGGGTCTGCGGTTGCCTGGAACGAGGCCCACTGTGGCAGAGTATATGTCGGCAGAGCATTTGGGAAGGGCAGGGAGCAGCTCCGTGTGACCCGTCTGTCACAGCCAGCTCTGGTGGCTTCCCAGCAGGCAGGAGCATCTGGCAGGGTAGGGGTGGGGCCTGTACACTAAGGGGCCGGCCACTGCTCTGCCGGCAGGCCACAGGCTCAGGCCGTGCTGCTCCGCCTAAGAAACACACGTGTGGCAGCTGCTGATGGGGGGGGGGGGGGCAGGAGGCTGAGGCTACATGTGGGCGGCCCACTGGACCTGACCCCCAGGATGCCTCCCCTCCTCTGGAGCTTGCTGGCACCCAAGGGTGACAGGCATTCTCGGGTGGCAGGCCTGGGCTCGTGGAAGAAATAGGAAGCTCTTGGTGCTGGAGTGTGCTGCAGTCTCAGGCCCGGCTGCCCCATCTCGGCAAGGGCCAGAGACCAGAAGGGAAGGCAGCTGAGAGGCGACAGCGCAGGGAGGCAGGGTGGCCTGAGAGGTGAGGCCGTCGGGGTGAGTGAGCAACGCGGAGTTTCCTTGAGGAAAGGCTGCTAATGAGTTCATGGGTTGGGAAGGTTTATCTTTCCGAAACGTGCACCTGTTTCTGTGGAAGCCTTGGAGGTCCTGCCTGGGTGGGGTGAGGAAGCAGCATCACAGGGAGCCCGTCTGGGAGGGAGAATTTGCAACAGTCAGACCTGGCCGGGTGGTTCCTGCCTCTAAGAGTCCGAGGGGCGCACTGGCTTGGACATGCAGGCTAGGCACGGACTGAGGCCCTAGCCCTATGGGCAGCGCCCTTCTGGTGCCCACCCTGGGTGGGACGTGGGCCTCAGAACGGAGTTGGGCAGAGAGTAGATGTCACATGGTCCGTGGGGCTTGGCCCCTGCCTCTGGCAGTCTGACCACCATCCCTCCTCTCTGCCCGCCTGTGGCCTTGGCTGGATGGCAGTTTCCTGAGCTGTCCAGGCCTGGGAGCATTGGGATGGGGATGGGGGTGGGACTCAGGACCTTGGAGAGGGCCCCAGGTGGAGGAGTGACCTGTGGTTTTCCTCCCTTGTTGCTGGCCAGTGTCCTGTGGCTGAGCGGGGCCACCGGGCCCTAATGGAAGCTGGCAGTAGCCTGTCTGCTTCTCAGCTTCACCCCAGCCAGCCTCAGTGTCCCTCCGGCCTCCCAGGTTCACACCCAGCCCTGCCTTGGACAGCGCCCCAGGCCAGCTGTTTTCACAGCGTCGGGGTCCTCCTGGCCACGCGGCAGACCACGGCAGAAGTGGAGTGGTGATTGCTCTCTTACAGGCTGGGAGTCCCTGGGGCCCTCTCCACGTGCTGTTGATTTTCTCTCTTAACGGTCATTCAAATCCGTTCTTGTCATTAGTTAAAAATACTTTATTGAAGAAACATGTAATGCAGGTCCCAGGTCAGAAGTGATCCAAGTTTGCAAAGGCACATAAGCATCACTCACATCAGGAAATAGTACATCTCTGGGTCCCAGAGCCCCATGTGTGCCTCCACCACCATGAATTTGCTTGTCCTGGTTGTGAACTTCTTGTAAATGGATCCAGGTAGCGGGTACGTGGCTGCTTTCCTTCAGCACCTGTAGAGTTTTGCCTCCCAGCGGCCCCTGCGTACGGTGTGGTGGGTGTGTGTTCCTCTGGGGATAAATCATGCCTCGTGACCCAGTTCACCCTTGAGCATGCGGGGGAGGGTGCTGCTGTGAACACAGGCGCCACCTCATCTGGTACAAGTCGAGGGGGCAGGCCACGGTTCTGCAGAGAAGACCCCAGAAGCGGGGCCCGGAGTGACCTTGAGGCACTGTCTATGACCTAGGATAGTGTCACACTCGAGCAGTGGCCTGGTGACCAGATGTGTTTTTTAGTCTTTGCGGGGGGCGGGGGGGACCTATGCCAGTGCTTTGCCCCTTTTCTTTTGGGCTGTCTGCATTTGCACGTTCTCCCCACACCCCAGACACAAGCTCCCCGTGCTCTGTGTGCGTGGCTACTGCGTCCTCCGGGCCTGCTGGGTGTTTATTCTCTTAGTGGTGTCTTGATGGATGCTGGACCTCAGTGCAGCCCAGCTTCTAAACTGGCTGCACAAAAGAGTGTGTTTTCTTCTGATAGTTTTATTGTCTTACTTTACATCCATTAATTTTTTTAATGCTTATTTATTTTGAGAGAGAGAGACAGAGGCAGAGAGAGAATCCCAAGCAGGCTTTTCACCGTCAGCCCAGAGCCAGAAGCTGGGCTTGACCTCAGGAACTGTGAGATCGTGACCTGAGCCGAAACCCCGAGTCAAACGCTCAACCGACTGAGCCACTCAGGCGCCCCCCCCCCCCCAATCCATTAATTTTCAAACAAAGATGTGCTGATGGCCCACTGTGTGCCGACCACCCAGAACTGGACCCCCTAGCAGAGGCAGACGCTCCATGAGCATTTGCTGAGGGTCCCTACCTTGCCAGGTCTCGTTCCCTGGCGATCCAGTGTCCTCTTTCCAGGACTGCACCCTCTTTCTGCCCCTGCTCACCACAGGGCGGCACCTCATAGTGGCTGGAGAGGACTTTCCAAAGGGGCATCCCACCCTTCCTCGAAGACAGGTGCCATTTGGGCCTCTGTGGCCCGTGTCCCCTTCCACCAGCCGGTGGCCAGTTGAGCCTCCTTTGGTCTGTAGTGCACATGCTCACCATGCTTCTCCCTGCCCCAGGGCGTTTGCGCAGGCTCCCCCCCCTCGCCCCCACACACCATGCCTAGCTCCCCCAGACCTGTTCCCCACCGTGTCTCTCTGGCAGCCCTCCCAGGACTGGCAAGAGCCTGTGTGGCCTTCTTCATGTGGCCTGAGGGTACCATCTGCCTGCAGGTCCCGGAGCAGTCGTGCCCACCATGGACCCAGACCCCCAGGCAGGCGTGCAGGTGGGCATGCGTGTGGTGCGTGGCGTGGACTGGAAGTGGGGCCAGCAGGATGGCGGCGAGGGCGGCGTGGGCACTGTGGTGGAGCTTGGCCGCCACGGAAGCCCCTCGACCCCTGACCGCACGGTAGTCGTGCAGTGGGACCACGGCACCCGCACCAACTACCGCGCAGGCTACCAGGGCGCGCACGACCTGCTGCTCTACGACAACGCCCAGATCGGTGCGCGTGGCGGGCCCTGGAGGGGCAGGGGGCAGGTGACAACGCCCAGATCTGTGCGTGGGGTGGCGGCGGGCCCTGGGCGGGGGACAGATGACGATGCCCAGATGGGTGCACGAGACAGCGGCCCTGGAGGGTGGGGGGCAGAGGCCCCGCCTCCCCTGACCCTGCCCCGCCCCCAGGCGTCCGCCACCCCAACATTGTCTGTGACTGCTGCAAGAAGCATGGCCTGCGGGGTATGCGCTGGAAGTGCCGCGTCTGCTTCGACTACGACCTGTGCACGCAGTGCTACATGCACGGCAAGCACGACCTCACCCACGCCTTCGAGCGCTACGAGACGGCCCACTCGCGCCCGTGAGTTCCACCCGCCTGGCAGGGTCGGGGCCCTGGCCTGTGACAGCCAGAGCACCTGCAGCACCTTTCCTTGAGGTGTGGCCGAGGTCACGGTCACTCCAGAGACCTGGTCACTGGCACCAGCGCCCCCCCCCCCCCCCCCCCCCCCACCTCTGTGGAAGGCAGCCTGTCCACTCTGTCCTGGCACCGGCCCTAGAGCCAGGCGTGGCTGGTTCCCCGGTACAGCTGTGGTGGGGGCACGGAGGTGGCCCGCGTCCCCTGGGGAAGCCCCCTGGCGGCCTGTGCTGGGAGCGAACCCAAAGGCGTAGCTGGGGAGGCACCGTTGCTGAGGGCGGGGGGATGGAACTAGGAGTCCCCTGGGCTGGGGTGGCCCCCCAGAGGTGCCACCCACGGCTCCTTGACGCTTCCCGTGCGCGCGGAGGGGCGGTGTGTGCTCTGGCTCCCGGCTGCCTGCTGGCCAGAGTGGGAGCAGGGCCAGCTGCCTGGGCGCTTCTGGTCATTCTTCCATCTCTACGTTTCTATGTGCTGAGCCCTTTCCGGGCCAGGCTGTGTGCAGAGCTCTGGGAACAACCCTAACAGCGCTAAGCCCGGGAGGAGGCGCTGGGTGCCAAGTGACTGCATACAGAGGCCCTGCTGTGAGGGGCCCAGAGCGGAGGGCAGGGACCTGCTGGGCCAGCCGCCCTGGGGCAAGAGAGCTGGGTGGGCCGGAGGGCTTGCACATCGCCCTGCTTCCCATGTGGCCCAGCACCCACTTGCTCTCTTGCAGGGTCACGCTGAGTCCCCGCCAGGGCCTCCCCAGGATCCCGCTGAGGGGCATCTTCCAGGGGGCGAAGGTGGTACGGGGTCCTGACTGGGAGTGGGGCTCGCAGGACGGTGAGTGGGGGACCAGGCCGCCCCTGGCTGTGGCTCAGCTTCACGGCACGGGCTTAGCCTGCTGGTGGGACCCTTGTCTCCCCAGGCGGGGAAGGGAAGCCAGGCCGAGTGGTGGACATCCGTGGCTGGGATGTGGAGACAGGCCGGAGCGTGGCCAGTGTGACGTGGGCAGATGGCACCACCAATGTGTACCGAGTGGGCCACAAGGGCAAGGTGGACCTCAAGTGTGTAGGCGAGGCGGCCGGTGGCTTCTACTACAAGGAGCACCTGCCAAGGCTCGGTAGGGGCTGGCCCCGAGTAGCCCACACCCGCCTGCCCTGCCGCCCTGCCGCCCTCCTGCCCCAGCGGGGTCCTGGGGTGGCGCCGGGTGGGGGCTGACCTCTGGAGGTGCCGGGGAGGAGGGATGCTGCTGAGGGGGGCCTGTTGCCCGCCCCCAGGCAAGCCGGCAGAGCTGCAGCGCAGGGTGAGTGCTGATGGCCAGCCTTTCCAGCACGGGGACAAGGTTAAGTGTCTGCTGGACACAGACATCCTGAGGGAGATGCAGGAAGGCCACGGCGGGTGGAACCCCAGGATGGCGGAGGTGAGCCGCCCCACCTGCTGAGCCCCCCGTACCCTCCCTTCCCCGCATCCTCTGGACCCCTAGCCCTCCCGCTCCACCCAGCCACGGTCTCCATGACCCGCCACAGTTTATCGGACAGACGGGCACCGTGCACCGCATCACGGAGCGTGGGGATGTGCGCGTGCAGTTCGGCCATGAGACCCGCTGGACCTTCCACCCTGGGGCTCTCACCAAGGTGCATGGGGGGCTGGGCCGAGCCCGTCTGTTCGCTTCTGCACCCCTTCCGTGTACCTGCTCAGCTCTGGGAATGCCTTTCTCCAACCCTGAAGGGAGAGGGGGCGCTTTACAGGGTCTAGAAGGGACTGAGTTCCACGGAGGGGGATCCAGGTGTACAGGGATCCAGAGGGTGAGGCACTGGGGGCTGGCGGAGGCTGGGGGCTTGATCCTGGGCCTAAGGAAGCCACTGCTGCATTACAGGTGGGAGGTGACTTTCTAAACGGTGCTCCCTATGGGTGTGGGGAGCACATGGGGGACAGCAAGCGGGAGCAGTGGGAAGGCCCTTCAGGACGGAGGGTGGACACTTAGCCGGGGGTGGGTGCGGGTGAACACTGGGAAGCAGGGTTGTGTGGGTGGGGCGGCTACCCCTAGCACGGTCCTGGACCCGGGGGTTGGGTGTTGGGGGGGGAGGGTATCACAGGACAGATGGTTTGTAGAGCAAGGCCTGTACAGGGAGGGTGCAGCCAGGAAAGGTTTGGGGACTGGGGAGGAGTGGCTCCTGATGCCCCTGGTTGTCCCAGGACCCCACCCCCATCCTTGTGTTGGTCTAGATTGGCCTCAGCCACACTGCCTGCTTCTCCAATGGTGCATAGGGTCAGGCCCGCCTTGGCCTTCACCCCAGAGTTGGCTTTGGTCTGGTCTGGATGTCACTGCCTGGGTGCCTCTCTGGCTGTCGCTCCCACGGCTCTGGGGCTGGCCACCCAGGGCTGCCCTGGTCACTGTGGCCCTCATCCAGCTCTCAGTCAGGTGCTGGGGTCAAGTTGAGGCTCGCCTATCCTGTGGAGTTCAGTGGAGGTGGCTCCCTGCTCTAAGGCCCCGGGCAGCCACCCTTGCCTGGGGGGTGCCCCTCACATGCCTGTCTGTCACTCAGCACAACGCCTTCTGGGTGGGTGACGTGGTGCGGGTCATTGATGACCTTGACACAGTGAAGCGGCTACAAGCTGGGCACGGCGAGTGGACAGATGACATGGCCCCTGTGAGTGCCTCCACCCACCCCCGCCTCCCTCACCCCCTGGGAGACCCGCCTGTGACCCTACCCTCTCCCCACTCAGGCCCTGGGCCGCGTCGGGAAGGTGGTAAAAGTTTTCAGAGACGGTAACCTGCGTGTGGCAGTCGGCGGTCAGCTGTGGACCTTCAGCCCCTCCTGCCTGGTGGCCTACCGCCCCGAGGAAGATGCCAACCTGGACGTCGCAGAGCGTGCCAGGGAGAACAAAAGTGCGGGCACCCAGCTTGGGTGGCCGGTGGGAGGCAGGGCCACCCCCTGGGCCGCCACTTAACTCGAGCCCTGCCCCACCCAGGCTCCCTGAGTGTTGCCCTGGACAAGCTTCGAGCCCAGAAGAGCGACCTTGAGCATCCAGGGAGACTGGTGGTGGAGGTGGCCCTAGGCAGTATGGCCGGGGCTCTGGACCTGCTGAGGAGGCACCCAGAGCAGGCGAGCTCCCGAGACCCCTGCCTCTCCACCCCTCCGCCGGCCAGCCCCAGGGAGAGGGACAGAGGGCTGGGGACTGACCTGCTGGCTCTCCTGGCAGGTGGACGCCAAGAACCAGGGCAGGACCGCCCTGCAGGTGGCTGCCTACCTGGGCCAGGTGGAGCTGGTGCGGCTGCTGCTGCAGGCACGGGCGGGCGCAGACCTGCCAGACGAGGAGGGCAACACGGCGCTGCACTACGCGGCCCTGGGGTGAGGCCCTGGCAGGGACGGGGTGGGGGATGGGTCCGCAGGTGGACGCAGCGCGCCTCCCGCTCCCTCTTCCGCCAGGAACCAGCCCGAGGCTGCCCGGGTGCTCCTGAGCTCCGGGTGCGGGGCCAATGCCCTTAACGGCACCCGGAGCGCAGCGCTGCATGTGGCCGTGCGGAGGGGCTTTCTGGAGGTGGTGAGGGTCCTGTGTGAGCGCGGCTGTGACGTCAATCTGCCTGTGAGTGCTAGGTCCCCTGGCCCTACCCCTGGGGTCAAGGATGCAGTGGCATTTACCTCCCTGCCAAGTGACCGCTGCCCTCCCCCCCCCCACACACACACCCTGGCAGGACGCCCATGCGGACACACCCCTGCACTGTGCCATCTCGGCGGGCGCCGGCGCCAGCGGCATCGTGGAGGTCCTCACTGAGGTGCCGGGCATCGACGTCACTGCCACCAACAGCCAGGGCTTCACCCTGCTGCACCACGCGGCCCTCAAGGGCCACACACTGTGAGTTTGGGGTGGGCATGGCCGGTGGCCAGCCTCCTGAGCTGCTGGGCCGCTCTGGGGACACGACCGACCCCCGATGCGTCTCCCTGCTCCCAGAGCTGTCAGGAAGATCCTAGCTCGGGCACGTCAGCTGGTGGATGCCAAGAAAGAGGACGGCTTCACGGCCTTGCACCTGGCCGCCCTCAACAACCACCGGGAGGTGATCCAGATTCTCATCCGAGAGGTGTGGACGCAGCCGAGGGACGGGGGCGGGTCCCTGGCCGGAGCCTGTGCCCACCCTCCCCCCTTCCCTCTCCCCAGGGCCGCTGTGACGTGAACGTCCGCAACCGGCAGCTCCAGTCCGCACTGCACCTGGCGGTGCAGCAGGCCCACGTGGGCCTCGTGCCGCTGCTGGTGGACGCTGGCTGCAGCGTCAATGCCGAGGATGAGGAGGGGGACACGGCCTTGCACGTGGCGCTGCAGCGTCACCAGCTGCTGCCCCTGGCGGCCGATGGGGCCGGGGGGGACCCGGGGCCCTTGCAGCTGCTGTCCAGGGTGAGGAAGTGTGGGTCTGGGTGCCGCGGAGGTGGGCCGCAGGGGCTGTTCGCCTCCGCCGCGGGCGCCGGCCCAGGGAGCCAGGCCTTCCTGGGGGCGGGGCAGTCTGGGGGACTGTGGCCAGGGGCGTCCTTGCGACCCCGGCCGGGGCCCTGCGTTCCTGAGAAAATGCGCTGCCGACCAGCCTGGGAAAGGGCCCCCCGCCCCGGGCCCCGTGGGGGCGGGGCGGGGGAGGGGTACTGTCTCCGAACCCCGCCCCTCCCCCTGGAGTCCCCCGCTTTTCCTGCCCGCCCATCTCCCGCTCTAACGTTCTAACGGCCTCAGACGGCGAGGGGTGCTCAGGCCCCTGACCCGAGGCCCGGGCGGCCGGGCTGGTCCTGAGACCTGCCCAGGCGCCCGCCCTCACTGGCGTCTGTCTGCCGCGCAGCTACAGGCCTCCGGCCTCCCGGGCAGCGGGGAGCTGACGGTGGGCGCGGCGGTCGCGTGCTTCCTGGCGCTGGAGGGCGCCGACGTGAGCTACGCCAACCACCGCGGCCGGAGCCCCCTGGACCTGGCCGCCGAGGGCCGCGTGCTCAAGGCCCTGCAGGGCTGCGCGCAGCGCTTCCGGTGAGCCGGGCGGGGTGGGGACGGGTCCCGGCGCGCGCCCCTACCCCCGCCCCCCCCCCGGCAACGCCTCCCCTCCCCGCCCCCGCCAGGGCCCCCTCGAGCCCCCTCCTCCGACCGCAGGGAGCGGCACGCGGGCGGCAGCGGGGGCGCGGCCCCGGGCCCCAGGCTGGTGCTCGGCACCCCCAACACCGTGACGAACCTGCACGTGGCCGCGCCGTCGGGGCCCGAGGCCGCCGAGTGCCTGGTGTGCTCGGAGCTGGCGCTGCTGGTGTTGTTCTCGCCGTGCCAGCACCGCACGGTGTGCGAGGGTGAGTGCGGGGGGGAGGGGGGCGCCGGGGGGCGGGGCCCGCGCCGGCCCGCCCGCCCGACCGCGCGCTCCCCCTGCAGAGTGTGCGCGCAGGATGAAGAAGTGCATCAGGTGCCAGGTGGTCATCGGCAAGAAGCTGCGCCCAGGTGGGTGGGGAGCCGGGCCCCGGGCCCACGTCCCCCCGCCCGCCCCGCCCCTCCTGACCCCGATCCCCGCCCGCAGACGGCACGGAGGTGGCCGGCGCGCCCCCTGCGCCCGGCCCGCCGCGGCAGCTGGTGGAGGAGCTCCAGAGCCGCTACCGGCAGATGGAAGAACGCATCACCTGCCCCATCTGCATCGACAGCCACATCCGCCTCGTGTTCCAGTGCGGCCACGGCGCGTGCGCGCCCTGCGGCGCCGCGCTCAGCGCCTGCCCCATTTGCCGCCAGCCCATCCGCGACCGCATCCAGATCTTCGTGTAGTCCGCGCCACCACCCCCACCCCCCGCCCCCGCCCCCGCCCCCGCCCCGCGTCCCGGCCGCGCCCCGCCACGTTCCGGAGCCACGTCCCGCCATCGCCTTCGCAAGCCCCCACCCCGTGTTTTATAAAAAGATTCTCGGACTTTTCCGCCTGGTGCCTGCCTGGGGCGGGGGCCGGGCCGGTCGGCACCCGGGTCCCGCCCCGCCGCGCCGCCGCCCCCTACGCGGGCAGTCCTGACCGGCCCCTCTTCCGCCGCTGCCCCAGATCCAGGCTCTGCGCTTTGGCCCGTGCCCCGCGCGTCCTGCTCTTTGTGGCGCTCCAAGCACAAGACGCCTGCCCGGACCCGTTCTCTGGGCCAGGCACGGGCCGCCTCTCACGACCCTGGCCTGGGGGTTCGGGAGCGTGGTGTCCTCTAGAAGCCCTGGGTCAGCCAGAACCCCTGTGTCCGCCCAGCTGGGGGGTCTTCCTCGTCATCTCCCCGGCCCCTTAATCTTTTCCTGGGCCGACTGTGTGGTCACCTCCGACCCTGTTCTCTCGGTGGCCCTTGGGGGGGTCCCTGCTAAACAGGGAGCTGGGGAAGGGGCCTCTTTGAGGCCGGCGGCACCACTAGTGTCTTAGGACCGTTGAATGTGGAAGGGGGGTACAGGCGCTGGGGAGAGGGCAGGACACAGGGTGGGAGGGCCGGTCTGAGCTGGGCAAATATTGAACCACGAAGAGCTTAAAACTGCGCTCAGCGGCCGGGTGCTTTTCAAGAACCACCCGAAATGCTCCCCCGGAGCTGTCTGCCAGCACCTTGGCACTGACCCCGTCGGCTGGGTGTACTGCTGTCACTCGGCGCCAGGCCCGGATGGAGAACGGGGAGGGTCAGACCCCCAGCACCGTCTGGCCTTCTGCCTCTCCCCTCGCTCCCTCTCTGCACCAATCCCTGTTGACTCTGCCTTCTCAGCCCCCACCCACCCACCCCCAGATCCCAGGTCCCCCAACCCGGAGGAGCCCTCACCAACATCCCTGCCTGGCTCAGCTCCTGCAGCCTACAGGCCGTCCCGTCGAGCCCTAGGGCCTCAGGACACCACTTCCCTGCCTGCCCGCCCAGGCCCCTTCCCGGCCTTGGCTCTGGCCACGGGTCCGGGGCTCCCACAACCCCGGCACCTCACGGGCTTCCCCCCAAACCCCGATGGGGTCCCTTCTCTCCAGCTCTGACAGCTTGGTCCTCTGCCACACTCCCCTGGCCACCTGCCCCCTCCCCTGCCTCTCGCCCCACCCCCACTGCCCCGCCAGCGCGCCTGGTACTCACTCTCCTAGTCCCCTCCCCTTTCTCCGGGACCCTGTCAGGCGGCCGCGTGCTCCGGCAGGGGACTTGTCCCAAGCTGGCTGGAATGGAGGTTCGCTCCCAGGCTTCATTCGGTGGCGAGGGAGCTGAAGAGATTCCATCCAGGGAAAAAGCTGGTCTCAGGACCCCAACTGACCTCCCTTCCTTGAGCCCAAGACTCTATCCCTTCTCTAGCTGCCTGGCCCTCCTCACCCCCCCTCCCCAAGTAACCCCGCCCAGCAGGCCCTGCCCAAGCTGCTGCCACCGACCCACAGGCCCCGGGTCCGCACCCCACACTGGCGGCAGGGCTGTCCTGACAGCGGGGACGGCCAGTTGGTTCCCTTCAGGGGCACGCGCCTCCCCCTGCACCCACCCCTGTAACCCGAGCCGCTTCAGCGCCTCCCCGCGCAGCCCCACTGGGCCCTAGGCCCCGACAGCGAGTCCGCAGGCGCCATGGGCCTCGGGGCCTGCGTGTCCTCGGCGGCGTCGGGGGCCCGAGCCCAGGCTGGCCGGCTGGGAGCTGTGCTGGGTGCCTTGTGCCTGCTGCCCGTGCTCATGATGCTGGCCCGGCTGGGGGCCCCCTCGGCCCGGCTGGCAGCCAGCGCAGCGCAGGTGAGAGCAGGGCGGGACTGGGCAGAAGGGTGGGCAGCCCGAGGGTCCAGGGGCCTGCGTGTTGGCGGAGGGGGGAAGCGGGGGCGGGGGGGTGGGGGGGTGGGGGGTGGCAGCATCAGGCCTCCAGCCCCGCCCACTCCGACCTGGCCTGTGGTTAGTAACCTTTTTCATTCTGGCTGTAAAAGTAACACTGACCAGGGTAGAAAACCCAAAAACACACAGAGCCCAAAGGAGGGAATTTCAGCACTCCCTGAACCACGAACCCCACCCCGTTTCCTTTAGTCTTTTTTCCGAGTGTTTTCCGGGACAAGTCTGGTCCCGACTGCCTTCTCCACGAGCCCTTGCTTTCTTTGAAGGGAGATCTCGCCGCACCCAATCCCGCGGGTGTCCTCGCTACCCCGGGACCTGGTCCTCTGCCCCTCCAGGCGCCCCGCAGACGCCGCTACACGCTGACCCCCGCCAGGCTGCGCTGGGACCACTTCAACCTCACCTACAGGTGTGACCGTGGGCCAGGATGTGGAGGGGAGCGTGCCGCAGCCTGGCCGCCACCCCTGACCTTAACCCCCACCCCAGGATTCTCTCCTTCCCACGGAACCTGCTGAGCCCCAGCGAGACCCGGCGGGGCCTGGCCACCGCCTTCCGCATGTGGAGCGACGTGTCCCCCTTCAGCTTCCGAGAGGTGGCCCCCGAGCAGCCCAGTGACCTCCGCATAGGTGGGCACCGTGCCCCTGTCCCCGCCCAGCCCCGCGGCCCCCTCTCAGCCCCTGTGCTCCCCCAGGCTTCTACCCGGTCAACCACACGGACTGCCTGGTCTCTGCCCTGCACCACTGCTTTGACGGCCCGACAGGCGAGCTGGCCCACGCCTTCTTCCCCCCGCACGGGGGCATCCACTTCGATGACAGCGAATACTGGGTCCTGGGCCCCACGCGCTACAGCTGGAAGAAAGGTGATGGCCTGGCCTCCTGTGGGGCCCTCTGCGCCACGGTGGGCACAGCAGGAGGGCTTTGGGGGTGCCGGCTATGATTTGGGGTCAAGTAAGCAGGAAGGGGGAGGCTGGGAAGAGGCCACAGGCCCGGGTTCCAGGAGCCCTGAAACCCCCCTGCCCCCCCTCCCCCCTGCTGCTGGAGACAGAACCGGAGCTACATTCCTGGGGGCCGAGCTCACTGCCTCTGCTGGCCTGGAACGTTCTTATCTTCCCATGGCTGTGCCGAGTGAGGGAGGCTCCGTGGCCGCACCGCAGCAGATGTGGCCACGGCAAGCAAGGCCGGCGGGCAGAACGGGGAGGGCTGGGCCAGGGTCCGAGGGCCTGACCCTCGGGGCCCGCAGGCGTTTGGCTCACTGACCTGGTGCACGTGGCGGCCCACGAGATCGGCCACGCGCTGGGCCTGATGCACTCGCAGCACGGCCGGGCTCTCATGCACCTCAACGCCACGCTGCGTGGCTGGAAGACGCTGTCGCAGGACGAGCTGTGGGGGCTGCACCGACTCTACGGTGAGTGCCGTGGGTGGGTGGGCTGGCGGGTGGTGCGCCGGGCCGGCCCTGAGGACAGGCTGCCCTCTCGCAGGCTGCCTGGACCGACTGTTTGTGTGCACATCCTGGGCACGGAGGGGGTTCTGTGACACCCGCCGGAGACTTATGAAGAGGCTCTGTCCCAGCAGCTGTGACTTCTGCTACGGTGAGGCCGGTGAGGCAGGGTCCCCGGTGCCAGCTCGGGTCTGGCGGGGGGGCGGGGCACTGATGTGGCCCTCCCTCCCTGACTCCGGAGCAGAGTTTCCCTTCCCCACGGTGGCCGCCACTGCACCGCCACCCAGGACCAAGACCAGGCTGGTGCCCGAGGGCCGGAACGTGACCTTCCGCTGCGGCCAGAAGATCCTCCACAAGAAAGGCAAAGTGTAGTGAGTGGCCCTGCGTCCCCGTGAGCCCCCGAGGGTGGGTGGCGGGTGCTCGGGACCCTGCCCAGCCTCCCCACCCTCCCCGCAGCTGGTACAAGGACCAGGAGCCCCTGGAATTCTCCTACCCTGGCTACCTGGCGCTGGGCGAGGCGCATCTGAGCATCATCGCCAACGCCATCAACGAGGGCACGTACACGTGCGTGGTGCGCCGGCGGCAGCGGGTGCTCAGCACCTACTCCTGGCGGGTCCGCGTGCGGGGCTGAGCGCCCGCGGGGCCAAGACGGCCGATAAAGCACTTTCTCTCTCAAGTCTGCGCACCCTTTCTTGGGAGGGAGGGCGAACAGCCTTGGGTCCCGCGGGGTGGGGCCCTCCCGCCTGTGCTCAGCTGGATGTGGGGAGCCTGGGGCCCGGACGCCCCAACTTCCCCACAGGCCAAGGCCAAGGCCAAGGAAGGCTTTTTCCAGCTGGTCCTGGAGAAGTGGGGAAGAGGGACCCCCACACGTGAGCAGCATCGCTGGGGACATAGGCTGAGCCGGTGGAGCCCGGGGTTCCTGGCTGTGTCTCGGGGTCACTCAGGGGTGGGGAGGCAGGAAGGCTGGGAAGGGCCGGACCACCGTGCCCGTGAGGCCTCCAGTGGGAGCGAAAGGACCCACGTAGCAAAGCTTCCCCCCAAGAATATCTTATCGCGTCTTAAAACACGTTAACCTTGGTACAAAACCGGTCTCACTGTGGCCAAGAACTCACACGCTGGCTCTGGGGGGCCTGGGGCTGTGGATGCCCTGAGGGTAGGAAGGTGCAAAGGAGCCTGAAGATTGAATAGAAAAATCCCCCCCACAGCTCCATTCCAGGGCCAGTGTCCTAACAGTGCAGTCCCCAGTGGTCACCGTGCTGACCTTGTGTGTTGGGAGACACGTGTCCGCCCACACTGGCCACCTACAGATGCCCCCCTCTTCGCAGGGCGAGTCTGACACATCCGAAAAAATACAGCCTTTCCTTCCACAACAAGGAAAATGTGATTTAATTCTACAAATTTACAAGCCAAGATAAAAATGAAATGTTGGAAAAGCGAACGAGACGGGCAGTCTGAGATGTGAGGTCAAGATCCGCGGCCACACTGGCCTCCAGCGGCTGTGCTCAGTCAGGGCCAGGCCTCGGTCTGGACCCACATGCTGCCTCTGGCGCCCGCCCTGGTCCCGACTGAGCCTTGCCGGTCGGTACCCGCAGGGCTGGCACGGGCTCTGCGCCGAACCTCAGAACTTGAGGCTGAAGCCGGGCCCCGCGGCCGAGGCCCCCTGGTTTGTGGTGGTGAGGTGGAAGCCTGTCTCCTTCAGGTCGTCGTCGCCCTGGGGAGCAAGCGTCATCGTGGGGCTTCGGCTGGGCGGGCCCCACCTTTGGGGGGGACCCCCACAGCCTCCCCCCTGCGGCCCTGTCCTCACCAGCTGGCTATAGCCCAGGCCGCCCTCGGGGGGCCGTGGGCTCGTGCCGCGCTTCACCCTCTGCTGCTCACTCTTGGCGGGCCACGTGGGGAACATCGAGGGGTCAATGGGGAGGGGGGTCTCTCGGAAATACTCGTGCTTCAGGCCGTCCTCCGCACTGACCCTCCGCCCGGGGAAGTAGGTCAGGAACCTAGGAGAACGAGAGCACTTGGCACCCACGTGGGGGCGGGGCGGGGCGGGGCGGGGGAGGGGGAGGCCCGGGGCGGGAGGGGCACAGCCTGCAGGTTCACACACTTGTTCATGAGGTCAAAGCCCTGGTCTGAGAGCAGGGCCCCGAAGCGTTTGCGGAGATTATTATAGGGGTACTCAGTGAAGGTCATCTTCTTGACCGCGGGGAGGTCATTGTAGCCAGGCCAGATTTTCTCACTGGGGGTCCCTAGGTCCTGAGAGAGAGAGAGAGAGAGAGAGAGAGAGAGAGAGAGAGAGTGTTTTGGGACGGCCGCGGCCTGCAGGGAAGGGTCTGGTACAGGTGTCTGCACGTGGCTGGCAGGGCGAGAGCACAGACCCACCTTAAACACTTTGTTGATCTGGTCGATCTCCGACTTCCCGGGGAACAGCGGCTTCTGGGTCAGCAGCTCCCCGAAGATGCAGCCCACCGACCACATGTCCACAGCCGTGGAGTACTCCTGGGGGGCCAGGGGCACGCTCAGGAGGCTGGGGGAGGGCAGCGCGCGCAGGCTGGCCGCCCCCCGCACTCACCTTGGCACCGAGCAGCAGCTCTGGGGCGCGGTACCACAGGGTCACGACGACTGGGGTGTAGGCCTTCAGGGGGGACCCGTACTCCCTCGCCAGCCCGAAGTCCCCCACCTGCGAGGACAGAGGTGGGCTGTGGGCAGGCCCCTGAGGCCCAGGTGCCAGGCCCCTGTGGGGCGGGCCCCGGGGGCTCACCTTGAGGATGCCGGCGTGGCTGAGCAGCAGGTTGGACGTCTTGAGGTCTCGGTGCAAGATCCAGTTGTCGTGCAGATGTTTGACACCGCGCAGCAACTGGATCATCAGGGTCTTCACCTCCCCTATACGGCAGCGCCTCGGGTCAGTGCCTCGGGTCAGCTCCCCGCCTCGGCGGCAACCGGGATTCTCAGGGTGCGCTTCTCCCGGGAATGCTCTCAGCTTGGCACGGCCCTCGCGCGCGCACGCACGCACGCACGCACGCACAGAGACCGCACATGTGCGCGCGCACACACACTCGGATACACGGCACGGTGGGGTCAGTGCTCCTTCCGCCCCAGGGGCATGCTGCCCGCACCCTGGGCAGCCCGAGGGCCGCATGTTCCTCGTGGGGGACACCGGTCAGGGGGCCCCGTCTGTGGGAGTACATCAGGGCTGTGGGAGACCCTCCCTGCATGGCCCCCGCGGTGCCTGCAGGCCCCACCTGGCAAGAAAGGCTGCTTCATGGTCTCCATCAGACTCTTGAGGTCATGCTCCACGTAGTTCATCACGATGTAGATCTTGTCCATGTTGCTGCCCACGACGATCTCCTAGCAAACGAGAGCGGGTCCGTGGGTGCCGTGCTCACCTCCAGGTCCCGCAACTAACTCCTGGCTCCCGGGGCACAGACACTGGGGACAGCAGGTACCTATAGGTGTGACGACCCTAAGGGGGCTGACATTTTGGGAGGCTAGTGCTCAATTTTTGCACAACACGGGTGCACAGGAATCACAGGGTCCCCTCGGGGCACAGGCCCGGGCTGCCTCACCCTAACGGTGACAATGTTGGGGTGCTGTGCCTTGAGGATGGTGTTGATCTCCCTCAGGGAGGTGATTGGAAAGCCCTCCTTCTCCTTCTCCATCTTTAGCCGCTTCAGAGCCACAATTTCATCTGAAAACAGTTCGAAGACGGGCTGAGAAAGCACACATTTCGTTGGGATTCAGGGAGCGTTTCTTATTTGGCACTGGGAAGCCTTGTTGTAACTGGGAAGCCCCATGTTACACCGGCACCAAGAAAACAAGCCCAAACCTGTGGCCCAACAGACGCACGAGGCAGATTCCCATGCTAACTTTTGTCCAAACAGCTAAGGAGAATTTTCCTATTTATCTCTATATCCCTACTGTGATTTGCCAGGAGACACAGCAAACCTCAACATCCCAGGACAGACACAATCACCGGGGTCTGAGGCTCTCAGGTGGCCTCCCTGACTTTCCAAGACCCAGCTGCAGGCGCTGGGGAAGCTGCCAGTCTGCGGCTCACACACCTGCTCAGGTGCTATCACTCAAAGCACACGACACACTCCGTCCCAGAACGGAGGCACCTGCTGTCACAAGTAAGCGGCAGAGCCTCACGGTCAGACTGACCTCGGGCCTCCACAGGTACCAAGGAGTCCACTGCTCAGGGGCCCATGAGTCACTAGCTGGTGCTGGCCAGGTAAGGCGAGGCCACAGCCGGGCACCCGGGGAGAAGAGACTCCTAGGAGAGTAGGAACTGTGCGTTCAAGGACCCTGACACCGAGGGTGCCGAGGGCCAGGATGGCCTGGGCTCGATCTCAGTCCCTGCGAGCTGGCTGTGGCCCGGGCAGGACACCGGCCTCGCTCCTAGAGCCCAGCCCGCACGTGGGCCCAGTGAGGCTGCGGACAGCAAACCCTCCGGGCCAGGCTCGAGATGGTGCAACGGGTACACCCACGGACAATGCTCTTCAGCACAAGTCCCTTCCTGCACAGGGACAGGCTCCCTGCGCCATCTGGTTCCTGCCCGTCTCCCCTTCTCCCTTTGGGGGACCACTCGGCACCGCACCCACCTGTTTTCTTGTCCTTTGCTCTGTACACCACCCCATACGTGCCTTCTTCAATCCTGTTGAGGCACTGGAACTCCTCCACGCTCCGACAGCCCTGGAAGGAAGCCTGCCGTGAGGACCCAGCAGCCACGGCCGCACACACACCTGAATCAGGCCAGTGCAGCAAACCCTGCCCAGAGGTCTCCAGAGGGCGCCGAATGCATCTGGTGGCAGAGCCAGGAGCAGCCCTCTTCTCCAGTTTCTTCAGTGACCACGGGCTCCTCAATTACGGAATAAAACTAACGTGGGAAAGAGCTGGTCCTGGACGCATCCCTCTGAGCCAGGCCTGGCCTGTCTGCCCGGCGCTAAGATAACACTGAGGACAGGAGCGCCCCCTGCACCACACCACCAAGGCCCTGGCACCTTCCCTCACTGCATAGGTGACCCTGGGGACCCACACCCCGGGGACCCAGCTCCTGCTCTCGGCCACCATCCTGTTCGTAATCAGCAGAACCAACCCCGGCATGGGAAGGACGCCTGACCTGCAGGGCAGGGAGGTACTTGGGCAGCTCCTGTTTGAGTTCAATGGGTGACAAGGCGGGAGAGTCGGGCACGAAGTCCCCTTCGGTCAAGGCGCTGCTCTGTGGAGTGCCCTCACCGGCTTCTTCCTCCCCTTCCTCACTGTCTCCGGAGTCTCGGTCAAATCGGGACTCTGGAACTTCAAAAGTTAAACCCAATTATGGAACCAAAATAAGCAACCGTCATCACCCCTCTCCTGTCTGGGGTGGGAGTGGGGGGACACTGAGTGCACGCAAGAGCCACACGAGAATGACCCCAGGATGCTGTGCACAAGCGTGTGTCCCACCGTCCTGGACAGAGGGCACTGGGGTCTGGGGGCTTGCCAGCTCAGCCACATGCACTGTGAGCCCCTGGCCGGAGACCGAGCTCAAAGGCGGCACACCCAGAGCTCCCGTCAGGCCTTGAGGGCAAGGCCTTGCTGGTGTCTACAGAATGGTGATGGGCCTGTGGTTGGACCTGAGCTAAGAGGCCGGGCCCCGGCTGGTACTTCCCAGCCACCTGCAGTGTCTAAGCCATGGTGACGCTCACGAGGACGCTCAGTCAGGACTGTCCCCAGTAAGGGATGCTGGCCCCTCACGGTCGCAAGTGGTCGGTGGCGGGGAGTGGGGGTGGTGGTGCTCAGGGAACCGGGTCTCTCAGTGACTCAGCTGCCTGTGTCTCTGGGGTGGGGTGACCCCGGAGGAAGCCTGAGGTGCCAGCTCTACAAAGGGCCACAGCACGCAGGAAAAGACCAAGCACCGGGGATGCCTCTCACCAACGAGGACGTGGTTCTCATTCTCGCGCTCCCCATCCTCACTCATTTCGTCTTCACTCACTTCCTCTGCAAGAGACAGCAGGCGTCTGCTCAGATCTGCGGGGCTGCTGGCCCTGCGCTGACTTGGGGTCTGCCTCTTTCTAGGGCTCTTCAGACCCTCCGCCAGCACAAGCGAGGGTCTGCTTTAGCTAACAGAGAGCAAGAACCGCCGTAAACGACCAATTCTGGGGTCTCACGTGGAGTCCCAGGTAGCAAGGCACTGTCCATTCGGAGACATTTTCGAACCGAGAGTTCCCGTGACCTCTGCGGTCTGTGGAGTCCAGCAAACTAAACCGTCGCGCCCGGTGCCGTCCTCACCAGCCGACTGTCCAGACGCGTCCTCGGAGTTGCTCCCTGTCTCCTCTTCCTCCTCCTCCTCCTCCTCCTCCGATTCTTCACTGCTGCTGCCCTCCTCTTCCTCCTCCTCCTCCTCCTCCTCCTCCTCCTCCTCTTCCTCCTCCTCCGAGCCCGACCCTGATTCCGCTTCAGAAGAAAACGGCCGGAAGTGACCGCAGGCAGGCACCGCAGGCAGCGGTGACTTCACGGCGGCGGGGCCCGCACTCACCTGACGAGGACTCGGCTGAGCTGGTTTTGCGCTCGCTGTCGCTGACGTCTTGCAGGTCGGACAGCAGGTCTCTCTCTTCCACCTTCTCTTCTTTCACTTGTGACACAAACCATCAAAAGTGAACGTGTTTACCATCCACGAGATCACGTGGGATCTTTCACACAGAGATAAGCTTCAGTGTGTAGGATAAACCCTCATCCACACTTAGCTGGAAAACAGCTCTCAAACCCCATAACAAAGGTTTCCGCTGAGAAATATAAATGTGCTCCGCACAAATGCTGAAGTCCTGTCATGTGACACGGAAGTACTTTAGCATACCGTATCGTCGTGCAAAAAAAAGTTTTTGTCCATAAAAAACTGTCAGCAAAGAACCGCGCCACGCTGGCCCCCAGGCAGGTGCCGCGGGCCCTCACCTGGTTTCCGGCCATCTGTCAGCTCAAACCGCTCTCGCGGCGGCCGCAGCGGACTGCGACTCCAGTGGCTCGCTTTCACTTTGTCGCCATAGTCCTCCCTCATGGTCCGGTGATGTGCAGACACTGGGGCACAGAACACAGCAGGAGGCAGCGCTGGCGGCACCCTCTCTCTGGCAGGGCCCCGCCTCGGTCAGAGGTGGTCCTCACCTGCACCCCTGCCGATGACAACCCACTACACCTGCTGACGGCTCTGTGGCCACAGAGGCGTGGAAACCGTGAGACGTCCCGGAGGACCCACGTAGGCCTTCCAGACTCTCTACTGCCGGAAAAGAAGGGGCCACGACCCACCTCTCCAAGCCTGTGCCTGAACAGCAGCGGGCGGCAGCCCGTGTGTTACCCTGACGGCTGTCCAGCACCAGGCCTGGGCGCGCCCCGGCCGCACACCCTCACCTCAGGCCTGAAGTGACCACTGCCTTCTCTGGCAAGGAACTATGTGGTCAGGCTCAACGCCCGAGTCCCGCGGCCCGTTCCCCCTTCACTCAGCCATGGTCCAGAGCACCTCACCCCTCCGTGTCATTTGTGCAGCTCTGGGCTCACCCATGGGAACAACACCCCAACCACAGGGTGCGCCCACGCGCACCTTCCCTTCGGGCCTCGCGCTCCTTGCGCCGCTCCTCGGCGCGCCGCTCCCGTTCCTTCTGTTCCCGCTGTTCCTTTTGCTGTTCCCGCATCTTTCGTTCTCGCTCCCGCTTCCTCTCCAGCTGCTCAAGGCGGTCCCTGCAACAAGCACAGGCCGACTCTCTCTCCGCAAACACGAAGTTTTCTTTTTCACCCCAAGTGTTTTTTGCTCAAATTTAGAAACTGCCCACTTCGATTCATCAAACCATAATGGGCTTTTTAAAAGTAGAACATATACGCGCACACAGCCCAACAGCCGCAACAGAATGTAGCAAAGTACTGGCACGATGAGATATTGCCAATGAGGGATGAGCCCACTGGTTCCAGAAGGCTTCTGTTTCGCAGTCCTACTGAGTATGGATGGCAGTACAATTGAAATCCACCTTTATCACTAAGTTTTCAGGGGCACTGAGGGGTGGAAGAGCCCACCTGGGGAAGGTGGAGAGAAGGACCTAGACTTGGGCCTGAGCCCCTGTCCTACCCTCCTCACTAGATCCTATGGTAGACGGATGCCCAGCCGGGCCTGGTGGGGAGCTAAGCGGGTACGAGTGTGGTATACGAGGGGCAGCAGGGAAAGTTGCTTCACGGAGGGGACAAGGCTCATCTGAAGTGCAGGAACCATCAGCGACCACGGTGTGCATGGCTGATGCACCACAAAGTGGCCAGATGGTGAAAACCGATGAGCAGCGGTTAGTTTTCAAATCCCAACAGAATCAGAATTAAGTCCAAATCTAACCAGAAAAGCTATTACCAAAAAAAACCAAAAACCAAAACAGAAATGAGCACGGACAAGGGTGAAAGTGGAACAAGGCCTGTGGTACGGTCGCTGGTACCGTCCCAGCTTTGGGGCCCGTCAGAGGTCACCGCTGTGGAAGGCTCGGATTCTAGGAACTATTCTGCAAATGCCTAGAAGTCCAAACTATTACAAAATAAAAGTTGTAAGTTAGCATATAAAATCCAACCACTGAGGGGCACCTGGGTGGCTTAGTCGGTTAAGCATCCGACTCTTTCGGCTCAGATGGTGGTCTCGGGATTTGTGAATGTGAACCCTGACGGTGCGGAGCCTGCTTGGGATCCTCTCCCCCTCTCTCTGCCCCTCCCCTGCTCATAGCTCTGTCTCTCTCAAAATAAATAAAAACTTAAAAAAAATAAATCCAACCAGTGAATTTTTTCACCAATTTACAAAACTGTCCAACTATCACTTCATAAACCAGTTTTAAAACATTCCCATCTCATGCCCATCCGTGGTCAGCTCCTAGCCATCCTCCCCCAATCTGCTGTCAGATCAGGACTCTCGGGACATTTCTTCTGCTTCTTTGGGCTGAGTCTGCTTCTTTCTCCTGCTCTTGGGGTAGCAGCTCAAGTTGCTGACTTGACAACTTCCTTTGCTGGTATCAGTGCTTAAAACAGCTCATTCTGGGCCCGGCTTTTCGTGCACCCCTACCTTTTGGCACGTTGCTTCTGTTTTCACTCAATTCAAAATATTTTCTATTTTTCCTTTGAATTTCTTCTTTGGGCCACAGGTTAATCAGAAACGGAAGAGCTTTGCGACGTGGCAGTATCACAGCCAATGAGGTTTATCTGAGGTGCGAGTATTGCTGTATGAAAACTTTTCTCAGAAATGGGTGGTTGGATTTCCCAACATTTTGAGGATTTCCCCAGGTTTCTTTCTGCTGATCTCCACTTTCTTTTGTGGAAAGACGGCGTACTTCGTACTACTGCAACTATCTTATGTATGACACTTGTCGTATGGCCCACATACGATATGCTCGAAATGAGCGTGTCTTCTGGGGCTGTGGGTGGAGTCCGGCACGCAAGCTCAGTCAGACTGAGCTGGTGCAGGGTATTTTCCAAATTTTTTATATCCTTGTTTCATCTCGTTCTATTAACTAGAGCGGGGCACCGAAACTTCCAACTATAATCGAGGAACTGCCTGTTTCTTCTTTCAACTGTCAGGTTATCGCAGCCCAGATTTCTGGACTCTGCTGTCAGACTCACACACGTTTACCGCGCTCACATGTTCCTGACGTATGTCCCTTCCTGTGGTTGTGAAGCCCGGTCTCGGTGCTGGCCTCACGTCTGGCCTGGCGCTGAGCCACCTGCGCGCTGTGGCTGCTGTGTACGTGTTGCACCTTCTTCCATGTGTTTAATTTCATGCTTTTTTGTTTTCCGAACATATACAAAATCCCTTTTATTTTGCTTATTTGGAAATCACTCTATGTTTTTTTTCTGGTACACTTAATTCATTCAAAGCTGAACATTTCTAAGGACTAAATTATTTGAGTGTTATATAATTATGTGGTATAAAATGCGCATATAGACCAGTGCATAAAATGTGCTTTTAAAAAATTGTACTCAGATACTGATTACTGTACATACTGACAAGTAGCTGTATTTAAAAATGAACGTCTGGGGCATCTGGGTGGCTCAGTTTGGCTAAACCTCTGACTTCAGCTCAGGTCATGATCTCATGGTTTGTGAGTTTGAGCCCCGCGTCGGGCTCTGTGCTGACGGCTCGGAGCCTGGAGCCTGTTTCGGATCCCGGGTCTCCTTCTCTCTCTGCCCCTTCCCCACTCACGCCCAGTCTCTCTCTCTCAAAAATGAATACACATTAAAAAATAAAATTAAAAATGAACTTTTGCCCAGGCTGGCACCATGCTTCAATGGTCTCCCCTTGGCCTCCAATCCAAAGGAGTGTGGTTTCCAGATATAATGTAACCAATACTCTTACATGAAATAAACGGAAAGTCTTTGGTGTTCAAATAAGTACCGTAAAAAGAAAAACCTCTCGTCAAGTATATTTTCTCAGCTTGGCTTAATGCCACGGAAATTAGAAAATCGCAAAGACTGGACAAAACAAGCCCAGGCTACCATCAAGGTCTACTGGAACCTTGCAGGTGAGAGCAAAAAGAGTTTCAACCGCCATGTTTTCCATTCTGCTAGGACTGTGCTAGATTATTCCAGGATGCTAATTCAACACTGAGGACCTGCGAGGGTATGAGAAGAACGGGGGAGGCGGGAGAATGAACGGAGACTTGGGAAAAAAAATAAAGAGGGTGGTTCGGGAACTGGGAGAATTGAAAAATCACACCTTTCAGTCTCCACATTTCTGCTTTTTGTTCAGTATATGAGCAGAAACCATCTGGAAGGAAAGAAGATTATGACTATCTGTAAACTGACGGAGAAATGCTTATGACAACAAGTGGTTATGTATGCAGTTCTTGGCTGTTCACATCAGCAACGGATGGGGAAAAATAGAAATTCTTGATATGTTTGTCTCAAGAGGTAGTGACGTGGCTACGGGCAGCACGAATTCGGCTGAAGTTCAGGGCAGGTGCTGCCAGGAGTTTACACTGCAGAAAAGTAAAACTGCTTTGGATCCAGCCCCGTCCTCCCGGCTTCTCTTCCAGGATCATCAGGGTCAAGCTATGCTATGACACAAGGCGACAATGTCCACGGGAAAACAGGCTTTGAGCAGGATGCCCCTTTCCCAGTTACAGTCCAGTTCCCGGGTAAAGCTGTCCCAATAAATGACGAAGCCCAACCCAAACCTATTCCAGTACGTCCAGACCTGGTCAGTCATGAAGGTAGACATGGAGGCGACATTCATCACCAAATGAGGCCCCGCTTTCAATCCGGTGAATTATGTACCCTTCTACAGCAACTGGAACTTGTAAAGTTTGGGGTTTTGTCATAACCCTCTGCACGGAGCTGCTCTTCATTTAGGAAGGACAGGTTCTCCTCTAGAAGGCCTCTCAGCAGGACTTCATGCTCATGACCAAGGGCATGTTTGATGCAGTCAACCAGTGGTCCGTAACAGCAGTCGTTTATAGTGTGCTGACACAGGGGTAGAGCTCAGGGGTAGAGCATTTGACTGCACGGTGCACGGACAGCCCTGATTTGCTAGAACTCCATCTGGAATCTGAGAAGGGTCCTGTAGCATACTATTTATAACAGATCTGGACGGTGGAGTTTCCTCATGCTCTTGTAGAAACCTCTCCAGTATAATCTGAACCATTAACGAGGGTGCACAGTCCACCTCATTGGCTAGCTCTTCTCCCCACTCCATTCAGGTACCTGCGGAACCTCTGCCTCAGTGTTCTGGCAGGCGGCACAGACACCAGGCACTGAGCTGTCTCGTCAGTACTGGGCTTTGGTCGGTCAGTACCACGTTGGGCCAGGGACTGGGAGGTGGCACAGGCAAGGGAAAAACACCCTGGGCTCAGCCTTGGTGTCAGGAGCCGAAGGGTGGGCACACAGTGGCACAGCGTGAGCTCCTAGTCTGTTTTGGCTTGCTCCCATACCCTCTTTACCACTAGCTATGGAGACCAGGCTTCACACGGCAGCTCCCCATACGTTTACTTTCGACCTATTTTTGTCCTGGTCTCTAACGTGTTCTCCTTACAGACAACATAATAGATCAAGCTTTGCTATCAAAGAACCTCTCCTTTGGGTACAGAAACCACTTCACATTTCATGCAATTATGGATTTGGCTGGATTAACTTTCGTTGTTGTTCTTGGTTTTTCTTTTATAGGTCTTCCTTTTGGGTCCTGTTTCTCAGTTTTTGATGGTCTGTGTGTGTATGCATATAATGTTTATTTGAGAGAGATGGGGGGGAGGGAGAGGGATAGAGGGGAAGAGTGCAGGGGAGGGGCAGAGAGTGAGAGAGAGAGGGGGGTGAGGGAGAGAGAATCCCATGAACCATGAGATCACCACCTGAGCTGAAATCAAGAGTCTGATGCTTAACTGACTGAGCTGTCCAGACGCCCCTCTGTGTTTGGTCTAAATAAATATTTGTAGTATATAATTTTAATTCTTGTTTGCACTATTTTGTTAGAGTTATTTTCTTAGAGGTTGTTTTAGTGATGGCAGCATGCATCTTATCAAATTACACTAACTTCATTCCACTGAACATAGGTCTGCTCTGCCACAGCCACAGCCCTCCCTTCTCAACCCTGTGCACTCTACACATGCTACGTATCACACAACAACGCGGTATTTTAATAATTACTGTTTTATGCAATCGTGTCTCTCATAGAAGCTGAGAAGACATGAAATGAAACGTACATAAATTATCTTACGTTACCCTACACTTTCACCATTTCTAAAGCTTGTCTTTTCTTCCTGTGAATCCTATACCTTCTGGTGTCATTTCCATTCAACCTGAAGATGTTGAGTATTTATTTATTTATTTATTTATGAGAGAGAGAGAGAGAGAGAGAGACAGACAGACAGACAGACAGTGAGTGGTGTAAGGCAGAAAAAGAGGGAGACACAGAATCTGAAGCAGGCTCCAGGCTCTGAGCTCTCAGCACAGAGCCCGACGTAGGGCTCGAACTCACGGACCATGAGATCATGACCTGAGCCGAAGCTGGATGCTTAACCGACTGAGCCACTCAGGCGTCTGCCCTTGAGTATTTAAGGCAGGTATTACTAACAATGAATTCCACCAGTTTGTTATGTCCCCTCACTTTTGAACAACAGTTTTGCTGCACAGATTTCCGGGTTGACAGGTTTTCTTTCAGCAGTGTGACTACGCCATTCCACTGCCTTCTGACCTCCACTGTTTTGTTTTTTTTTTTAAATGTTTGTTTTAATGTTTATTTTTGAGAGAGACAGAAAGAGAGAGAACGAACAAGCAAGGGAGAGGCAGAGAGAGAGAAAAACACAGAATCCAAAGCAGGCCCCAGGCTTCACGCTGTCAGTACTGAGCCCAACAACGCAGGGCTCAAACCCACAGGCCATGAGATCGTGACCTGAGTTGAAGTCGAACGCTTAACCGACTGAGCCACCCAGGCGCCCCTGGCCTCCATTATTTCTAATGAGAAGTCAGCCACCAATCACACCTTCTATGTAGATTTTTTTTCTCTTGCTGCCTTCAAAATCTATTCTTTGGCTTTCACCAGTTTGACTATGATGTGTCTTTGTATTTACCCTGCTTGGGGTACACTGAACTTCTTGGATATGCAGATAACTGTTTTTCATCAGATTTGGGAAGACTTCAGCCATTATTTAAAAAGACATCTCTGTGCCGCATCACTCTTCTCTCCTGGTATTGCGAGTTGCATGGTGTTGGTGAAACAGGTGCCGTGCCACAGATCCCGGAGGCTCTAGTTCTCTTCCTTTGACTGTCTGTTCTGAAGAAAGCATAATTTCTATTGCTTTGTTTCAAGTTCCTTGCTAATCTGGAACACTTGGTTTCTACTGAGGCTTGTCTTCCTTAGCAGGAAGTCATACTTTCCTATTTCTTTTACATCTCAAGACGTCCTGTTGAGAATTGGACATTTCAAGTAACATACGGTAGCAATTGAGGATTCTAATTTTTCCTCTCACCTGTTGCTGTTTGTCTGGTAACCTGCTCTGCTAACTCTGTCAACTCTGTCTTCCAAAAAGAGTGCGGCCACTGCTGGTTTTTTCCCTTCGTTTCTTTTTGTTTTCAAGCTTGGCTTCCTGGGGATCAACACTGTGTCCGCACAGCTGTGCCGTCAGCCCATCCTAAACGGTCAGCACTGGGCTCGGCAAACACGGGGGTTTCCCGTGCTAGCAGCGAACCTGGACACACAGTTCTGCTCACCCCGTGATCTTTTACCTTAGGAATCAGCTCCCCCCCATACCTCCTCCTCATGAGAACAAAGGCTCTCATCACACTTTCCACGCTTTCTTCGGTGCCCGTGTCATTCGGCCTGCCGGGAACACAGGCACCATCTACCCCTCCTACCTCCCCATTCCGTGTAGCAGGCCGGTACCAAGCTTTCTCTGGAAACACCTCAATACACAGAGATGGCCCCAGTAGTCACAACTAGCCCAGATGAACAGATCTGGAGCTACACAGATGTCTTCTGGGAATCTGAGCCCACAGAGATGTACTTGGAGACTAATGTGTAAGAGTCTGGTGCCTCAGCTCCAAAGCTATTATAAGGCCGTTGGGATTTCCGTTTTGTCTGAAAGAACCACAGTCTATTTCTGCTGTGACCTAGAGAACCCCAAGCAATATATTTCCTTAGTCTTCCTCGCTTAGACCACCTGGAAGAGAGCTCGGTACAGAGCAGGCACTCACAAAATACTTGCCCAGTGGCCAATGAATCGTCCTAGAACAGATTCCTCTTGGGCGCTGTGTGGGAATTTCTATACGCGCCCTGGGCTGAATCTGAGAGGGCCCTCCTCCCCCATCCCCGGCGTCAGCTGGCAGATGGAGGAAGATCATCTCTCCCTGCGCGACCACCGCCCTTTCCCTCTCCACTGCTATGTTTTCGGCCCCAAACTGCACTCCTTGTGTCTGAATTCCTTTGTCAGACTTCCAGCTCCCACCAGCAATGCCCCTTCCAACTGACCCAAATCACACTCTTACACAGGGTCTCAAGCAACTGCTGGAATGGCCTGGCTCCCGAGTACCTCCCCCACCAGCCTTCACCTGGAGGAAACCGACACACGATTTCCATTCCCTTCATGATCTTCTCTGAGGAAGACTCACACCCATGTCTGTCTTCAAGATGCAGTAAAAACTTAATCTCTTCAGTCAGCACCACCCATGTTTACCGTGCCAGGACTGTGGACTCACAAACCACTTCTGCCCCACATCTCTGTCACACTGCCGGGTTCTCGTGTGTGCACCAAAATGGCGGCCTCCATCGCCGCTCTGATGGGGTGTTGGCTGCCAGCAATGCTCAGTTTCAGGCTCCTTCGCAGACTGCACTCACTCACCTCTCCCTCCTGGAATGCTCCCGGGCCATCTCCCTTCTCTTCTGCCTCTCCCACTCTCTGCGAGCCTTGTCTTGCTCCTCCCGGTGTCGCTTCCGGCGCTCGTGTTCTCTCTCTTTTTCCTTTGCCCTAGCATGCTTCCCTAAGAGGAGAGAGAATGTCACGCAAAGGGGCCCAACACCCAAAACTTAATTTAAAAATATTGAAGGGGCGCCTGGGTGGCTCAGTCAGTTAAGTGTCTGTCTGACAAGGGAATGATCTCACGGTTCATGAATCTGAACCCCACATTGGGGTTCTCTGCTGTCACCGCAGAGCCTGCTTTAGATTCTCTGCCCCCTCTTTCTGCCCCGCCCCCGCTTGTGCGTGCTCGCTCTCAAAAAGTAAGTTAAAAGATTAAAAAAATTTTCAGGGGGGCCTGGGTAGCTCAGTCAGTTAAGTGCCTGACTTCGGCTCAGGTCATGATCTCAACAGTTTGTGAGTTCGAGCCCCGTGTCGGGCTGTGTGCTGACGGCTCAGAGCCTGGAGCCTGCTTCAGATTCTGGGTCTACCTCTCTCTCTGCCCCTCCCCCGCTCACACCCTGTCTCTCTAAAATATAAACATTAAAAAAAAAAATTAAAAACTTTTTTTCAAAGAAAATACTCAGTGAAGAAGAAAACATTTAATTAATGACTTCGGAGAAACAATCATTTTATGTTAAAAAAAACAAAAGAAAATCCTATGGAAGTCAACCTCAAAGTGAGAGAAAAAATAATGTGGTTATCACTGAATAGAACTGTAACTTTTGGGACGCCTGGGTGGCTCAGTTGGCTAAGCGTTCGACTTCAGCTCAGGTCATGATCTCGTGGTTTGTGAGTTTGAGCCCCGCATCAGGCTCTGTGCTGACAGCTCAGAGCCTGGAACCTGTTTCGGATTCTGTGTCTCCCTCTCTCTCTCCCCCTCCCCCGCTCACGCTCTGTCTCTCTCAAAAATGAATAAACGTTTAAAAAAAAAAAACTTTCACCTTCTTTCTGTATTAAGCTATGATTAGACTATAATTGATCCTTAAAAACACAATGTTGAATAATTGACCCCCAGCGCAGTCAGAAATCCATTTATAACTTCTGATTCCCTAAAAATTTTACTAAGAGCTTACTGTTAACATAGCCAATTAACACACACTGTGTGTTTTATGTTGCCTACTATACTCTTGCAACCATGTCAGCTAGAAAAACACCTATTATTCAAAATGTAAGGAAGGAATGCCTGGGTGGCTCAGTTGGCTAAGCATCCGACTCATGATTTCGGCTCAGGTCACAACCTCCCAGTTTGTGAGACAGAGCCCTGTGTCAGGCTCCGCACTGACAGCATGCCGCCTGCTTGAGATACTCTCTCCCTCTCTCTCTGCCCATCTCATGCTTGCAAGTGTGCTCTCTCAAAATAAGTAAACTTAAAAAAAAACTGCATATAAATACCCTATATTTGTTGAGTTTAGACAATATTACATTTATGGGGGGCTCAGTCAGTTAAGCATCTGACTTCTGCTCAGGTCATGATCTCACGATTTGTGAGTTCAAGCCCCACGTCGGGCTTTATGCTGACAGCTCAGGATTTGGATTCTGTGTCTCCCTCTCTCTGCCGCTCCCCCACTGATGCTCGATCTCTCCTTCAAAAAACAAACATCAATGGGGTGCTTAGGTGGCTCAGTCGGTTAAGTGTCTGACTTCAGCTCAGGTCATGATGTCACAGTTCGTGAATTTGAGCCCCGCGTCAGGCTCTGTACTGACAGCTCACAGCCTGGAGCCTGCTTTGGTTTCTGTGTTTCCCTCTCTCTCTGCCCCTCTCCTCCTTGTGCACTCGCGCTCGCTCTCTCTCTCTCTCTCTCTCTCAAAAATAAACATTAAAAAAATTTCAAAGAACATTAAAAAAAAAAAAGACAATATTACGTTTAAACAAACTAACCCAAAACAATGTAACGAGGGAGAAAAAAATACCAGGAAGAAAATGAATTAACTATTCAGAATGATCTAGAAAAACGTATGCTTTTGGCTAAGATTTTACTTTCTCTTCTCTTTCAATTGTGCTCTGGAGGAGACGGTAGAGTATGACACAGGAAACAGACCATACTTGAGCATGATACAGAGAAAAAAAACAATAAATGCTTCAGTACCCCCTTCTGCTGAATGGCTACGATGCCTACGTTTCTCTTTCCTCTTTTCATCTTTCCTGTGATGAGCCTTTTCTTTCCGAGACATTTGCTGGGGTGGTTTGATAGCCAAAGAATCATCTTCCTCTCCTCTGAAATAAGACACAAAGCATCACGTCAGGTAATGGAAGAGCCATGAGGGTGCCGTGGAGCTTCTTCAGCCCGTAAAAACGCAGCGTTCAGAATATAAAGTTGAATCTAGAATCATTTTAAACCTTAACTATGAAATTGAAGCCAAAACTGCTTATAAATACAGACACAGATGAAAGGGTAAGCGAAAAATCAATGTGTATATGGAACGAAAATGCCTCTCTGAAGACACTTCAGGGCATGATGCACACGTTCATGACCATGGTGAGTTTCACAAGCGTGCACAAACATGTCAGACCGCACACTTTATATATATAAGCAGTTTATCGTTTATACATCAATAAAGCCGTTAAAAAAAGTACCACAATTTTAACAGAACTTGATGACCTCAAAAGGTCACTCAACAACACTTCTCACTGACTATATGACCAAAAAGTTGTGAGAGTTCACAATCTGTATGTCCTCGCACCTTAATTTCTGGTTAGGCTGGCTTTAATGATTTGATGACGGATAATTTGGTGATGATGACGGATACGAGAAGGAAGCAAGTGAGGGGATACCGTGGTGCAGGAAGGGATGTTAGCATATACGGGCCTCGCTAGGACCACCGCTGCTTACGGGCCTGGCTCGAGCACACTTCAGCACCCTAGTGTGGTTCATCCGTGCAAGATTTTAGGCAGTAATTTTACCAGTCGCTAAAAGCACACACACACAATTATTTAAATGCAATCTGTGAATGCGAATTCACTGGGTTGAAGGATAATTGCCAAGAAGGGAATATGCACCCATTCAATCTTCTCGCAAGAGGACTCGGGTGCCAGCTGGTACCACACAAAGGCCATCTCAACTGTGAGGTAAACCCACAGTCACCGCTTCAAACGTTTTCAGAGGAGCCCTGCGGAGGCTCAGCCAGGACCACAGCTGTGCTGTGGGACCCCGCGTGTCTCCGCGGGGAAGCGCACGTGCAGCTGGATGCCCTTCCTCCTCGTGCACCTTGTCCCCACCTGTCTTCCATGGAGTCCTCTCTTCTGTACGGCGAGTTCCTGATCGTTATCTCCATGCGGTGGTCCCTCAGCTCCCCCTCCTCAAGGGAATCCCGCTTGGAATCCCGGTCATCAGACTGAGAAGCAAGGAGAAAGTCATTTCCTCACAGATAAGAGTCTTGGGAATGATCTCAAACCTTGCCAATGCCCGAAGTTTCACATACGCTTTGAATGGATCAATGTTACCAGGTATAAGAACCTTCCACCCAAATCGTATGACGTTAAAATCACCACTCTCTAGAACCCAGGGCCTCAGGTGAAAAAACTTGAAATCAGCACATCCGACAAGGAACATTAGACTCTACGCCAAGTATGTTAGTCGTTTACATAAGCCAAACTGGAGCCTTACGCCGTGTTTTATACGCCAAATACTCTGGGACACCTCGCCCGTGGCTCGGAAACAGCTAACAAAGGTCAGCTGCCAGTGAGAGCAGAAACGAGTACTTCTGCCGACGCGCTCGCCAAGGTACCAAACGTTTCTCTGCTTACGTTACTGTGCCAACCCAAGACCCCGCCAAACACGAGTATTAATTCCAGGGCGACTTCCTACTGCACTAGACATACTTGGAAATGGTGCCACGGACACAGAAACGGTGACATGAGAAAAATTAGTCCCACTGCACTAATGGATTCAGGTTCAAAGTACTTTAGCTCCACGTGGATCCTGCCATCTACACACAGCTTTAGTATGTTATCGATCTGTCTCCAACGTAAACCGAGTATTTGAACGTTTTTGTTAATTTTTAGAAGAGAGTTTGCGCTCACCTGCGACATTTGGAAGTACAAAAGAACTTCACCGAAGAAGCGTTGTTCTAATGGAAAAACGAGGGCAAAGAAATTAAATCTCCTTTAAGAAAACCACTTACTTAAAAAACATGGCTTACGTTTTTTAAGCGTTTTATCTCTGCTTTCTCCTCTTGTTCCTTCCGTCGTTTCTTTTCCTGAAGAATTTCATCTAAAGTTTTCACCTTCCAAGAGTCCTTTTCATCACCCATTTGAGTCGAACCGCTGCAAAGAGAAAGAGCTCGAGCCAGGGCAGGACACACGGCAAGTGGGCTTCGGGGCGCTGCGGCTCGCGTCTTCGCGGACGGGGCGGGCCGGGCTCCGAAGAGCGACCGCCTGGATTCAAATCTCTTTGCCGTCATTCCCGGGCAAGGTCCTCCGCCTCAGTTTACCTTTCGGTCACAGACGAGAACACCCCCCCCCCCACCCTCCGCAGAGCAACACCGGTGGGGAGGGAGCTCATCCGTGGAAAGCTCGCGGCTCAGTCCCGGAGACCCCACGCCCGGGGGGTCGCGGTCACCGGATACGACGCGGCCGGGCCGCCCGGCCCCTCAGCCCCCCGGGCGCGGCCGCTACGAGTCGGGGTTCGGGCCCGCAGCGGCGGGCTCCCGGCGTCTGCGCCCGACGCCGCCTCAACCGCCGGGTCCGCGCGGGGCGAGGCGGAACGAGGAGGCGGGAAGCGACGCCCAGGGTCCGCCCGGATCCGAGCGCTCGCCGCCCGGCCCGGCCCCGCCCTCCGCCACTCACCCCTGCGCCTCCGCCGCCGCCGCCGCCGCCGGTCCCGGAGCCTGAGGAGAAACAGCGCCCGGCGCGCGCCAGCAGCGTCGGCACTTCCTGCGTCGGCGCGGGCTGATGACGCAGGTCGGCGGCGCCCGCCGGCGGCTCGGCCGGAGCAGGGAGGGGCCCGGGCGCGCTCACGTCACTTCCGACCCGGGCGCCGCCGCCGGCCGTCCCTCCGAGCGCGGGGCGCGGAGGCCGCCGGTGGCGCTCCGGTGACGCCCGAGGCTCGACCGGAATTCGAGAAGGGCGTGTGGCGCGAAGGCGCGCCTCCCCGGGGTCCCTCCCGCGGTTTGGAAGGGCCGTGGGAATGTGGTGAGCCCACCAGCCGCAGCCCAGGGAAGAGAGCGGGACACCGACATGCGCCCTCCTTAGCCGGGTTGGAAGTGGGAAATGCGGAATGGGACGAACTCGGGCACAAAAAGGGCGAGTGGAATTGAGCTTTCTTTTCCTCCCCAGGACGGTGTTCACTTTCTGTACCCACACTTATTTTGCTTCCTGAGCCGTTGGGGACAGGAGAACCGTTCTTCTCTCTTCACGAAGGGAGTTTTCAGCAGGAAGGCGACAAGAACCACCCTCCCCCCCCCCCCCCCCCCCCCCCGCCCCGTGACCATTTCAGTAGCACAAACCCGGGAGGGTTACAGTGAAGACAGCAACGGCAGGCACTGTTAACATTTATTGTATTTTGAGAGAACCAGAGTCCTAGGTAGTCGCTACCAAGTGGCTTAATTTAGACAAAAAGAGCCAAGAGGCATCAGTTTATTACCACAGTAGACTTAACAGTGACTCACTAAATTATTTAAAGAACCACTTTCTAGAAAGTACTGATTTAGTCACTCAAATACTGAATTAGGTGAAATACAAGAACACGATACACATCTTGTACGATGCGCTTTCAGTTGTCCACAGTTTCGTTTGGTATGAAGCAGATCGCACTTGGTTCTGATGCAGACAATTACTGATAGGATTTTCAAGTTTTTCAGTGTGGGAAAGTCACGGTGACTGTGGCCCTCCTCGTGGGTCCCACAACACCCCCTGGGCAGGTTCAGACTCCACTCACACATCTGCAAAGACTAGAAATGGCCAATCAGGTGAATGCAGGTTTTACTCCAATGAAACAGAAACAAAAAAGACAACGAAAGATTCTACCAGTTAGGACAGTTTCCAGCTCTGTTTGGAAATCTGGGCACGGATCCAGTGGCCATCAAACTCAGAATCAGAACCCTCAGGAAAACTGGAAGAAACTCTTCAAGGACAGCAAAATCGAAGGTTTTCCACCTGAGCCGGAGGGTGGTCAGCACAACCTCACCTCTGCTCTTGGCTCACCAGCCAGGACACAGGGAAACAGGCAGATTGACCAGGGGGGCTGGGGCATTTATAGTTGTAAACTAAGGAAATGAAGACGCTTCAGCCAGAGCATGTACGGATTTTGTGAAAGAATAAAGCCCTTAGTATGACGGTCAAAGGCAAAAGAATTCTATCTGCAGTAGCGTCCTTGATTAATTTTTCCAACCCAGGGAAACTGAAAATGTTCCAGGCCTTAGGAAAGCACGACACTCAGACAGATGTAAAAAGCCATGATATGCGTCTGTCAAACCTACTGGTCTGTCCAAGTGACCGTTCACAAGCAAAACTCACTGGTTTTGGGAAAAGAATCTCCAGCATGGGCTACAAGCACAACTTCGTTTGATACTCTTTGTGCAGCATTTTACCGCTTTGGATTCACCATGCCTATTTTTCTCAAATTAAAGACACATTTTTGGATTGTGCAAGAATATTCTCAGCTTTCCAGGGCAGATTATTTTAACGATGACATGCAACTGTGACTGTCGGAAAAAAAAAAAAACAAACAAAAAACCCAAGGTTTTTATGCCACTCATGGTGGAAGTTTCCTTGAAAGTCAGATACATGTATATTTAGAAGTATCGACGTAGGTAAGGTATCGACCCGACCCAACCTGACACCTGTTTGAAGTGTTTCTTTACAAAGGCACAGACAATGACCATGGACATAGGAAATGACCCGTGTAAGTGACGACAATGACACAAGCATGTTTGCAATGTATTATAAACATACTATAAACACTACTACACAAAGTTAATAAAAAACGTATGTCTGTACATTCGTTAAACAAACGGCCACGACAGGCCATGTTTTGTCTCCTGGCAGGGTTGTCCTGGACATGCAGGACACGGACGGCTTCAGGGTGGAGACCATACAAAGAAGGAATGTAAGCCCCAGGCACGGGCAGTGCTGGCCACAGCTTGGGTTCTTAGGAAATGTTTCAAAAGCAGCTTTGTTGGAAATTACCTCATTTACTAATAATTTGGAGAAATCTTCATTTTGTTTCTGGTCCAAGAATTTGGAAAATCAAAACCGGCAGAAAACCACTTGTGACAGGAGGCGGGGCACATGTGGTGTGCAGGGCGCTGGTTCCAGAAGAGACTCGGACCCGGGTCCCTAACGAGGCTCAGAAGCAGGTGCCGCCTACCTGGTTACTTGGATGAGGACGTCTGTGAGAAGGCCATCGTGACAATCTTGCAACAGGATGACCGTAGACGTGTCTCCTTCTCTGCTCACATCTTGTCAGCAGCTGGCCACAGCCGGCCACAGCAGCCACATTGTTAAGGGCAGAGGCAGGGCCCTCTGGAAGCTGTCCTCTCCCACTGGGCCTCACAGACCCAGCACATCCCGCTGCCCAAGCCGCCTCCAGCAAGTACTCTTCGGTGTTTTTTGTGGAGGAAGGAGAGAGGAAGGGATAGAAACCTGGGGAAAGTCTCAGGAGAAACGTCTTCACAGTGGAGGTGAGCGTGGCGTGCGGGCGAGCACACCCCTGCCTGTGCTCTGGACATAGGAAGTCCGCTTCATAAAAAGGTTACAGTTTTAAAGGCCTCAGTTTAACCCATCATCATGGCAAACTTTTTCAAGTAGGCAGAACTTAATGAGACTTATTATTGCTCTTTGTTTCCAAGAGATTTGATCTCCAGGAGGGCCTTTTTTAATATATTTTCCAGTTGACCAGTCAACTGGAAAACCAGTGAAAAGATAATGGGAACCAAGGACCTGAACGGCAGGGAGGGGAAATCAGATGAGGGAACCACCAGTGCCTGAAGCGCTCCTGCCGGCTGGTTCACTCAGCTGCAGCAGGCAGGCCCCAGACAGCCGTGTGGCCAACCTCATCCTCTGTGTTGGGCTGCACATGACACACCCCAGAGCTTGAACCTGGTGCCACAGAGAGGTATTAAAGCCTGGCTGGCAGCGGACGTGCCCCGATCAGAAACCCCACCAGGATGTGGGAAGAGGAATAGGGTGAAGAGGTCAGGAGCCTCAACCCGACACAGGGCTCAGATACCCAGCGTGGTGGGTCCATCGCTCTGGGAGGGGAGAGCCAGGCTGAGCCAGGCTGTGGGTTCAGTACGGGTTACTTGCCATACGGGGTGCTTTCCAGAAGCCACCCGTGCCTGGGTTTTCTTCTTTAACACCTTCACAGTCATTTTAAATGCAGTGTGACAAAAGCCATAAACACTCCAAAAGATCTTCCCAGCACTCCACCTGCTCATTCATTCATGAGAGAAAACCTTAACACCCTTGTGCTTGAGACAAAATAATGGCGTGGCTCCCGACCAGGTGAGTGATGGCAGGGGCACCTGCAGGGAACCCTTCAGAACAGCCTCTGTTACACACAAAGGCCCAGAAAACAAAAGGGAAGGTCAGTATGTCCCCATCCTGAGTTAAACACTACAGATGTCTGTCCTCTACCTCTGTGACCAGCAATCACCACATCGGGGGTCCCTGACTGAAGCGCCAGCCACAGGTGAGGGTTGGGACTCTCGGGAGGTGGAGGGCCTAGTGCGGTGGAGACCCTGAAAGGGGCGGGGCACCTTTCCCTAAGTGGTGCTGGATGCTGGCAGCTCTGGGGCAGGAAGGCAAGGGCCCAACATCCTGCCCACAGGAGCAGGGACCCTCACTAATGTGCCCGTCTGATCCCTTTCCACTCTACTAGCCCTGTGCACTCAGCTGCTGTGGCCTCCGGCCCAGGCCGTGGGCGCCTTGGCCCTCTCTCAGCATGACCGTCTCCCCAGATGGCCCAGGAGCAGAGTGTGCCTTCACGGGCCTTTGACGGCGAGCAGGGGGAGCTGAGCTCTCTGTGCTGGCACCGAGCAGCGGGGAGCAGTGCGCGTTGGCACCCGGATCCAGCTGTCACTTCACAGGGGTCCCCAGTAGCTGTCACACACAGAGAACGAGGGCGTGGCCTAACTGCAACCAGACCTGCACGCTGGTGACGGGGGTGCAGAGGCCATCTGGAAGTCCCACCCCCTCGCAAGTGCTCAGCACAGGGTCAGCAGGAGGCAGATTTCACATTATCTGGCCGTGGCTCAGCGGCAGCTGGCTCCGGTCTCCACCCCAGGAAGCGGACATCTGGGATCCCCGTTCAAGCTCCCATTGGTTTTCACTGAAAACCTGAAATGGGAGCAGCGATGGCGGCCCGTCCCGTGGCCTCCTGCACCCCATTGACCCAAGGAGGCCGAGTGTCTGCGTCGGTGAGGGGAACAGCAGCAGTGGGCAGCGGCTTGGGGGCCCTGGCCACCTGCCGCAGCTTCCAGAGCTCAGTGGTGTGGTCTGGGGTCCTTGGGGGTCAGTGGCTCCGCTTCGTCCTCTGGCGTTGGGCTGGCGGCCACAGCCAGGCTCTGCATGGCCTCCCGCTGGCGCTGCTTGGCTTTGTTGTAGAGCAGGACGCCAGCCGTCACTAGGACGGTGCCGATGGCTGACAGGCTGGTGACTCTGTTGCCAAACACTATAATACTGAGCCAGATGGATAAGGCGTGCTTCACGGTGCTGGCGACACTGCAACGACAGGGGGTTACGGCCCGGGCTCGGCCCGCTGCCCAGCCGGCACAGGCCCGGGGCTCCCTCGCTGGCTCCCTCCTGCTTTCTGGTCATTAGCAAAAATGTCAAACAGAAAAGCGGGGACATCTATAATGAACAGCCATTATTCCCATCTTCTAGACTTAATTAACATTTCGCTTTATTTGCTTCATCCTTTTTTTTGGAGTGAATTATTTTTAAGCAAATTACAGACGTGATGACATTTTACTCCTAAATAGTTCAGCTTGCCGTCTAAAGAACAAGAGCGCTTTGTGCACACCTATGGTAAGGACAGCACTGCGTTCGAGGCTTGGAGCCCGTAAAAATGAAGCTAGTGCAAAACACACTGGAAAGTTAATAGTGCTGGTGTTTTGGGGTGATGATGACTTCTGCTTTATTTCTGGAACGGTCCTGCCTTTTCCAAATTTCCTATAATGAGTAACTATTGCTCTTATGATATGAATAAACCACAAAAAAACCCTATTTGCTTTAAAAAGAATTAGGGGCGCCTGGGTGGCTCAGTCGGTTGAGTGCCCGGCTTCGGCTCAGGTCATGATCTCACCGTTTGTGAGTTCGAGCCCTGCGTCGGGCTCTGTGCTGACAGCTCAGAGCCTGGAGCCTGCTTCAGATACTGTGTCCCCCTCTCTCTCCGCCCCACCCCTGCTTGTGCTCTGTCTGTCTTTCAAGAATGAATAAACATAAAAAAATTTTTTTAAAGAACTGGTTTTCTGCTTTTTGCCTTTTGTGAACCATCACTAAGGATCACTGAAAAACAAGGTTTCGGGACTCTGGAAATAATTCCCGGCTCCAAACAGAAACCAGGGCATGTGACAGAGACAGTGACCACCATGCGCTTCAGAAGAACTTAAAAATCACGGCCATTCTCAACATTCTTGCAGACCCTCCCCATTCAAGACCCAGGAAATGTGAGGGCTGCACGGGTCGCAGGCCAGGGCACCGCGCTGGTGCCACCTGTGCCCGCGTGTGGCGGTGCTGCCCTTGGACCTCCGAGCTGCAGAATGTGACCAGTGCGGGGCACGGCTGCTGTGCTGACCTGGGCCAGACCGACGTGGGCAGGTGGAGCGAGAGCCGGTCAGAGAGGCCGTGGGGAGACAGAAACACGGCTGGCACGGCTCGACAAGCCTTCCACGCAGTGTGGTTCCATCAGGCCACTTCTCGGCCAGCTCAGAAGTTAGAGAAAGTAAGGCCCGCTAACTTACACGACACGGTGTGGGCAAAGAATAGACTTCTAGGCCGCCGGAGGCGTTAGCTTACGCTTTTCTGCTTGTTATTGAAAACGTCCAGTCTGGAAATGGCGCTCTCATTGAACTTTTCCAGTTACAAAAATGAAGAGAAGGCAGTGAGGCCTCTGGCTCACCTCTCAGTTTCCGGAGGTGTGCCTCCAACACGGGAGCCAACGGCCATGTGTGGCTCCTCAAATTTAACTCGTTTAAGGGGCACCCGGGGGGGCTCAGTCGGTTAAGCATCTGACTTCGGCTCAGGTCACCATCTCACAGTTTGTGGGTTCAAGCCCCAGGTCAGGTTCTGTGCTGACAGCTCGGTGCCTGGAGCCTGCTTTGGATTCCATCTCTGTCTCTCTCTGCCCCTCCCCACTCGTGCACTGTCTCTCTCCCTCAAAAGATGAATCAACATTGAAAAAAATTTTATTTATTTATTTATTTATTTTTCAACGTTTATTTATTTTTGGGACAGAGAGAGACAGAGCATGAACGGGGGAGGGGCAGAGAGAGAGGGAGACACAGAATCGGAAACAGGTTCCAGGCTCTGAGCCATCAGCCCAGAGCCCGACGCGGGGCTCGAACTCACAGACCGCGAGATCGTGACCTGGCTGAAGTCGGACGCTTAACCGACTGCGCCACCCAGGCGCCCCATTTGAAAAAATTTTAAATCGCTTAAAATGAGATAAAATTAAGAACTCCGTCTCTTGTGGCACTCACCACACTTCAGGTGAACCGCCTGAGGCACACGGCTCCCCCACCGGACAGCCCAGAAGCGAACATTCCAGCTTCACAGGCGAGTCCACGGACATGCTGTTCCCCACGGAAAAATACTTGAACCACTCCAAACACTTCCTGTGCTAACGTGTAGATTCCTGGTGGGGATTTCGTGAACTTCGCTGTGTTTCAAGTAGCACCAAGACAAAACAGCCTGGGAATCACGACATGTGGCCACAGTCCTCACACTAGCATTTTACAATCATAAATACCTTTTGTAAAAACACCTGGATTTAAATTCTTCTCCTCTGTAAATGACCTGGACACACCTTGTCTCCTGGGAAGTCACCGTGCTTACCTGAAAGTGACGGGGGAGATTTTGCCCATGAGGGCATAGGCCGTGACACTCTGCAGGTGGAACAGGACGCCGTCCATCATCAGCAGCAACACGACGTCCTGACTGTAACTGAAGCTCTTCCCACTTCTCCCAATCACCGGCAAGTCCTATGCGCAGAACAGAAATGATGCTCTGCGGGTGCCTGTCTTCCTTCCCGTCAGAAAAGCGCGGGGTCACACGTGCCCAGTAATCTGGGTAAACGAACTGAGGCTGAGGAGTGCTCTGAAAACAGCCTTCTAGGGTGACAACCAAACAGCGCTTACCAACATTTTCAACACGCGTGTACATGTGGCCAATAAGCACAGGAGAAAGCACTGAACATCACCGATCATCAGGGAAACACAAATCAACAGCACGATGAGACCACCTCATACCCATCAGGATGGCTACCACCAAAAACAAAAAATCAGGGGCGCTGGCTGGCTCAGTCGGTTAAGTGTCCGATTTCCGCTCAGGTCATGATCTCACGATTCCTGAGTTCGAGCCCCACGTTGGGCTCTGTGCTGACAGCTCAAGAGTCTGGGGTCCGCTTCGGATTCTGTGTCCCCCCTCTCTCTCTGCCCTTCCCCCTCTCACACTGTCTCTCGCTCAAAAATAAACAGAATTTAAAAAAATTAAAAAATAAATAAAAATGACAAGTGCTGACGAGGATGTGGGGCAGCTGAAGCCCTGAGCACGGCTGGTGGGTATGTAAATGGTGCGGCCATTGTGGAAAACCGTCTGACTGCTCCTCAAAAAGTTAAACGGAGAACTACTAGAAGAACCAGCAATCCCGCCTCTGGGTACACGCCCCAAAGAACTGAAGGCAGGGTCTTGAACTGGTGTGTGCATGTTCACATTCACAGCAGGACTGTCCACAAGAGCCAGAATGTGGGAGGAGCCCAGGTGTCCGTTAACAGACGGGTGGATGAACAAAACGTGGTCCCAACACACAGCAGAATATCACCCAGCCTTAAAAAGGAGGAAATGCCAGCACCTGCTACAGAGTGGATGGACCTCGAGGTCATCATGCTCAGTGAAATAAGCCCGTCCCCAAAGGACAAATCCCATAGGATTCCACTTACATGAGGGACCTAGAGTCGTCAGATCCATTGGGACAGAAAGCACAGGGTAGGTGCCAGGGGCTGGGGGAGGGGTGAAGGAGTTCACAAATACGCCACTTCGGCATCAGGGTTATTTTGAGCCGAAGACCCTCAAAACACAGGAGCAAGGGCTCTGGCGTCCCTTTCTCTCCCTGAGAAGCAGGGACAAAGGCCCCACGTGGAGGACGCCCACGCAGCAGGGGGAAAGGAACGCGCGCATCGCCAGGGACCCGAGCCCGGCGGACCTCGTTAAGGTCGCCCTCACCTGCCTCCACCCCACACACAGCCTACTTTCCCGCAGTCGCCTCTCCCTGCTCAGCCTGGCGCGTGAGCGCTCCCGTCTTGGCTTCTTTATGAGGCTCCCGTGTCACATAAAGCTTATGTTACTCGGGCTGGGGGCTTGTCCCCGCGAATCGTCCGGCTGGACACCCTAGGAGGAGAGGTAGAGTCTCGCTTCCCCTATGGGGGAAATAGGGAGTTAGTGTTTAACAGAGACAGAGATTCAGTCTGAGATAATTAAAGTCTGCAAATGGATGGTGAGGATGCTTGTGTGACAGCCTGAACATACTTGACATATAGTTTAAAGCGGTTAGAATCATAAATTTTACGTTTACATAGATTTTACCACAGTATACATATTTTTAGATATACACATTCTTTCAATCATTCCAATTCCAAAAGTGGATCCCAGAAAACCACCTTTTTTAAAAAAAGGTAATTTAGTTTATTTATTTGTTTTTAAAATTTCTTAATGTTTATTTACTTATTTTGAGAGAGAGAGAGAGAGAGAGAGAGAGAGAGAGAGAACAAGCAGGGAAGGGCAGTGAGGAGAGACAGAATCCCAAGCAGGCCCCGAGCTGTCAGCACAGAGCCCGACCTGGGGCTCGAACTCATGACTCTGGGAGCATGACCTGAGCCAAGATCAAGAGTCGGACGCTTAACTGACTGACCCAGGTGCCTCCCAAGAAAAGCACCTTTATCTGCTAAAGACACAAGAAACTTCCAGTTCCGTGTGAAATGCACCAAGCAGTCAGGTGTCTGTCGAGGGGGCAGTGACAGATCAGGGCATAGCTGGGCTCTGGAGCACAAGAATAGGACAGAATAGCCCAGTTCTATTTGTGTTTAAAAAAAAAAAAAAAGGTCTGCTCGGACAGACACATACGCTTTTATAAGACTGGTGAGATCACATGACATACATGTACCTGAGTACGTTCCTAGCTACGCAGACCCGTCTGGAAAGGGGCTTTGTAGGAGGGGGTCCAGGAGGGCTCACCAGACAGACCTCCTCTCTCGTTCATGTACACCTGCCCTGCTGATTGCTCTAGGCGGGCACGCGTGACTTTGAAATAATACTAAAACGAGCAAGCCGGAACACCCTGACACAAAGATTTTCAGGAAACTCCCTCAGCTATGGCTTGGCCTCCTGGGGCACCAGGTTCGGCTCCCACCGGTCTCCCTCCTCCTCAAGTGCACCCTGCTGAGCCTTCGTGAACGATGCCACGAAGCCACCACGCCAAGGAGCTACCCACGGGACCGGCAAGTGAAACCCCTCCACCCCCGGATGGCTGGTGGCAACGGCAGCCTGGGTGCCGAGCGGCGCCCTGACACTCACCATGAAGAAGATCCAGGCGGGGACCAGCATGGCCACGGCCGCCGCGCTGGTGTAGAACTGGAGCTCCGCGGCCCTGCGGGGGCAACATGCATGCCTGACGCTCTCTCCGCACAGCGGAGGCCGGCTTTCAACCAGACAGTTCACAGCGAGAATGCTCTAGAGAACCCGGGCGCCAGGGAGGGCCCGTGTGCCTGCCGGCCGCGCGCCTGGCGCACCCTGCAGGGCAGCCGCGAACGAGCCGGCCATTGGGGTGCCTTGGCAGGGCAGCTGAAAACAGGTGGGGTTTTTCTTCCAAGTTTCCACAAAGCACTTTTACTTACTTGTTTTTTTAAGTTTGTTTGTTTCTTTAGTAATCTCTCCACCCAGCGTGGGTCTCAAACCCACGAGCCCGAGATCTCAAGAATCACAGGCTCTTCTGACTGAGCCAGCCAGGCGCCCCGTCCACAGAGTACTTTTAAAAGCCACTTAAGCCGAAGGGGGAAAGGTGTCAGGTCTACGGGGGATTCTGAAACTTCAAAAGGGCAGGGAGTCCTCTCGGGCCTATGAAATTGGGAGTTTCACGGGCTAACAATACTTACGAGAACCTGTATTTGTCCCCGCTGAGGAGCTTTTTTGAAAAAACATTTTGCAAACTAGAATAAAGAAAAGAAGAGGTTACCTGGCGATACGAGACGTTAGCACAGACCTCGACTGGACCGAGTGTTTGCGTCCTTCCTAAGCAGGGACTACGACGGCGGCCCCTCGGGGATGGCCCCTGCATGTCCGCTGTGAGCCGGGCCCATGCTTGGGGGGCTCCTGGATGTCACTTCACTGTGAGGGGGTCACCAGGCCTGGCCCCTTTACGGAAGGGTAAACTGAGGCACTCAGGTTGAGCAATGTACCTGACGTTACCTAGCTCTCAGGTGTCAAAGGATCCCAAAGTCCCTGTTCTCAGTGCTGCACAAAACCCCACCTTGAACCAAGAGTTCCCATAAATCAGTAACTGCCATGGGCCGGGCACCTGGGGACTCCACGTGTGAGAGCGAGTGAACAAAATAGTCTGAGCACATGAAGACTCCGGTAGAAAAAATACGGACAAAACTCCAGAATGGGACAAACCACAGGGAAAACCCACACATGGCCAATGAGAAGATGAAACTGTGCCCACCTTCCCCAGAAACCAAAGGGCTTGGCACGCCCACTGGTGACTGCTCTCTGGGCTCCAGAAGGCGAAGCTCTTGCTTCAAAACAATCGTTTTGGGAAACGCTGGCAGTGAGGATCGAGAGCCCTGATCCACGTCATGGGCTCGTCTCTCTGATGGGAATTTAGCCTTCGTGATGGTCAAAAACCCAAATGGAGCCTCGTGTGAAGAGATGCTCCATGAGCATCTAAACAGACTCGTTAACTCGCAGGCATCTGTATGCCATACGAGGAGGCGGTCACAGGGTCCAGGCTTCTGAGAGCCCCTGGTGGCAGCACACGATGCCCACAGGGCCACGCAGAGGGAGTAGAGCATACCCCTCATGAAAGCCGCTCTACTTTAATGCAAAAACAAGCAGCTACTGGGCCTTTCCACTGGAGGAGAAATACAGACAGAATGCATGATGAGCCTGTATTCGATTTCTAGGAACTATAAGTGCAGGCAGAAAAAGCCAGAAGGAAATACATCTGCGTGTCAGAAATGAAATTAAAGGTGACTTTTAAATGTTTACTTGGCGGTGGGATGGAAAACCTCAGGGTGAGGCTGTCCGACTTTAACAGTGAAGCAATGATAAACTCCTGGACATCCGTGTGGTCACTTCCTCTCTTTCCCAGAGACAGGACAGACCCTAGAAGCAACTGGTAATTCTCAAAGAGCAGGTCTGGCCAATGCCTAAGTATGGACTTCAACACCACAGCCTGGATGCGGGATGGCAGCTGTACACTATCCAAGGAGCGATCCAGAACACAACAGCCAGCCCCTTCCTGCTGCAGGACAAGGAACCTCCCATGTGGTGCTTTTCCTCGGGCACCTGACACGGGCTTCCCCTGTGGGCACGGCCTCTCACGGCCCTCGGGGCACAGACAGCCACCAGGCCAGAAACTGCCCCTTTGTTCCCGCTGTAGGATGGCCTCTTCCACTTGGCTTAGCTGAACACATACGTGTTTACTCACAAGGGATGTTACTCTTGTGACGTTACTCACAAGGGGCGTTACTCTTGTGACGTTACCTGGGCCCGCTAGCTCTGTGCATTTGGCCTCCGTTAGCTAACCATGTCCCTAAGATGCGTGTTCTTAATACCAAGACCATGTATTGTCAAATTCTGGCTGTTTTTTTAAGAAAAGATTACCTTACTGGGATACGAGGTATTTTGGTATTTAGGAAAAGGCGGCATCAGTTGGGCCCGGCTCTGAATTACGGGACATAATTCTCAGTCACTCTGGATTTCAACGTCCATCATCCCCATCACACCACGTGTCCCCATGCTCTTCCTGACTCACCAGTCCACGATGTTGGTGGACAGCGCGGCCGAAAACCCCAAGACGTTGAAGCTTATCTCCGTTGCCGTGCACAGTGCCAGGCCTCCCATGACGGGGATGAGCGAGAGGTTGACCAGCAGCCCTGGAAAGGGCAAAACACACAAGGGCTGCGGCCGCCAGCCTGCCCGCCGCGACATCGCTTCTGGGTGCCGAGGCCAATTTTATGTCCCTCGTGAAAGCCTCTTTCACTTTAATTCGAAAATATGTAGCTACTGAGTCTTTACACTGGAGAAACACAGAGGATCAAAGTGCACGCCTGCCCCCAAGCCATCACCCTCTCCCAAGCCAGGCACCGCATGAGCCCTTCCTCGAAGCACGACTGCTGGGCCTGGGGACGCGGGGGGATGGGGGGGGGGCAGGACGCATGAGGCTGGGGCCCTGGGCCCCAAAGCCCCTCCCTGGCCAGCACCGAGGATGACGAGGGTGGATGAATGGTCTTTGGAGCAGTCTGTCAAAAAGGGGAGCTGGGGGCGGGGGGCCCTGCTGCAGGGAGGCCCCTACATGGTCTGCGTTCTACACTCTAAGTGGAGGTTACTCTGCTGCTGCATTCTGAAATCCAGGAAACTTGACCCAATGGTAAAAAAGCCCATGGAGCGTGATGGAAAGGCACAGCCACTTTGGGAACAGGGTGGGGGGCCTCCCGGTACTTTGATTTCAGATACTATTTAGTTTACTCTGAAATTCAAAATAGACGAGGGAAAAAGTCTTCCGTGTTAAGAGGCCCACGCTGACCTTTGGAGACCAAGGCCACCTCCCGGCACAGGACAGTACTGTCCAGACTCAGGTCCCTAGGGAGCCGCCAGCACCCTCTCGGTTCTGCACGTGGTCTTGTCCTCTGGCCGGCCTGGCAATGTGTGTTGTGTGACAGACGGTCTGCGTGGATCCTAGAGGGCCGGTGGCCGTGAGTGCCGTTTCACCCTCAGAAGGACTTGCTTTCGCTGCTGGGAGGCGTCCATGGGCATCGGCGTGCTCGGGGTCCAGGATAAGAGCCCAGGGCTTTGCCGGAGATCCTCCTCTCCTGGCAGGCCCCGCCTGCCCTCGGCCCTGCAGCCCCACGAGGCTGGTCTACCTGGCGTGCCAGCCAGTGCTCGAGAACCAGCAAATGCCTCTGTGGGGAGGGCGCCACACATCGGGGTCCCGTCTGCAGGTGACCCTCGGCTCTGAAATCCTGGTCCCGCGGTCATTCTCCCCAACTGATTCTTTTTGCTAACTATCACCAAGATGTTGTCGTTGACCTCGCTAAGGGAACTAGCTGACTCGCTACAGGCTTAGCCGCCACAGCTAGAGGCCAAATCATGGCATTTTAAAGTTGCCGGAATAAAGTTTTTAGTGTGGCTGAGCCACCGGCTTGATATGAAACCCAGTTCGTGTGTTTCATGTTGCTTATGACTTCTAGGAGCTGCTGTTTACCCTCCGATCAGATGGTCTCACATCACCTAAAACGCCTGTGGGGCTCCAGAGGCACATCTGGGAGGGCGCTCAGCCCTGTCCTTCCTCCCCCATCGGCCTTATTGTGGGATCTTGTCCTTTTCTTTCTTTTTTTTTTTTAAAGATTTTTTAAAAAGTTTATTTATTTATTTTTGAGAGAGAGTGAGAGAGAGAGAGAGACAGAGAGAGAACACAAGCAGGGGAGGGGCAGAGAGAGAGGGAGACACAGAATCCGAAGCAGGCTCCAGGCTCTGAGCTGTCAGCACACGGCCCGACGCGGGGCTCGAACTCATGGACCATGAGATCATGACCTGAGCCAAAGTCGGACGCTCAACCGACTGAGCCCCCCAGGCGCCCCTAATCTTGTCCTTTTCTTAATTGAAGCAGATGTGCACCTGCATCTAAACACGTGTCGGTACTGCTCCTAGATACGCACTATTCTGCACTCTGGTTATTTTCACGGAACGATACTGGACAGGCTGCGTTTCAAAAGGCTGGCAGGAGAAACGGGGACACGGGTGTGTGACGTGTAGTCAGAAACAGTCTGCCGGTCATTGAGGGTTGGGATTTGTGGATAAATCCGATTTGGTGGGCCTTATGGAGGGTGGAGAAGTGAGGCTGAGAAGCAGTGATGAACGGGAGGCTGTCGGAGGAGCCGGGGAAGGACACAGGAGGTGGCTGACCTGGGCAAGGGTGTCACCAGGGGCCACTTCGCATGACACGGAAGGTGGTCTTCCTGGGACAAGTGACCATTACTTCTTTCCCCAGCTCCCATGTCCCCACCAACCAGAGGCCTCTGTGCATCAGCCAAGGTGAACAAACACCTGCTGAAGTGAACGCGTGAGGCACTCATGACCGGCCTAGGAGAACGTTCCAGGGGGGCTGTGGAACCATTCACCCTGGCGTAGCGCCCCAGCCCCCACCCAGGCGGGCTTACCCGTGTGCTCCCCGAGGATCATCCGGGACATAATCACGGTGAAAATGGGAGCAGAGCTCTTCACTGTTTCAGCAAACGAAACCGCCACGTTTTTCAGGCTGACCAGACCCAAAACCACCGTCGCAAACCTACAAATAAGCCCAAAGTGTCATTAGGACTGAGGAGTCCATTTGTAGCTGCACAAGAGACCTTCTGAGGAGCTGGCTGTTCTCCTCCCCCGCTCCCCGCCCTCCTCGCCTCCCATGAAGGTGAAGGTGAAGGGCCCTGTGGGAAGTAGGTCCCACCTGCAAGGTGCAGCAGGCCCAGGGAGAGGAGGGCGTGTCTCTCAAACCATTCTTAAATTACACTCATGGCTGTTCCAGAAAGAATCTGATTGCACCCAGATCCACAGAACCAATACATTTGTCGTCCTCATATCTAGACGGCCCTGATGATTATATAAAGCGTGCAGTGAAAGCACACGTGATCACCAGCTGGTCTCCCACTTAGTGACGGCAAAGACAGTTTATGCACATAAAAAACTTCAACTCTCAACCAAAATGTCAGATTCCTTACCTCATTAGACCCACAAACAGCATGATCATGATGAAATTGGGGGGATAAGAAAGCCGGGTTTTGTGTTGATATAAACAGCAAGGAACAAATATTTTAATGCATCCAATAAACGTAGTTGACAACATCTGCACAGCACCTGAAGGAGGCAGGGAAGAGGGTCAAGTTCTGAGGGGAGAACTACTTCCCTTGCTGGTGCGCAGGCAGACAGGACAAGCCGTTCTGCGGCGCAGACACAGCTCCCATCCCGAACCCTCGGCGCCCTCCTTCCCGGGGCTGTGGGCTCCTCCGTGTGCTTCCCGCGTGGAGACAGCACCGACCTGTGAGCACGCGGGCCTGGCCCTCAGCCCCGGAGGCGGGGGACCCGCATTACCTAGCATGCTGGGCTCCCCTTCCAGCAGGGACAGGATGTACTTGTTGAGAAAGAGGGTGCAGAAGCTGAAGAAGAACCACAGCGTCAGGTAGAGCAGAGCCCGGGAGCTCCACACGCCCAGGTCCGACTCGATGACCGTGGTCTCCGTGATGGTGATGGTGAGCACGTTCTCCTCGGGGGCGCCCTCACTCCTGCTGAAAACAATCTTCTCGCTGCGGGGGCCGAAGAGAGAGCCCCAGCCGAGGAGCGGCTTCCCCTTGGGCTGGTCCTCGGGGCCAGGGGCCAGCTCTGCCGGCGCCGAGGGTTTCGCTGAGGCTGACATGCTTGTCTCCTCCGGACCGTGGGCAGCATGGGTCGGGCTGGCTCCCGGGTGAAGGCCTGCACCACCCGGGGAGTGGTGGCCGTCACTCGCCCCTCGCCAGGGGACGCAGGCTCAAGCTGTTAAGCAAAGACAATGCGTTCCTGATGGTGAACATCTGAATGTCCTTAAAAGTTTCAGGCACCGATCTGAAGTAACTCTGAAAATGCAAATATGGAACTTCGGTCTTGTTTTCACATGTGCTTGCTAGTCTAACTGCCACGGAAGGACGGGAGCCCCGACAGCTCCCAAGCCTCCTCCCCAAGGTGCTGAAAACCAAAGCCTCCGCACCTGGCCTTCCCCAGGCACCCACCGCGTGCACGGAGACCTGGACGACCCCGCCCCGGCCTTTGCCACCAGGTCCCCGAAGCCATCCCGAGGGCTCCGCCCCTTCCCGCCCGTTCTGTGGTCCCGGCTGCTGTAATGCACACTGCCGCTCTCCCACACCTCACCTGGCTTTTAATAGTTTATCTAGCTTTAAAAAAAATTTTTTTAACGTTTATTTATTATTGAGAGACAGAGAGAGACAGAGCATGAGCAGGGGAGGGGCAGAGAGTGAGAGGGAGACACAGAATGGGAAACAGGCTCCAGGCTCTGAGCCATCAGCCCAGAGCCCGACGCGGGGCTCGAACCCACAAACCGCAAGATCATGACCTGAGTCAAAGTCGGACGCTTAACCGACTGAGCCACCCAGGTGTCCCAACTTAAAACAATTTTTATTTTTAATAAACTCTATGCCCAACGTGGAGCTCAAACTCACAACCTGAAACCAAGCGTTGCACGCTCCGCTGGCTGAGCCCGCGGGGCGCCCCTGGTGTCTTGTTATTTCCTTAAGCTTTCGATCCCTTCCTGTATCTTTTGTTTTACGGTCTCTCACAGCTCATCACCCGGGACCTTAGCGAGGTCACCCTGGTGCCTTGTGTGTGCCAGCAGACTCTGGCCTTGGGGCTGGACTGCACTTTACGGTCACCTCCCGTCAGATCCTGATACGCGGGGACCCCACACACCCTGGGCCGAGGGGGTTACTTCCAGAGTTGAGGGCTTGGGGTCTGCTGCTGCTACATGCCTCAGGGGTGTCACTGGCCCAGGACCCATTTTATCCTTTCTATCTTTTTTTACTGTTTAATTTTGAGAGGGGGGGAGGGGCAGCGAGAGGGGGAGACAGGATGTGAAACAGGTGCTGTGCTGACAGCCGTGAGTCCGACATGGGACTCGAACTCATGAACTGTGAGATCATGACCTGAGCCGAAGTCAGGTGCCTAACCCCTGAGCCACCCAGGCGCCCCTTTACGCTACTTTCTAGATGAACCCTGCGGCATACGAAACCCACACCTGCCAGTCTCAGACCTGTGGGCATGGCTCCTGAGGTGAGCCTCCGGCCTCTCTCCAGGGATCACAGGCTGAGTCACACCCGGCTTCTCCCGTGGCGGGCTGGCCGTTTCTCCAAGTCCCTGCTTTAAGCAGAGTCCCAGTGACAACTGCCTGCCCCGTCTCAGGAGGGCCAGGGTCCCATCTCCTTCCCCAATGACATCAAACCCGGGACCCCAGGTGGCCTCCGATGGGCTGGCCACTCGGATTTCCTGTTCCCTCAGTTTCTGACACCTGGGGTTTCCTCTGTTTGGGGGAACTCAGTCACACATCTAAAAGGATGTCCGTCATATTTCATCCCTAACATCCAGGCATGTGGAACAGGGGGGGAGCCGGGCGCTGAGGCGGCCACACCGCCAGCGGGAGCCACACCCCCCTCTCCAGCCCCGGCCCCTCCAGCAGGACATCCCTCGGGGCTCAGGCTGCCCACTGCCCCACCGGCCCCTGCGCCTCTGTGGGCAAGTGCCCAAAGGCTCCTCGCACTTCAGATTCTGACTTCCCCACAGCCCAAAGCTGGTTCCTGTCCTGCCCCCAGGCAGAGGCAGCACCAGAGACGCGGCCATCCTCCCCCTGCCCTGCCTCAGCCCCTGGTGTCCCTCCCCCTGCCCACGAGCCCGGAGCCACGAGCCCCAGCGAGCGCCCTCGTCTTGCCCAGTCTGCCCGCACGCACCCCAACCCCCGCTGCACCAGGACAGCCTCCCCAGAGTGCAGCGCAGGTCGTGACGAGGGGTGCCGGCCCTTCCGTGGGCCCCCACCACCCCCACCCGAGGACGAGCTCAAGGGCTCCGGACGCTGACTGCAACACTCTTGTTCTGCTTGCTCTTCCCCAGCCCGGTCCCACTGTTTTGTTCAGGGTGACGACGTGTCCGTGGGTTCCGTGCAGCTAGACTGGCCGGGCCAGAGGGGACGTGGGGAGTCCTTGCTCTACCCCCCGCCCCCCGCCTCCCCCCCACCCGCCTGGAACCAGGGTCTGGCTGCAGGTGCAGGTGAAATGCAGGGACAAGCCCACTGCTGTGGCACAGGGTCTCTGGGAGCACCCCAACCCCAAAGGCCTCCAGGCCCCAGACCCTGGCTCCTTACAGAGGGAGTGAGGAACCCTTCTGCCCGGGGCCTGGCTGCCCGCCCCGTCTCCCTGCCCCTCGCCGCCTCTGTGATCTGGGGGCAGCGTTTGGCACAGGGGCCCTGAAGCCACTGCTGAGATTCCAAGGTCCACCCAGTTTGCAGGGCAAGGGGCTACCAATCCAGAGGCACCCACGGGACCCACAGTCCCAGCGAAGAACAGGCTGGCGGGGAGCGGACCCCTCACAGCATCCATTCCCCACCCCCCCCACCCCCCCCGCCCGGGCTTCCCTCTGAGGATCTCCCAACATCCTAGGAGGAGCTGTGGTGCCACCCTCACTCTCCTCCTTAATAAAGTCCAGTCTCGCTCCCACTGAGAAGCCGGGGCCATCCCTGCCCCCAGTCATCGTCAGAGACCTAAGAAACCAGAAACAACCATTTGAATGACACACATATTCTCTTTGTATATAGACCTTTAACAAGAAAGTAGATTTTAAATGAAGGAGGACACGGCTCCAATCCTCATGCCTGAATCACGCCTGGACACAACCCTCTGCTAACAAACATTCACACTGTGCCCCCGTGAACATTCTGTGCGCGTCTTTCCGTGTGTTTCTGTTGGACCTGTGCCCGGGAGTGACACCTTGGTCATGGGTGCCTATGGCGTCCAAAGACACAGCACCAACCTGCACCTGGCCACTTCACTCGCCCTTGCTGCTCCTGTGTCCTGCCGCTCCGCTCCGCTCCCGTAGGGTCACACGGGGAAGCACCCTTCCGGCAGGCCAGGGAGGCCCTCAATGCTGGCTGCACACGCACACGCCCAGAGCTCAAACAAGCTGGCCACAGGGGGCCCAGCTCTGCGCACACCAGTGAGCACAGGGATTCATGGGTGCGGCCCAAGCACCAGAATGGTTTCTAGCTCCTTGGCTGATTCTCAACCGCGGCCAAACAGAGAGCCACCGCGCTCCCACCCAGGCACCCACAGTTGTCACTGACTGTCCCAGGCTGAAAACACCCACAGCACAGATGCAAACAGGTTCCAGACCTAACCGGTGTGGATGTGTCCTTTCTAGAGTCTTTGCGAGTGACAGGAAGCAACGAAAGAAGGGACAACCCACGAGGCCGTGGCTGGGGTTGGCTGCAGGAGCAGAGGTGGTGGTCCTGGGGGAAAGGGGGGTGCTGTGAGCCCTTCAGGCACCTCAAACACGTCGCCTGAGGCCGGGGTAAATGCCGCAGTTCTGTTACTAGCAGAACAAAAGCAAAACACAACCTAAATGTCTCCTGAAGCAGAAACAAGTGAGAGCACACAGTGGGCTGAGGCGCATAGCAGGGGGGCGCGGGCCTCCGCCACCAGAGCCAACGGGGAAGCCTTCCAGCTGCCGGAGCCCCGAAACGACAAAACCAAGCGGTGGAAGGCAATCTATGACACGCTTACCCACAAGGCTGTCCCCCCCAAGACCATCCACATTCTTCCATATTCTTACAAAGAGTGTAAAAGAGTGGCGAGCAGGGAACTCAGGCCCCGTCCCGCAGACCAGCGGCCAACACACCAGTGATCCCATCCCCCATGTCCAGAACAAGGCCCAGGCAGCCAGGGGCAGAGGCCCAGGCCACCACAAAACACTCACCTTCCAGTGCATGGTCTTTTTAGGACCATCAACATCTCCAAAGACAGTCCACCCAGTCCGGTGACAAACCAACGTGACAACTGGGCACAGGGATGGGCAGACCCCTGGCCTCACGTCCGGCCAGGGGGGATAGAGGGGCAGGGGCCCTCCAAGTGTGCAAGGCTCCCACACCAAGTCCAAATATGAACACCAGGTCTGGGGCCGTCCAGGGCAGAACAGACGCTGGCTCTGCCTCTGTCCTTCACATCAACACTCGCTAATCACACAGGGATTCCCGGCCTTGCTTGCTTCCATTTGGTGGGGCGGAAACCCGCAGAGGTGGGGGACAGAAGAAGGTAAGGGTGTCAAGGGGCTTGGTCAGGAGAGTGAAGAACTCAACTCCTCCGGGGGCCTGGGGTGGGGGCTTAAATAGGCGGGGAAAGCAGGGGCCAAGGACCACAGAGTGGCCAGGCAAACCACCAGAGGAATCTTCTCTGGAGAACTCAACAGGCAAAGGAGAGACCTCAAGTAAGGAATCGAGGCCCCAGGGAGAGGTCTGAACAGAGACTGCAGCTGAGCCGCCTGCTGGGACATGAGCAAGACAGGAAACGTGAGGAAGGGGCTGGAAGGAGGGCAGAGCGGGAGGAAGGTCAGTCCCAGAAGGGGGGGCATCAGAGAGAAGTGCCCAGCCACAAGGAGATACAAGCAGGAAAGGGCCCTTGGAAATCCAGAACAGGGCAGCAGGAGTGAAATCTCACCAGAAGCTCCTAGGAAGCTCCAGCTCAGGGCAGGACCCCCCAAAAAGGAGCTGGGGGCTGCTCCCAGCCACACCCACAGATCTGCTCCCAAGAAAAGCTTCCTCAATTCAGGCCTGAAGACCTTGGCGGGTTGAGATCAATGGATGCAGATCAAAGATCAAAGATCACCGCTGAGAGGGGGTGGCCAGTGGGGGAGGGGCGGCAGCCTGGCCACTGCAGGGAGGGACAGGTGGAGCCCAGGGCCCCAGGTCCTAAAGCTCTCAGAAGGACAGGAGGGCCAGGCAGACGCCACGGGGGGTGGGGGGTGGGGTAGACGGAATGTCCAGAGAGGAGTCACCCGCCTGCGGAGCTGAAGCAAGGGCGCGCTTGCGTCCACACTGCTCCCCGGCAGGTGCAGACTAGTCACAGGCAGGAGGCCTGACTTCACCCTGAGACACTGGCACCGGAAGCGAGCTGCCGAAGCTGAAATCACTAGAGACGAGAGTCCACGTTTGCCCCGATCCATTAAGAAGAATGTGGTATTGCCGTGGTGTTGGTGCCCACAGACACGCAACCGCAATGTAGTCGCGAGCATACGTCAGACACACCCAAAAGTACGCACATCACAAAGGTCAAGACCACCGGCAAAGACCACGGGGTGGGGGGGAACGCGGTCACTGAATGCAAGGTGAGATTGTCCCCAGACAGGACCACCCACCAGAAAAGGGACACCCATGGCATATTGGCTGAAGTTGAATACAGTCTGCAGATTAGACAGTGGTCTTGTCCCCAAGTTAAGATCTGGGACGATACTCCTGGACTACTTACTAAATCGAACTAAGCTCAGGTAAGACGTCAGCAGGAGGGGCTGGGAGATGGGTACACAGGTAAAGTTTTTTCTTCTGCAGGGCTACAAGTTTCTGAAAATAAAAAGTTTAAAATTTTGAAATAAAAAACTCGAGTGATGGGTTAAACAGAAATGATTAGAGCTGAATAAAGTTATTTGAAAAAATACCTGACGAAATTATCTGGAATGCAGCACAAAGACATGAAATGAAAATATTAAAGAGACGTTAACCCAAGCATGGAAAAAATAAGAAGAAAGAAATTTCCAGCAGAGAAAAAAAGAGATGAAGAAGGGGTGCCTACTAGCTCAGTTGGGGGAGGCTGCAACTTTTTTTTAATTTTTCATGTTTATTTATTTTTTATAAGAATGAGAGAGACAGAGCATGAGCGGGGGAGGGGCAGAGAGAGAGGGAGACACAGAATCCGAAGCAGCTCCAGGCTTCGAGCCATCAGCACAGAGCCTGATGTGGGGCTCGAACTCATGGACTGCGAGATCATGACCTGAGCCGAAGTCGGACGCTTCACTGACTGAGCCACCCAGGTGCCCCTAATGGGGAGCGTGCAACTCTTGATCTTGGGGTTGTGAGTTCAAGCTCCACGTTGGGTGTAGATATTACTTAAAAATAAAATCTTAAAAAAAAAAATAGATATAAAGAAGACAAAACTTTGAGAAGTCACAGAAAATCTGAGTTCTGGAGTCAGAATATACCTTAAAAAGAATAAATAAGAAACCCACACGGAGACACACAGTGATGAGCCACAGAACGCCACAGAGGGAAGGTTCTGACGCACCCAGGCTGAGTTCAGATCACGCATAAGACAACAATATTAAAATTACACCGAGCAACTAGAAACGCGGGAGGGTAAGCCCAAGACAAAGGAGACTGGTGGTGGGCCAGGAGGGGGCACGGAGAGGGGACGACAGAGGACAAGTTCTCAAATGCACCTGTTCAGATAGTTGTGACTTCTGGAACTATATGAACGCTTAAATGCTTAAAAACCAAAAATAGTCAGGGGTGCCTGGGGGGGGCTCAGTCGGTTGAGTGTCCGACTTGGGCTCAGGTCACGATCTCACAGTTCATGAGTTCGAGCCCCGCGTCGGGCTCTGTGCTGACAGCTCGGTGCCTGGAGCCTGCGTCGGATTCTGTGTCTACTTCTGTCTCCACCCCTCCCCGGCTCAGGCGCGCTCTCTCTCTCAAAAAATGAATAAACGTTTAAAAAAAAAAAAGTGGGGCACCTGGGTGGCTCAGGCGGTTAAGCGTCCGACTTCGGCTCAGGTCATAATCTCGCGGTCCGTTGGTTCGAGCCCCGCGTCGGGCTCTGTGCTGACAGCTCAGAGCCTGGAGCCTATTTCAGATTCTGTGTCTCCCTCTTTCTCTGACCCTCCCCTGTTCATGCTCTCTCTCTCTCTCTCGGTCTCAAAAATAAAGAGATGTAAAAAAAAAAATTAAAAAAAATAAAATAAGAAAAAGTCAAATTGATGGGGTTTTGCGGTGATAGGGGTTCATAGCTGACGGCCAAGAAAGAATTCTTGAGACATCTTTGGTGCAAAAAGGTGATTTTATTAAAGCTCAGGGTCAGGACCCGTGGGCAGAAAGCACTGCACTGGGGTTGTACGGAGTGACTGGCTATATACTGTGGCGTTGGGGGAGGGAAAGATGAGAGGAAGTTTCTAAAGGGATTTTCATGTACTAAAGAAGACTCCCGGGATACCAGACGCCTTGCTATTGTCAAGCTAGGGCTGTTTTCTCTCTAGTGAAACATTAACATTAGGACAGTAGGGGTTTCTGGAGAAATGTCCTGCTCTGTATTTGCCACAAGTATCTGTCAATGGGCTGCGGGTCATAAGGACATTTAAGGGAATTTAATGTCACCTGCCACTTCCTTCTCGCCTCTGTTCCCCCATCACCATGGAGGGGAGAGTGATGCTGGGGCTCCAGGGAACTGAGCCTACAGGTTTCTGGAGATTAGGCTATTGGCAAGATTGCCTTTTTCTTGTAATTTACTAAGATATTTGTAAACTGATGGAGACTCCGGTCCTGCAGGACTGTGATCTCTATCAGCTACCATTGGTTTTCTGTCCTCTCCTTTGTCCTTGGGTGGTCGGCAGTGCCTGAGGAATGTCACACGTATCCCACCTGGTGCCGGAGGAGGGGGGGCATACTAGCTTGTGATTTGCCCTCAGCTTGCCTTATGCTCCCTCATCACAATCAATAAAATTTCTAAAGTGTGATACGGGGGCGCCTCGGTGGCCAAATCAGTTAAGCATCCTACTCTGGACTTTGGCTCAGGTCACAATCTCAGGGCTTGTGGGTTTGAGCCCTGCATCGGGCTCTGGGCTGACAGTGTGGAACCTGCTTGGGATTCTCTCTCTCTCTCTCTCTCTCTCTCTCTCTCTCTCTCTCTCTCTCCGCCCCTCCCCCGCTCACACACACCGGCACACATACTCTCTCGCTTTCAAAATAAATACTTACGAAAAATAAAGTGAGATACAAACAAAAATATATGAGCCAAAGCACAAATCAAATAAATAACACAGTCACACTGAAGAGAGGAGATAAAGAACCCACCCAAGTACCTTCTGAACATGGTATTTAAAATACACGTGCTCAGATTCAAGACCAAAAGAATCCCAAGCAAACACTGAACTCTAAAAGGTAGGCTTTTTTCTTGAGTCATGGGTCAGGAATTCTGGCTTGAGCAATAAGGCAGTGTATTGCAGCTAACGGGAGCGAGACCTCGGGTGTCTTCAGACCCGGCACAGACACAGGGAGCAGGAAGGGTGAAACGGACAGTGGCGTTGAGAGGAGCGGAGGAATCAGGCAGTGGCACTCAAGGGTCTGGATAGAGGCCCAGTCACCGTGCGTGTCCACAACAGACACATCTCTGCCTCGGTTGCGCAATCTGGCCGCTGAGGGCCCCGAGGCAGTGACAGCCCAGTGGCAGCAAGCACCCTGGCCCAGTGTTTGTTTCTAAATCTCATTCTCCACTGAAATGAACCAGCCTCCTCGGAGAAATGGCCGATTCCAGGGCTGGGGCATTAGTTGGGCCAGAAAAGGAAGCGCTCAAACAATGATGGGGACGCGTCCAAAGGACACAGGAGGAAGCACAAGAGAACGCCCTCTGGAGAAATCCAGGGGCAGCGTGAGAGAGAAAGTAAATAATGGTAGCACAGGATTAGAGCCTGCTGAATAGAATCAGCACCCGAACATCCACAGTGATAAACAGGGATGAGGAGAAAGCCCTTCCCCACAGGACACAGTCAACAGGCCCATGGAAGAGGGAGGGGAGAATGAGAAAATCAAAATCACCCTTTGGCAACCTTCACCATGATCCCACAACAACTGCACCCTCCAGATCTCCCTTCAGCTAGAGGAAGTCCTGCTCATGGGTTCCACGAGACACACGTGGGAATGTCCACGGCAGAAACCCAACTGCCTCTCCACAAGAGAATGAATACGGAAGCCACGGAATTGTCACACGGCGCAACATCAGACAACAGTAAAAATGAGTAACGCACAGTAAATACACAAAGGACAATGACACGAAGCTCTTCTCAACATGGATCAAGTGACATCAAGGTCTGTCATCAGTAAACAGCCTCCAGTTCGAATCTTGAACAGAACACGCGCTCCAGGAGGCAGTGAAAACCCTCAGAAGCTGTGCTGGGCATCACACACGGAAGCCGCAAGTTAGCTGGCCCCGGGCTCAGAAGGTCCCACTCACCCAAGTCCTGGTGGGGTCACAGATGCCTTCCTGGACTCCAGTTCATGTTTGCACGGCCTGTTCTTCTTTCTTAAACCACGCGACTCAAGGAGCTTTCAGAGACAAGCAGTTCTTGTCCTGCAAAAACTCAAGGTCAGCAACCCTGATGTGACAAGGAATTGACTTTAAGAGCCAATAGTGAATTTCGAGTCGCCCTGGAAGCAGGGTGGGGCAGGCTGGACCAGGTGGCTGTGGAGCACTGGCTGTCCCCAGGTCACTGGTGAGAAAGGTCTCAATGCTCTCTCTCTGATTAGGGTACAAACAAGAACGAAACCATAACCTTTTCCGCCCAGCATGGAGTAGGTGGCTAATGAACTGCCTTTAGACCAGCTCTTAACTTCTCCCTTGCCCAGAATTGTCCTCAGAATGTTCACACGGCGTGACTAAAGGAAACTAGGTCGGGGTGCCTGGGTGGCTCAGTTGGTCGAGCGTCCGACCTCGGCTCAGGTCATGATCTCACACGGTTTGTGGGTTTGAGCCCCGCGTCGGGCTCTGTGCTGACGGCTCGGAGCCTGGAGCTGCTTCGGACTCTGTGTCTCCTTCTCTCTCTGCCCCTCCCCAACTTGTGCTCGCTCTCAAAAAAAAAAAAAAAAAAAAAGTAAAAAAATAAAATAAAATAAAATAAAATAAAAGGAAACTAGGTCTACTGAAACGTGGGGACACCCCACAAGAAACAAATCCGTGGTAGCTTTACTTTGTACGAGTCTGGCACTAGGTAACACGTCCTAAACAGGGGGCTGGACTCTGCTGGATTTTGCGGTGAGGGGCCCAGGATCAGCTGGGAAGGTGCCTACGCTCCAAAATGGAGACCAAGCCACGGGTGCTGTTTAGTGTCACCTGCTAATGCCACCGTGGTACGTTCACCACTGAAGAAAAGTTCGGCTGGAGGCTAATAAAAATAAAGACGTCAATATTTCCCCGTACGATTTTGCAGACTCCTAAATTCTAAAGCCTGAGGTGAAGAATTCCTGTTTTGGAACAAAGAGCTCAAGATGTTCTCAAACACTTGGTAAGTAATTTAGATTGGTTCCAATTGTCAACAGGGCATTTTAGATAAAACGTACTGAAAGGCTGCCAGTTTTTACACAGAATTCAAAAATTCCATCTCTGGGAATCTATCCTGAAGAAACAATTGAACAAAGGTCTTGTTGGCCCTCCGTACGTAGAGGATAGACGTGGTTTTAAAATAACTTTGTTTTTAAGACCGAGACACAGGACGCTATCCAAGTATCCAACAAGGAATGTATCGGGGCGCCTGGGGGCGCTCAGTCGGTTGAGCGTCCAACTTCGGCTCAGGTCACGATCTGATCTCAAGGTCTGTGACTTCGAGCCCCGCGTCGGGCTCAGTGCTGACGGCTCAGAGCCTGGAGCCTGCTTGGGATTCTGTGTCTCCCTCGCTCTCTGCCCCTCCCTCGTTCGTGCTCAGTCTCTCTGTCAAAATGCCAGGTTACCAACCGTGGTCAACTCAGGCGGAGTTCCACATTCATCAATATTTTGGGGTTTGTTTGGTTTCTCTTCATTTTCTAATTTATGCTCAAAGTGGATTTCTTTAACCTAAAAACCTTTCTATTTCCCTTTTCCTACTATTTAACACGGTTTCATCCCGCTTTAAAATGTTACTTGCAAGTTCAAATACTTTTGGTAAAATATTCTACTCCATTAAAAAAAAAAAAAAAACTTTTAAAAAGCCACCAAACAAAGAATCTATCTCTAGACAGGTTTTTTGTGTTTTTTTTTTTTTTTCTTCTCCCCCTTTCACAGCCTCGGTGAGCACCGGGTCAAAGGCCCAAGCAGGAGTACTGCACGGCAGTCACCTGGACAGGGCCCAGCGAAACCAGGGAAAGATGTCAACCGATGACTGGAGTGAAGGAAACCCTGAGCCTGAATTTCCCACCCCAATTGACAAACTAACAGTCCGATAAAACCAGCACTTGGCAGGAGGCCAGCCTTTATCCTTGACAGTTTTCTAAAATCCTAGGCAGAAGAAACATCAAGTGCAATAAAATACGTGGGCGACCGTGCCTTTAGGCCCCCGGGACAGATGAGGCGTCTTTTACCTGGGTTCGCTCCGGGGCCGTGTCCGCCTCGGGGGCATAAAACTCGAGAAGCCCGGAAACCGTGACACGCCCCCCCCATCGGCCCCCGCAGCGAGGACGCGCGGCCGCGGGTGCGTCCCGCGCCTTCGGGTGTGCGAGGCGGGATTTTGGAGTGGGAGGGCGACTCCGGGAGCCGCAGGCTCGTGGGAAAGGGCGGGCCCGGCGAGGTGGAGAACAAGGGCCGGTGCTACCGGCCCAAAGGCGAGGGGTCTCTCGGAGCGGGGACGTGAGCGGCACGGCGAGCGCGAAGGCCTCGGGGTGGGCCGGGCCGGCCTCTCGGAGGAGAGGGACTGGGAACAGGCCAGCGGGGCGGGCTCGGGTCCCGACAGCAACAGGCGACCATCGGAGGCAACCTTTACCGTTTTTTTATTCAGCGTTTTCCGCGTAAACCGGCCACCCACCCCTAGACAAAGCCCCGAGGCATCGAGGACGCCCCCCGCCCCCGACGTGAGCCCGGAAGCTAGAGGGCCGGGGGAGCCTTCCAGGCGCGAGCGCGCCCGAGCCTCTGCTCTCCGGCGGGAAAACGGCCCCTATTCCGGGGCGCATAACGGGACGCCGTGCTGCGGGACCAGGGGGCCCCTTCCCCCACGCCGCGGTCTCTCCACCCACCGGTCGCAGCGGGGCCGCGGGAAGACAGCCAGCGCGGGGTCTCCGTGCACAGCCGGGGGTGGGAGAGCGCCGAGCATCGGCGACCGCGCGGGCCGCTCGCAGCCGTGGACAGGGCGCCCACCCCACTAGGTGGGCCACCCGACTTCGGGGAGCGCCGAGGGGGCGAGGTCTCCGGGCAGGGCGGGTGGGGGGCGCGGCGCCTTCTCGACACCGGGCGACCCCGCCTCACTTCGGGGCCTTAAGGGCGCGCGGCGTTTAAAGTGGGCCGCGGACCGCGCGTCGGAGAGGGCGGCCTCCGGGGAAACGACCGGGGCCGCCTGCTGCTGGCCGGGGCGCGCCCGGCACGGGGCCTGGCGGCCGCGGAGGGTAGGCTCCCACGCCCCGAGGGCTCGGCGTGAGGCTGGGGTGCAGGAGAGGCCGCATCGCGGAAGGAAGGCCCGAGCAGAGCCTTCCGTCCTGTGTGGAGCGGAGGCCGGGCGGGCAGCGCCTCACCGTGGGGCGGCCATCGTCCCTCCGCCCCGCTCTACGCGGCCGCCGGGCCGGGGGCGGGCCGCGCCTCAGACGGAGGTGCCCGCAACCGGCCGGAAGCGACGCGCCGGAAGCGACGCTCCCAGAGCCGACAGCGGTCCCTGTGGCGGCGCGACCCGCGCTCCTCGAGGTCCCGGGCCCCAGGGCTTCCCGGCCGCCGAGTCGGAACTGGAAACGCAGTCGCGCTGCTTGGCGACGGCGACCTTCGACCATTGTTTTAGTCCGGACCCTACCATCGCGACCCAGGCGGGAGGGGGTGTGACTGGCGACGGCCTCCCCCGCCCACTGTCCTAGTTCGGACCGTACCACCCCCCCCCGTTGGGGGAGGTGTATCGAGCGTCAGCGTCCCCCGCCCATTGTTCCGGTTCGGACCGTAGGACTGCGGCTCAGGTTGGGGGGAGGGGGCGGTTATGTTGGGCTTCAGCGTTCCCCGCCCACTGCCTTAGTCTGGACTGTACCACCGCGGCCTCGGTAGCGGGGTATGTTAGGCGTCGTGGTTTTCCCCCCCCCCGCCATTGTTCTGGTCGGACCGTACCACCGCGGCCCAAGTGTGGAGGGGTGAGTGTGCCTCGGTGCCCTCCTCCTCCTCCTCTTCCTCTTCCTCCTCCTCCTCCCCCACTTCCCACCTCTTTGTTCTGGTCCGGACCCTAGGATCGCGGCCCAGGTTGCGGGGGGACGGAAATGTTGGACTTCCGCGTCCTTTGTCCCTTGTCCCGGTCCGGATCGTACCATCGCGGCCCAAGTGTGGAGGGGTGAATGTTGGGCGTCGGCGTCTTCCCCCCCACCTTTTTGTTCTGGTCTGGACCGTACCACCGGGGCCCGGGTGGCGGGGGGAAATGTTGGACGTCGGCATCCCTCACCCATTGTCCTGGTCCGGGCCGTACCACTGCGGCCCAGATCTGGGGGGGTGTTGGGCGTCGGCGTACCCCCCACCCCGTTTGTTCTAGTCTGGACCGTACCACCGAGGCCCAGGTTGGGGATGTGCCGTGAAGTCCCGGTAGTCTGTGGAGGCCCTGGCCTTTGAGTTCCCCTCGCGGCTGCTGATCAGGTTTTGATTTGGAGGGACAGAAGTTGCAGTCCAAGCTGGCCAACTTTAGAAGAGGAAGACGAAGGGAGCGTACTGGCTGGTGGAACTAGCAGCCCGGAGGCCCCTGGCGCAGCTGGGTCCTGAGGCCAGGAGCGGAAGTGCTGGGCTACACCTGGAGGGCTGCACCTGTACCTGCCCACATAATTTACATAATTTTCAGGAGCGAGGTTATGGCCAACGGGCTCTCCTTCCTGATGTTAGGTTTCATAGCTTTTCTGTATGTATGTATTTATAGAGCGAGCACAGCGAGGGAGGGGGAGAGAGAGAGAAAGAGAATCCCAAGCAGGATCCCAACGTGGGCTCGTGATCTGAGCTGAAACCAAGAATCAGATGTTTAACCAACTGAACCACCCCGGAGCTCTCTCCGACTTACTTTTCTTTATCATGCTTTAAAATTAGCGTCTGGGTGGCTCAGTCACTTAAGCATCCGGCTCATGACTTCGCTCAGGTCGTGATCTCATCGTTCGTGAGTTCAAGCCCCACATTGGGCTCCACGCTGACAGGATGGAGCCTGCTTGGGATTCTCTCCCCCACCCTTCTCTGCCCCTCCCCTGCTCATGCTCTCTCTCTAAATAAATAAATTAATTTAAAAAAGAATTTATTTTTAATTTTTTTAAATATTTATTTTTGAGAGACAGAGCGCGAGCAGGGGAAGGGCAGGGGGGGGGGGGGGGAAGACACAGAATCTGAAGCAGGCTCCATCCAGGCTCTGAGCTGTCAGCACACCGCCCGTCACAGGGCTCCAACTCACGAAGCATGAGATCATGACCTGAACCGAAGTCAGACACTTAACTGAGTGAACCACCCAGGCACCCCTAGAAAATTACCCTTTAAACATCTTGCAAATCCTGAAGGAGGAGAGAGTTGTCAGAAAGGGGTTCTAGAGTCAGAAGACACCCCCCCCCCCCAGCGTTGTGGAGGGAGGCAGGGCTTGGGCGGAGCACCTGATGCCCCAGCTAGAGCTTCGTAGGCAGGTTTCAGGGGAGCCCCAACTTCAGTCCTTTTGTTGGTCAGGCCCCTCCCTTGTGAAGACTGTGTCCTGATTCACGTCTGCATTGGGATCTACACTGCAAATCAGCAGAGGCATTATTTAAATGGCCTTATTTGAAACTGAGCGAGTATGGAGAATCCTGGCCGGTCTGTAGTCTTTCTCCCGAAATCCTGCTTCCTGGAATCCAGTTAAAGGAAGAAGTTGTTGTGATGTCTGTCGTGAATGACCCGATGACATGGCCCGGTGGTAAAATTGCTCATGCGACCTTAATAGGCAGCAGTGTTTCCTTTGGCTATTTAGAGACAAACTGTTGACGGGACAAAGAGAAAGGGACAGGATAGCAACTCTGGGGTGTGTCCATGCAGCAAGGCCTCCTCAGGCGGTGGCTGGAGGCCTGGACGGCACCGCTCAGTGGCCGACTGGAAGCCCAGGAGGGAGGGGAAGGTCCCCAGAGTCACATGACATCATTTCAAAACCGTTGCCCCAGATGAAACCTAAGACAGATTTTGCTGTAACAATTTGGAGTTTTTATAAATTTGCTTTTGAAGTTATTTGGCTACAAATGACTCACTGACCCCTAAACCCCAGGACCCCTGGGCAGTCATCAAGCATCTCAGGGTTTTGTGCAAAGGAAAACCTACTCTGTGAACTTCGTTCAGAAGGGTGGGATGACGAAGACAGCGCCATGGAATGTTCTGAGGTAGGCACGTAAGTGAGCAGGAATTTCACTTCTGCTTTCTTTGTGTATCTGTCACCTCTGGGCCAGGCCCCTGGCCAGCCCTGGCCAGCCCTGGCCGCTCCCAGCCCCACTCGGCCCGCCCTGCAGACTTGCCCAGGAAAAGCCCGGCCTGCGGGCGCTGTTCACTAGTCTGAGGGAGAAAATATACTCATTTTAGAATTATTTTGGGGGGCACCTGGTGGCTCAGTCAGTTAAGTGTCCGACTTAGGCCCAGGTCATGGTCTTGCGGTTCATGGGTTCGAGCCCCGTGTCGGTCTCTGTACTGACAGTTCGGAGCCTGGACCCGGCTTCAGATTCTGTGTCTGCCTCTCTCCTCTCTCCCTGCCCCTCCCCTGCAGTCTTTCTGTCTCTCAAAAGTAAGTAAACATAAAAAAAAAGTTATAAATAGATACAGGGTGATTTTCTAGAAAGCGGGAAGGCACGCGTCCACAGCAAGCCCTGCTGCACCACTTTCCTGGGTCCTTCCCAGGTGGCTGGGCTTCTCTGTGTGCACCTCCTGGCTTCCCAGCCCTCCTTGCTCTCACCAGGCTTCATCTGGGTCTAGGCTCCGGTCTGATGGCCCCGCCTGTAGGCCCAGAGGAGCCCTATTCCCAGGCGACGGTGATGACAGCAGAGAAGTGCAGGCAGGGACCCAGGATCCCGAAAAGCCCACAGGATAGGGCCTGGGTCATGTTCACCGGGGGGGGAAAAGGGCTGGGGACCCCTGTCCTGTGCCGCCAGGTCCCCTGCCGAGGTTGCCAGGAAGCACTGACCAGCAGCTGGTTGGGAAAAACCACCTGTCCCAAACCAGGGATGTGAGCCCTCCTTGGGAGCCCTTGGCCCTTCCCCACGCTTCACGGTGTGACCCTTGTCCAGGGCTCACTCCGCCTCATCCCCTACCTTGGCCTCGTCCTGGTGGGGGCACCTGCAGCCTGTGTCCCTGGGGTTCAGCCTCTGGGATCCGTGGGGTTAAAGGTCATGGAAGCAAGACCACAGGGTTAGGGAGCAGCTCCCTTGCTCCGTCAGGCCAGTGTCTGGGGAGAAGTGCTGGTGAGCAGGGCCCGGCCACACTTGGCCTCGCTGTGCTCGCAGGGAGCCATGGGCTGAGGTCAAACCGGCCTTCGTCTTCCATGCTCCTGGAGAGGGAAGCCAGCCTCGACAGGAGGCCTCCACGGGAGGCACGTTCGCCAAAGAGCCTGCGCAGCGTCCCTCTCTTTCCCCCCACCCCCCGCCCCGTCCTCAACCCACCTCCACTCTTCCCACCAAATCCTCAGTTTCCATGAATCTGAAAACCACCCAAGCTCTGGCCTGGATCTTCCTGAAGCAGAATGTGCCAGAAGTGGCTGCTCTCCTCCATGTGGTGACTGTGCGTTTCCCGCCTCCTCTCACTTCCCTGTCACCCCCCACCCATCCTCTGTGCTCCTCCAGCTGGTCCCCCCGACTGGGTCCCCGTCACCCCCAGGCGGACTAGCCGGTTCCTGGGACCCGGTGGCTCTTGGGTGGGGGAACCGCTGCTCTTTGGGACAGCACTGCTGTGACGTGGCCTGTGGCCTGGCCTGGGAGGGAGGGGAGGCCAGCCGGGGGGGGGGGGGGGCACTCAGCAGAGGCGGGGCGGGGTCTGACCTCGTGCTCCTCCGAAGCAGCCAGCAAAGGGCAGGTGTCCAAGGCTACAGCCCCGAAGACCGGACGCTTGGGGCGGCTTGAGACCTGAGCCCACAGAAGTGGCCCACAGCCCGGTCAGGAGGTGTCCTGGGGTACCTGGCCTGTGGCCTCTGTGCTCCCCACCCCCCTCTCCCCAAAGCAGGAAGGCCCAAGGCTCACAGGTCAACAGCCGTTATTGAAACGTGCGGCCTCGTGGGCAGAACCGGTGCCCACCAGTGAGCCAGCCCTTCCGGCCAGCTGGTTCTGGCCCTTACCCAAGTGGGCCCTCTGCCAGCCGAGGAGACAAGGCCCCGCCTGGGCTCCACACACACTGCTGGCTCGAATCCCGAGAGCCTGGGCCTCAGAAAGCCCCGGATGCCGGGGTTGAGTTCCAGCAGCTGTCCCGCCCTGCTGCCCGTGACACCTGTGCAAACTTGACTGCAGGTGCCCGTTTCCAGGCAGAGGCCAACCCAGGGGCAGCGGACACCCGAGCAGTAAGGTGATGCACCCCCACGCGTGTGCCAGGAGAGCAGCAGGCGGTCACCACTCAGGCCAGGCCAGGCCAAGACCACACAGGGCCCAGGAGGCCGATGCTCCAGGGCTGGCCTGGGAGGAAGGAGAGTTCAGTTGCCCACTCCGGGCCTCTGGCCTCTGCAGGTGGCCGGGGGGCCCAGCACGCGGTCTGTCCGCGACCTCGTGCGCACCTGCAGGCACTTTGGCTCCTGGCGAAGTTTTGCCGCCTCCCCCCCCCCCCCCCCCCCAAAGCCTGGTCAAGACCGAATGGAACCGGTCAAGAGGACAGGGGAGGAGGGAGGTGAGCATGCCCCAGGGCCTGGCCCAGCCTGACGGACCCCAACAGGCCCAGACGACGTCACAGCTTCTGGGGCTCCTGGGTCCAGCCCTCTGATTTCCCCCGGAGCCAGTCCTTGCTGTGGGCTCCGCCCCCCAGGGCTTGGACCGCCCTCCGAGCTCCAGGCCCGTTGGGGGCCATGTGGGGTGGGATTCAAGGTGGAGGCTGCCTGGGTGGGACCCTGCCCCTCCCATGCTCGCCACAGGGTTCTCGGGGTCGGCGGGCTCCAGAAGCCCTGGGCTGGGGCTACCCGCCTAGTGTCTGTGCACTGGTTACAAAGAACCAAATACCAGTTGTAACTCAATCCAACTTTTTAAACAAGTCTGTTTATTGAAAGAATCTGAAAATAGTAATAAGGCTTTCGACAACATTTAACAAATTTTCAAGATATTAACAATATGAAACATTAAGAATTTACTTCAAAAAATCCCAAGTTTTCTAAATCACTCCAAATCATGCTCCTTTCAGACTTGCTTTTTTTTTTTTTTTTTTGTCTAAATGAACGACCTGAATTCCGAACGCCACTCTCTTTTGGACCTAAAGCCAAGTTTTGGTTCGGCCCCCTCTCTGCCCCAGGGAGGCCGGGCGGCGGGCCTCTGGCGGTGCCCCGTGCCCGTGGGCAGGTGGCGGTGAGGGCCCACCTCCCTTTCGAGCCCCACGCCGACTGCCGAGCTCCACAGACGCTGAACCACGGACGCGGCAGACGCGGGCACCCAGGCTGCACAGCCCGCCGTGCGGAGACCCCCGGCCGAGGATGGTGGTACCCGGGGCCCCGGAGCCTTTCTAGCAGCTCCAGAATGAGGCCTGTGACCCTCCAGGAGAGCAAGGCCCAGCCCCGTCCCTTCCGTTCTTGCCACCTTAACAGGTTAATGATGTAGCCCAAAGAGAAATCAGTCACTCCGAAACAGACGCCCGACTGGAGGACATCTGTCAGGCAACAACCAGCAGGGGCCGGAGCCCCGCGCACACGCCCCGCGCACACGCCCTGCGTGGCCGGAGGGGCCACTGGAATGCTGGCAGTTTCCTCGCAAGCCCAAGACGCCCAGGGAGAAGCGAGAGCAGAAAGGACACAAAACGTCCCAGCACCGCCTTCCTCGCTGACCGGTGGCTTCCCGAGGGAGAAGCACCCTTCGCTCCTGGACCGTCACCTCTACGGCGACGATGCGGAACACAGTGGTCCCAGCACACGGCGTCACACAGAACGCGTGCAAACGTCGGAACAAGGCTCCATTTCCCAACAGTACAAATCCCCTTCCCTCTTAAATCTTCAGAGTGTACAATAAAATCTGTACATAGCAGTTCAGAAAGTTTAAAATCATCTCTACAAAGTAGACACAGGATTTAAAATATCTTCCAGGGTGCAGAGGACGCCGTCCCGGCTTCGTGAGGAATGTGTGTGGGCCTGACCCCCTACCAGGCGTCCGCCGGGCCGGTGGGGCCACAGCGCTGGCACCTGTCACCCCACAGCAGGGAGGAGAGGCGGGCTGGGGGCCACGGCGGGGAGGCCCAGACGAGGCGCAGGAGGGAGAGGGGACCCTCCGCTCGTCAGCCGATCAAACCAAACCGCTCTCTGCAGAAGCGTCCCCTCCGAGTCCTTTCGGCGAAAAAGGTGCAAGATTTAAGGGGGAAATCGTGGTAGCTTAAAGTGAGATTTTTGGCTATGAGACATTTATTTTCGACATGGAAAGACAGATCAATCCGTTCTGATCCCCTCTGAATTTCAATAGACTGATTTAAGCACAAGTTTCCTGACAAGAAATTACAAAAAGCACGTCCAGCCGGGTGTCCCTGCCCCAGGACCCAGGCTCTGACCCACAACACGGGTAAGCATGGTGTCTGCTTCAGAGTCCCCCGCCGTCACTCACTTTTCTTGTTTAGAAATGCAAAAAAGAAGTCAGATTTAAAATGTTAAAAACAGCTGATCTGGTCGACGAAAGGCAGATCCCGGCTCTTCCTCTGGCTACAGACCAAAGCGCCGTGACCCGTGACGCCTGCGCGCGGGGCGCACAGCACACGTGCTCAGGCCAGCCCGCTCCCGGAGGGCGAGGGGAAGGAGGCAGCAGAACAGCTTTGGGACTCTGGGGTCCCGGGTGTGGACAGCAGGAGCTCAGGCCTAGCCCTCCTCCCCCTCCTCCCCCTCCTCCTCCTCCTCCTCCTCCTCTTCTTCCTCCTCCTCCTCCTCCTCGAAGTACGCCTGCTTCTTCCGCACGTTCCAGTGCAGACACTGCGCCAGGCTCTCAAACCAGTCGCTCACGGGGTCTCGGACGCAGATGGAGGGAAGTGGGTAGCAAGAGGTAGTGATGCTGATGCTGAGGCAGGGGGGCAACGCGGCACAAACAGGTGAGCCCCCGGCACCAGGCCGAGACCCCTCCCCAAGGGCCATGTCCACCCCAGCGCGGCTGGGAACCGTTTCTGTGCTGCTCACGCTGCTTGCTTCACAGCCCGGGGCCTGTCTCACCTTCTAGACAGCTACGGGCCGGGGGCTCAGCCGAGCACCAGGGCGGGCCGGGGGGAGGGACCGTGGGTCTGTCGCCCGCGTACAGCAGAACGTGGGGCCACATGCTGCGCGTGCGACCAGCTGCCCGACAGGCACCAGTCCGCATCCCCCCCCCCCCCCCCCCCCCCGGTGATGGAGCTCTGCCTACGGGGCCTGTACCTCCCGGGCCCGCCCTGCCCCGGCCCCACGGCGCACACACCTGTCTCCGTGGCGGATCTCCTGTCTCTTCCGTCCATCGAAGGACACCCACGCAGTGTTCCTGGCTTCCGGTGACAGCATGATCTGAAGGAAGGGGTCAAGCGGGACAGGTAGGTGTGGGCTCGTGAGTGCCGCTGAGCACCTCGACCCCCACCCCGGGAGGGCAGCACCGGTCGGGAGGAACCACGGAGGTGTCCACAGCACCCACACTATGCCAAGGCGGTCCCAGGCCCTGAAGGGATTAGCTATGTCTCGCCGACACCAGCCCTGGGAAACAGGACCGGCGGTGGTGAGGCCCAGCCGCTGCCCATCTGTCCTGGGTTAGGGACACTGGCCAGGGGTCTGGGTCCAGCCCTCTCTGTGACCTGCAGACATGGCCCTGTGCACCAGGGCTCACGGCCGGGGCTCTCGGGCGGGGCACACCGGCCTAGGGCGGACCGAAGGAGGGAGCGTGAGGCAGGCAGGCAGACAGCGGAGACGGGGGAGCAGCAGCGGGTGCCATGTGCACGCCAGGCCCAAGGCCCCCAGTCCTCGCTCGGCGTCCCTCACCCTGCCCCCACCCAGTAGGGACTGTCTCTGCCCCTTAAGGGCCCACAGCCCGGCTCTCAGGGCTGCCCCTGCCAACTGGACAGACAAGGATGAGAGTGAGGCCCCCTCCCACACCCAGCAAGGGAGGAAGGGCCCACGGCCCAGTATGTGCTGGGGTCTCAGCCGGGGGCACGGGGGGTGGTCAGCATCGCAGGTCCCAGACGAGAGCTCAAGCCAGAAAGGGTGGAGGGTGGACTCTGACCTTCAGCTCGACCCCCGCGGGGACCACGATGGGCCGGAATGACAGCGAGTGGGGGCAGATGGGCGTGATCATGATGGCCGGCACGTTGGGGTGGATCATGGAGGCCCCGGCGGCGGCCGCATACGCCGTGCTGCCCGTCGGGGTGGAGACGATCACCCCTGGTGGACAGGCCGCAGGGTCACTCTCCGTGGGCTCCTGCCCACCCCCACCCCGTGGGACCCCGGGCGCCCACCTACCGTCACCCTGTACCGTGGTGATGAGATGCCCGTCCAGGTAGACATCCACATTGGACAGGTATGAGGAGGGGCCTCTGTCGATCACCACCTCGTTCAGGACCTGGGGGGACGAGGCCACCGCACACTGGGAGGGGCCGGCAGGGCTGCCCCGGGTGGTCTGCCCAACAGGCACCCGCACTGTTCCCGGACTCTCTGGGAGGCCCTGAGGTCAGGCCCCTCCCACCCCTCACCCCACTCCGGAGTCCTCCCACCTTGTGCCTTTTCCCTGAGGCCACGTGACAGGCAGGGCAAGGCCTGGGGTCCGCGAGGGCACGTGCCCACACACCTGGTACTGCATGGCCTGCTTCCCAGCCTCCGCGGCCAGGTCCGTGGCCAGCACTCCGTTCTCGCTGACCCCGTTGGGGACGGCCGTCTTCTTCCCTCTGAGTTCCTTCACGACCCTGACCTTCAGCCGGCTCCGAAGAATGACAGCCGCGTTGCCTGGGGGCCAGCAGGGATGGGGTGGCGGCACCCACAGGAGGCAGAGGCACCCCTGCTTGACCGGGGGCCGCCCGCCTTCTCCCAGCTCCAGAGCAACACGTCTGTGCCTTCTGTGAAAGTCACTTCGCTGCTACCAACCAGCACACACGTACCTTCACGCGTGGCCTCAACTTCTCAACGTTAGGCAGAAATGTCTGAACCATGCAAAATTTTTAAATCTCTGAATCCCGAAACACTTACGAAGTGTTGTTCTGTATGTCGTTGAAAAACCCAAACACCAAGTTGAGAAGACAATCCCATATTCAGAACTGCTTGAGGGTTCCAGAACATTCCCACTTACCCTGTATCACCTGAGTAACTTGGGACTGAAAGTTCTCAAAGTTGAAGGGGGTCAGGAAGCCCAGGGAACCCAGATGGAACGCCATGACCGGAGGCACGCTGCCCTGTGAGCCAACGAGGCAGGTCGGTCAGATGGCCGATCCACTCAGAAGCCACCCGACTTGACCCCGGCACCGATGGACCCGCCCCTGACCGTCCCCGGGAGGGGACAGGCACACGAGTGCATGGTCGGTGCCGACTCGAGTGACCACACGGGAGGTCAGCAGGCGGTCCGGGAGGCCGGGGGGGGGGGGGGGGGGGATAGTGGTGTACAGAGCCGACAAGAAACAAAGGTGACAGGACCGACCTGCCTGCTGGCCACGGAGGGCAGGGGGAGGGGCTGAGGGCAGCACGCAGGACCCTAGGGGAGCCCGCATGCCTCACCTTCTAACACACCCCAGCCGGGGCCCTCCAGGGCCTGCCTTGCGGAGAGGGAAGGTGGGCTCCTGGGCAGACCCCCACCTCTGCCGTGGCCCCGTCACCTTGGCCATGAGGCGCCAGCTCTGCTTTGTGGGTGCCACGCGCCTGAGGAGCTGCAGCAGTCCCCCTTCCTCTGGCCGCTCCCTCTGCCCGGCCCGGGCTTGTATGCCCACCTCTCCCACCGACCCCATGCCCCCGACAGAGGACGGGGACGCCGGGCCTATCTGGCCGGAGACCTGGACGGAGCAGAGGCGTCATTTGCCGTGACTTGCAAACCTGCTCTTTGGCCAAATAACCCAACTAATAAATATATCTGGTCTGTGTCAGAGTAAGAGCACCGAAACTCCTCGCCCCGTGGTATAAAGCCACAGGTACAAGGGATGGAAACCCTCACTGGGGAAGCACCTCCTCACGCAACACCGAGACTGGAACCACCTGGAAACCTCACCTGGAAGAGGGAGGAGGCATAAAGCAGGGTCCCATCCCCTCCCAGGCATATGATGAAATCGATCTGATTGGAAATGTCATCATAATCTAGAAAACAGAACAACAAACACAAGACAAGGAGTCACAGTAGGCCTTGAGGCCCCACAGGGCGCTGCTGCCCATGATGGGGCAGAACACTAGAAGCTTCCGCCAGGTCCAGGGCAATGATGCCAATGAGCTGCGTGACAGAGCCGAGGACAAACTCACCTTCTCTGAAGGTGCAGAATTTCTTCTTCACTGGTCCAAAGTTGTCATCGCTCACTATGGCAGGGTCTTCTAGAACTTTCTTCTCCACGTACACAATCATGTTGTTCTCCTGGAAGGGAGACAAGTACGTCAGCTCGGCCAGCAAGAGCCAGTTCAGGTCACGCTGCTCTTGTGTAAAGCCTCCTTTTAAGTCTTAGCATCTTATTTTTTAAAATATGTTTATTTAGGGGAGCCTGGGTGGCTCAGTCGGTTAAGCGTCTGACTTCAGCTCAGGTCAGGATCTCAACAGTCCGTGGGTTCAGGCCCCGCATCAGGCGCTGTGCTGACGGCTCAGAGCCTGGAGCCTGCTTCGGATTCTGTGTCTCCCTCTCTCTCTGCCCCTCCCCTGCTCATGCTCTCTCTCAAAAGTGAATAAACATTAAAAAATTTTTAAAATCATACCTCTTTATAAAAAATAATAAAAATAAAGTTATTTATTGAAATTCAAGTTAGTTAACAAACAGTGTAGTAGATTTCAGGAGTAGGCCTTAGCATTTTATGATGAAGGGAGAAAATGATGCCTTAGTCCTGGCCAGAGACTGCTTCCGACCTGTTCATCCAGATTTCCCTCTCTCTGGAGGCTCTGTGACACCCGCCTATGGAAGTCACTTCCCTGAAACTGGCCTCCTGACTTGGCCAGCTCTGGGATCAGAGAGCCAGAACCTGGGCAGGAGGCCAGCTCCCCCCTTCCATCTACGGCCCCAGTGAGCACGGAGCCTTGGCAAGCATGTCCCCCAATCTCCAGAGTGGAATCCAGCCAACGTGAACGAAGTGGGGGTGCAGAGGGGAGTCCTGGGGTCGCCACCCCCCAACCTGGCTCACTCGCCTCCATCAGGTACACACAGAGCTCCTTGAAGGGCTGCAGCAGGCTGGCGTCCCGGATCTTCTTGATGACAAGAACACTCTTTGGGGACTTGTTCCACGTCAACCGCTGGCTGGCAGGGTCCTGGATGTGCCTGTGAGGGGAGAGGAGCGTCTGCACAGGTGCACTGCGTCCGAGGACACAGGTCTTCTCGGGCCCCGGGCCGAGTGCTGGAAGCGGCCTGCTCACGCCGCTCAGCCGGGGGCCTGTGTGGCCAGTACGGGCCTGACCCCCTGGAATGCTCGCAGGCTGCCCTCCTTCTAGCTGCTCGTCCCAATGCCCCCCCCCCCCCCCCCCGGGCCCTTGCTGCCCGCTGCACCCATGACTCGCCTGTGCAGCCCTGGACCTCACGTGCGCCTGCTCTAACGATGCTCACGGACTGATGGCTCCTCTGGGTGAGCAAACATCACCCACGGACGCTCGAGAGGAGACCCAACCAGAGCTGCTCTTTGCTCCGTACCCTCCCTGCATCGAGGACAGCAGGCTTCCCACAAACACTCACACCAGCCGACTGGGGACTCTGTCCCCAGGGACCACTGAAGACCTCCCCCCACCGCCCCGCCCCAGGACACAGGCTTCCTATGGACTTGTACGGGAGGGATGTGGCCCCGTAGCTACACCACGGCATGAACGACTCAGGTGACCCTTAACTCTGACACTTAAAACTCACACTGTTAAAAACTGCGTGGCAGGGGCCCCTGGGGGGCTCAGTCGGTTGGGCGTCCAACTCTCGGTTTCGGCTCAGGTCGTGATCTCCCGGTTTCATGGGTTTGAGCCCCGAGTCAGGCTCCATGCTGACAGTGCGGAGCCGGCTTGGGATTCTCTCCCCCCTGCCCCACGTCTCTCTGATCCCTCTCTACTTTCTCTCTCTCTCTCTCAAAAATAAATTAAAAAGGTGGGTGGCAGGATCATAGGGCAAACTACTCAGTGTGACCCCAGTAGTGACCACATATCATTACACCTTTGTCCAAATCACAGAGCACAGCAGCGAGTGACCCTTTGTAGACCAGGGAGACCACGCCATGTCCCCGTCCTTCGTCCGCGGCCACAGACGGCCCCTCGGAGGGGAGGGTGATGGTGGGGGTGGGGGCACATGGGAATCTCTGCAGCCTCACCTCAGTTTTCTGTGAACTGAAAACTGCCCAAATAATAGGGTCTGATTCTTTTTTCCTTTTGGGAGAGAGAAATGTATGAGCTGGGGAGAGGGGCAGAAAGAGGGGGGTGAGGGAGAGACAGAGAGAGAGAGAGAAGCAGGCTCCACACTCAGCGCAGAGCCCAACAGGGGACTCGATCCCACGACCCTGGGATCACGACCTGAGCCGAAATCAAGAGTCGGATGCTCAGCCGACGGAGCCCCCCCAGGAACCCCAGGGTCTAATTTTTTACACGGCTCTCGAGCACCCTGCCCTCTCGGGTTCCCAGAGCTCTGACTCAGTCACGGCCGGTACAGGGGACGTGGGGAGGCCGTGCACACCGTGGTGCATGGGTGGTGGGTCTGCGTTGAGGGCACAGCGTCCCACGGGAGGTAGACCCCCCCCAGCTGGGACTCCGGCTCCTGGTAAAGCCTCGGCGAACACCCATCCCCACCCGCCTGGAACCGGCTGGGACTCACGTGGCAAAGGAGCTGCAGGGAGCAGAGCGCCCACAGGCCGGCCACGACCCTCAGCCGGGTGGCAAAGTCCTCAAAGCCGCACTGCATGTCGGCAGAAAGACTTCCCTTTCCTACCAAGTCCCCAACTTAGACACCTGCTCCAAGTTGTGCCTCGAGGGGCAGAGGCTTCCCTTGAACATTTCAGAGCCCCACAAATAACCTCCAAAACCGCGACCCAGACCAGCAGTATGAGAGGTGTGGCTTCCGATCTCATCCGGTTACTGACGGACCGTCACTCACCCTTTCCAGGCGTCTCTGCAAGGGGAGGGGTCGCTCATAACATCCTCTATGAGCTTCATCGCCCGCCCAGGTCACACGCATGGCTCACGAGCAGGACGCCGCTGCTTTGTGCATAGCATTTCGGTCACACCGGCCCCCAAAACTCTCCACTGCACATCTGCACTATCAACTTAATTTCTGCAACCTCGGCCCTGAAAGCCCAACAGTCCGAGAGTGACTTCTGAGAGGCTGTATAAAACAACTAAGGCCAAAAAGCTCCCTCAAGTTAAAAATCAAACAAATCTTATTTAATCTCTTCACCGTTCACACAATCCTCTTGGCCAATCATGTATCTGAAACAAAAAGTCGTTGGGATCACTTTCAACGGCAAAGCTGGACCTGAGGGGCCCTGCTCCCCACTAAGCTGGCTGGTAGTGCTCGGCCGCCCTCAGAGGTCGGGACGTGCTCTGTCCAGCGCCCCGGGTGCAGTGGCACGTCCCAGCCACACAGGAATCCGAGCTGGGCCGTGGAACCGGCTCAGCCCCGTGGGAGGAGCTGTCAGGCCTCGGGTCAGGTGGAGGGGGGTGCGCTCCCCCAACATGGTCACCGTTTGGCTGCGGGCCTCAGGACGAGCAAGGGCGGCTCGAATACCGCTGCCCAGGTCAAAGCCCCCTCACCGCTGACTCAGGTGGGCACGGCCCGCGGCCCCTCTGGCCCTCAGACTCGGCTGTGCCCAGCCGAAGCCACCACAGTGCGTCCTGGGTGCCAACCGTGACTCAGCTTCCTGCTGGGTCACCTGCAAGGTGGGATGCTGACCCTTCCCCAGCACACAGGCTGTGGGTGTCAGATGGGAGTCAAGGACACCTGACCAATCTGAGCCACTGCCTAGTAAGCCAAAGGCAATCAGTTGTTGGCAATTCCACACGTTTCAACATAAGAGAAGACGCACACATGTTCACGGTGAAATTTTAGACAATAAAACAGGAAGTAAAATTTCTTTGTAATCCAGCCCTCTGTGCTATCTTGTTTTCACACATTAGGAAAGATGTTAGGTTAGGACACGCGGAGACCCGCCCCAGCCAGGTTCCACACCGGAGAGGGGCAGGTACAGGTGGAGAAAAGGAGCCCTGTCCCCCAGAAGTGGCAGTCCCACCAGACTGTGCTGAGCACACAGGCTAGAAAGGGCCGAGAAGGCTGCTCACTCCTCAAACCCAACCTGCAGCCCAGGGGCACTTCTGGGGTATCTGCCCCTCTGCTTGGGGTCCCCCACTGAACCACCCATCTGACCTGCCTGAGGCCCACAAGGCCTGCACACACCTCCCTCTGTGGGGGGGGGGGGGGGGGACTGTGGCTCAGCTGGAGTAAATGACAGCTAATCAAGGCTGCACGGTGAGAGGCGGCTCGTGGTGGCACTTAGGCCGAACTGAGTGACAAGGAGAGAGAACAGTTCTTCCAAGACCAGGAAGTGCAGGGAGGGGCCCTCAGGCAGCTGGTGAAAGGCCAAGATGGGGCCAGGCTGGGCAGAGCACACAGGAAGGCCTGGGGAATGGGAGAGGCGGGGCTGGAGCAGCAGCAGGCAGCTGGGGCTCTGGGTTTGGGGGCGCCTGGGTGGGCCCCCTGCCCACGGGGCTGCTGCACGGAGTGGGCTGCGGGGTACCAGAGGGGCCGCAGCAGATGGGCAGAGGTCTGCGTCCTGAGCCTGGCTGCAGACAGCACCTGGATGGAGCAGAGACACTGAGGCCTCACTCCAGCGCCCAGGCTTGGCCCCCAGAGTCTGTAAGAGGCAGGGCCGCCACATCAGTGGGTTTCATGGGTCACAAGATGTCCCAGTTTGCACAGCAATTCCCTGGGCAGCCTGGAGGTGGCAGTATCGGTGCCGTCCTGGTCCCCTGTGCTGACCGCCCGGAACCAGTTCAGAAGGGCTGTGACCTGAAACCTGGGGTCCCCACTGCTGGGGCTGTGTCACAGACAGCAAAGACCCCCAGACCAGCCAGTCGTGGAAGCACACCTGGGCCCACGGGCCTCACCCCTGTGTAAAATGTGGGATCCCCACACCTTGCCCTGAAGGAGGGGGTCCCGTTGGGGGCTCCTCAAGAGGCCTGGACTGCAGGGAGGCTGGGAAGCTCGTCACAAGGTGCAAGGCACAAGGGTCAGGGTGGGATGGAATTCTGACTGTTTAACAGAAAGCACTAACATCAGTAAGTGTATGTTTTTCACGAGATATGAACCAGACCCAGACCATCTCACAGAGCCCCGCACAAAACTCTCGCCCCTCTGGAACCCCCCAAGTACTAGATGGGAGAAGCTGGAGACTCACTGAGAGTCCAGACAAATAACCTCAATTGCTTAGTTTTTACAGTGTCTCATCTGGGCACCTCGTGGCCACCGCAGAGGCACTGGGAGTCCTGGCCACACGCCCCCACCCAGAGCGCCAGGAACAGCCGCACCCGTACGGTGGGGTGTCTCTCAAAAGCGAACACAGGCTTTTGAAAAATCCAACTGATGTCTCTGTATTTTAAAAATAATTAGGGGTGCCTGGGTGGCTCAGTTGGTTGAGCGTCTGACTCGATTTCGGCTCCGGTCTCAGAGTCGCGCTCCGTGTTGGGCGTGGAGCCTACTGAAGATTCTCTCTCTCCCTCTGCCCCTCCCCCACTCACACGTGCACTGTCTCTCTCTCAAAAAAAAAAAGGATAATTCAAGGAGAAGCATGTCTGACCCAGCCGGTGTAGCGTGTGAAATATACCGGATTCCTCCCAGACTTTTTACTATAGAAAACAAACCAGTAACCCTAAAGATCACAGTCGAAGCCCACCCGGCCTGCGGTGCCTGAGAAGCAGAGCCTGGCCAGACCCCCGTCCGCTGTCTGCAGGGCAGTGGGGCCCCTCGTCCATTGGAGCCGGTGGAGATGCCCTGTGGCTCCTGCTGACTCATCAAGTCGACCTCTCACTCCCCGTGTCAGGACACCCCACGGCGCGGCGATCCCGCGACAGCACGACCTCCCAAGGAGCAACCCCAGCACTCACATGATGGTCTGGGGGTTCTGCAGTACGCAGGCCTTTGGTCCAAACGTGGTCACCGGGCACGGCCCATGCAGAGAGCGTGTCCTCCTGTGTGGAGAGGGGACACGGCAGGTGAGCAGACCTAGGTACAGATATCAGACCCTCGGAAAGATGTGCACTCCATCCCTTGCCCGGCGTCCACGCGACGGACCCTGGGGGTGCGCAGTGCTGCCTCTGAGCCTCTCACAACTCTCTGCGCAGCTTTAGCAATCAGAGATGCTTGGGGCACACCCGGAGTGCTCCTTAGGAAAAGGACCCCAAACCAGCGCAGGTGCCCAGGCCCCACCCCAGAAAAAGGGAAGGCGACCTCCGGGGACAGGTCTGGAAATCTGAACTGGAGCAGTCTCTCTCACCGAGTCTGTCTGAGGACCAGTCCTCGGGTCCATACCTGGGAATCAAGACCTGAGAGGCCCTCCCTGAATTATCTAGATTAAAATGATCTGGATTAACAATCTAGATTAAAACTCGAGGGAGTGAGGAGGACACCCCCATGGTGACAGCGCATGGAGTGGGCTATGAGAACCTCGGGGAAACACAGGTCACGGTGGGTCTTACTCAGCGAGTGTTTAAGTTCGCTGCTCAAGAACCGGGATGACTGGGCACATTCCTCTCTCCTTCCTCCGCCAATACCCACAGGCAGAGGCTACCCTTGACCTCTGTCACCATGCCAGGGTCTGCGGTCTCTGAACGAGAAAGGGTGTGGACCGAACCCCACAAAACCAACAACAGAAAGCAGTCTTGCCGGGAACACGAAATCCCTGCGCTGCGTGCGGTGGCCGGGAAGCAGACCGACGGAAAACTCAGGCCAAGGCCAAGGCCAAGGCCACGGTGCTGTGGCCGCCTCTCCCACACGTGTGGGTTACAGCTGTCCACACAGAAGACCGTACCAGCACTGTGCGCCATCCAAGAGAAGGGTGCTTCGGGTTCGTCCCCCTCTCCTGAGAGAACTACCTGCTTTTTACCAAAATCTCCCCTGGCATTTGATAGATGTGACCCTTGCTTGCTTCTACCTGAAACTCACCACACTTATTGTTCCAGAAGCCAGGGCGACACCCACAGGCGTATCGCAATGCCGCCCGGCAGGCCGCTCCACGCAAAGCTCTGAGCGCTGTGACCTAAGCGCTCTGTGCGACGGCACGCACGTTAGGCTCGCGGGGGGAGGGCACCCCGTGGCCACGCTCAGCCCTCCACCAGCCCTGCCACAGTGTGGGGCCTGCTGACGCCTTGGGGCAATGCCCACACCCCCAAACACCCAGAGTTAGCGCGGGCACTGCCTGTTAAGGCAGAAAAGGACAGTCACGCTGTGCTGGTGCCATCTGGGGAGCCGCGCCAGGTGGGCGTCCGTCCCCTGCTCTTGGGACCCAGCCCCACCCCTCCTGCCGCCCACACGTACCAGTCAGCATCCACCGCCCCATCCGCATCCATCCACTCCTGAAAAGAACCTCGGTCACGGCTTTAGGAAGTCAGAGTGTGCAGGTGAGGACGGGGGCCGGAGGGGGGCCTTCGTACCTGAACTCTTTGGTGCTCGCCAGGGCGGGCGAGGCCGACAGGCTGCGGGACTTGGCCCGTCCCCGGGTGGGATGGCCGGGCCCCCAGGCCTCGTCCCCATGGCATGCGGAGCAGCGGTAAGAGGCCGAGTCTGTGCCAGGCGCCTTGCTCACGCTGACTTTCTCTTGTTCCGTTTCCATGGTGGGTAAATGAGGCCTTGGATCAGAAGAACACTGATGCCTTGATAAAACAAACAAAGTAAGTGAACACATATGCACAAAACGACATATACACACACGCATGCACCCATTATGCATGCATAATGCAAAATGGCCCGAGTCCTATTTGCCAAAGGACTTGAGATAGTCTCTTTCTATCCCATTCTGCCCTAAGGATATTTAAGAATTCAGGAACCTGCCTGTGGTTTTTAGTGAATCTAAAGGTCAAAGAACAAGAAAGAACTACCTGCTGGGGCCGTGCCAGGTTTCTCCCACAGACAAGGAGAAGGGCCAACTGGGAGGAGAGGTCCCAGGCAGGGGAGATGGCGCGTTACCGAGGGAGGAGCCAGTAGCTGAGGGTGTCCAGTGTTACACGCCCCTCAGTGCGGGACAGGTACATGGACACACTCAGGGAGCCCAGTGAGAAAGACACACACTGGGCCCTGGGCCCCGCGAACAAGCCTGAATTTTCAATCCAGCACCAATAAAACACTTGTCAAAACTGACCTATTTTGGTTTTTTTTAATAGCTTTTTTAAACGTTTATTTATTATTTTTAAGAGACAGAGAGAATGCGAGCAGGGGGAGAGGCAGAGAGAGAGGGAGAGAGAGAACCCCAAGCAGGCCCACGAAGTGTGAGATCACGACCTGAGCCCAAGTCAGACGCTTAACTGACTGAGCCCCCCAAGCACCCGTGACCTATTTTAGTCTTTTTAAAAAAAATTTTTTTTAACATTTATTTGTTCTTGAGACAGAGAGAGACAGAGCATGAACGGGGGAGGGTCAGAGAGAGAGGGAGACACAGAATCTGAAACAGGCTCCAGGCTCTGAGCGGTCAGCACAGAGCCCGACGCGGGGCTAGAACTCACGGACCGCGAGATCATGACCTGAGCCCAAGTCGGATGCTTTACCGACTGAGCCACCCAGGCGCCCCCTGACCTATTTTAGTCTTAAAGAAAACTCAATTTCCAAACTCTAGTGAAGGTAGAGAAGCTTATCTTCCGACAACAGTACAATAAAATCAGGAAAAGACAAAAAAGTAGGAACAAAGGAAACAATCCTGCAACACTCGGGAACGCGTGAGTTTCAAAACGAGCATCAAGCCAACATCACAACATATCGCAGCGACAAGAATAATGTAAACACGAGCCAAAGTCTAGGCTGCTCCAGTGAGCTGTGCTGAGGTGTCTGAGAATGAAGGGTAGTGAGCTGTCAAGCTAGGAAAGGAATAAGAGAGCCTAAGAAAAGGCAGAAGAGGTGACCAAAGTAGAGGCGGAAATGAGCACGCAGGACAATCTGCAGAAGAGCAGAGTTGGGGGAAAGGAGGGTGCCGGGGGCAGCGCAGACCAAGGGGCTACACGGGTAGTGGTCTACGCAAACCGTGGCCAGCCCCCCTCAGGGCGAGGGCGACGGGGTCCCTGGGGGAGAGCAGGCGGGATGAGTTCCTCGAGAAGGGAGACCCCTGAAGGGGACACCCCGGGTGGAACCCAGCAGGGGAACCAGCCGCACAGCCCACTTCACAGGGACCGGGAGAGATGACAACACACGTGACAAAGCCACGCGTTCCACAGAAGGGCCGAGGACAGCAGAGGCTGGCACTGGGGGGGAGGAGGCACAAGGGAAGCTCAGAGCCCACGGACAGGAGGGGCCTCGGTGCTCAGGTCAGAGGTGACGGTGTCCCTGCACTCCCACCCTGGCCGTACCTTCCAACCCCCTGAGGAGCTTCGGAAAATAATCCCTACACCCAACCCAGGCCAAAGGCACCAGTAGTTTGTTGCGATTTTTTTTTAAGTAGGCCTCATGCTGGGCATGGAGCCCAGCTTGGGGCTTGAACTCACGACCCTGAGAGCAAGACCTGAGCTTAGATCAAGGGTCAGACGCTTAACCTAGGTGTCCCAAGAGGCATCAGCAGTTTTTTGGTTTGTTTTTTGTTTTTCAATGTTTATTTATCCTGATACAGAGCATGCATAGGGGGCAGGGCAGAGGAAGAGAGCAAGAGAATCCCAAGTAGGCTCCACGCTGTCGGCGCACAGCCTGACGTGGGGGCTCCAACGCACGGCCCTGGGATCGTGACCTGAGCCGAAATCGAGAACTGGATGCTTAATGGACTGAGTCACGCAAGTGCCCTGGCATCAGCTCCGCAAGTGATTCTAAATTTTAGCTGGAGTTGACAACACTACCGTAGTAGATTAATATCCTCCTAGCTTGAGAAACACTGATGTTCTATCCAAATGTATGAAAAAAAAAATTTTTTTTATTGTTTTTTCAATGTTTATTTATTTTTGAGAGACAGAGAGAGATGGAGTGTGAGTAGGGAAGGGGCAGAGAGAGAGGGAGACACAGAATTCAAAGCAGGCTCCAGGCTCTGAGCTGTCGGCGCAGAGCCCGATGCAGGGCTCGAACCCACGAACCGTGAGATCATGACCTGGGCCGAAGTCGGACGCCCGACCAACTGAGCCACCCAGGCGCCCCGAAAAAATCTTTAATAAAAACCAAAACGTACAAAAACATGTCGGGTATAACCACTCCTATTCGATACTGTACTGGAGGCCACAGCCAGTGTAATATGGCAGGAAAACAAAGTACAAGGCATAAAGAAAAAAAAGCAACAAGTAAAACTCTGCCGTCAGGGGTGCCTGGCTGGCTCAGTCGGAGGAGCGTGTGACTCTTGATCTCGGGGTCGTAAGTTTAAGCCCCACACTGGGTGCAGAGACTACTTTAAAAAAACCTGTACTGTCAGATGACATGATCTTCCATGTAGAAAATCGTAAGGAATCTACAAAAAAAGTGACTACATCTAATAACTGAGTTTATTAGCAGAAGAAAAAAATCAATATACAAATGTCAACTATATTTCTGTGTACTAGCAACAAACAATAAGAAATCTAACTTTAAAAACACCGTTTACGATAGCATTGAAATACAAGATATGGAGGGATATGATCGACAAAAAAAGTACAAAACCTAATTTGAGTTCTAGGTCATGAGATGTAACATACAGCAAGGAGACTTTTAGCTAATAACAAGAGCGGACGTTTGAACGTTGCTAAGAGAAAAGAGCTTACGAGCTGCCATCATAAGGAAACAATCTGGAACTGTGTGTGGTGAGGGATGCTAACTAGACTCGCTGTAGTGGTCACTGCGCCACATATAGATACCGAATCGTTACGTTGTACACCTGAAACTGGTTGGTTACATGCCACTTACACCTCGATAACAGTAAAAGGTGCAAACCCTTCGCGCTGAAAATTACAAAACGCTGCTGACAGAAGTGAAGGAAGCACGTAACTGGAGAGACGCGCCCTGTTCCCAGACTGGAGAAGTTGAAGGTCTCCTCAAACCGGTACATAGACTCTTCTCAATTCCCACACACAAAAACCCAGCAGACTTTTCCAAAGAAAATGGCAAACTGATTCTAAAACTCAAATGCAAATGTGGAGGACCTGGAATAACGAGAAGACTGGAAAAGCACACTACCCGACTTCGCGGACGGTACCGTAACCAGACCGCGTGGTACCGACACAGACACAGACTGAAGGAACAGAAGAGGGTCCACAATGACGCCCTCACACGGATACAATCAATGGATTTTCTTTTCTCTTTTTAAAAATGTGCTTACTTATTTGTAATCAAGTGATCTCTACACCCGACACGGGGCTGCAGCTCACCACCCTGAGGTCAAGAGTCGCCTGCTCCACTGGCTGAACCACAATCGATGGATGTTCGACAGAAGGGTCGAGGTGATTCGACGGAGAGATCGTTTCTTCAAATAGTTCTAGAAAAACTTGGTAGCCACGTCTAAGAGAATAACGTTAAGTTCTTTCCTCACACCACATACAGGCGTAAGTCATTTCATAGGACTTGGCTTTATCGTGCTTTGCACACACCTCGTTTCTTACGAGCTGAGGGTCTGCGGTGACCCCGTGGCGAGCGAGTCTCCCGGCACCGCTTTCCACCAGCACTGGCTTACCTTGTGTCTCTGAGCCACATTTTGGTAATTCTCGCATGTTTCAAACTTTTTCTCTATTACCGTACTTGTCATGGTGCTCAGCGATCTCTGAGATTACAATCAGAAGTCTCTCGGGGCACCGCGACCCTGCGCCCACCTAAGACAGCAAACTGGAGAGGTAAGTGCTGTGCGTGTCCTGAAGGCTCCACTGCCTGGCTGGCTCCCCGTCTCTCCCCCTCTCCTCAGGCCTCCCTGCCCTGAGACGCAACAATGTTGTCAATGGGCCAATCAATAACCCCACAATCACCTCTAGGTGTCCAAGTGAAAGAAGTCAAACGTCTGTTTAAGTAGGTTGCGCCCAGAGTGGGGCCTGAACTCACAACTCTGAGATCAAGGGTCACTTTATTTTATTTATTTATTTTTTAAATTTTTTTTTTTCAACGTTTATTTATTTTTGGGACAGAGAGAGACAGAGCATGAATGGGGGAGGGGCCAAGAGAGAGGGAGACACAGAATCGGAAACAGGCTCCAGGCTCTGAGCCATCAGCCCAGAGCCCGACGCGGGGCTCAAACTCACGGACCGCGAGATCGTGACCTGGCTGAAGTCGGACGCTTAACCGATTGCGCCACCCAGGCGCCCCGATCAAGGGTCACTTTAAATCGAAGCTAGAAATGACCAAGCTCGGTGAGAAGGCGCATCGAAAACCGAGACAGGCTGACAGCTAGGCCTCTGGCCCCAAACAGTGGAGCCGTGGCCACAAAGGAAGAGATCCCGAAGGGCATTAAAAGCGCGCTCCAGTGAACGAACACACAGAGACGAGAAAGCAAAACGGCCTTTTTGCAGCCCAAACCAGCCACAACACACCCTCAAACCGCAGTCCGATCCACAGCAAGGCCCCGACTCTCCTCAAGTCTGTGGGGGCTGAGGGAGGCAAGGAAGCTGCAGAGGGTGAGCTGGGAGGCAGCGGCGGTTGGTTCATGAGGGTTGAGGAGAGCAGCTGCCTCCCTCACGTGAGCCTGCAGGTGAAGAGCGGCAGGTGCCACTGCAGAAGCTGGGGCGAGTTCTCCAGATCGGGCTGAGGTCATTAATCAGGCTGCTGTGCCAAGCTACAAACTGTCGATGTCGGTGCAGCAGCCTGATTTAGGAGATGCCACTGAGGACTGTCATAGCTGGAGAGGAGAAGTCAGTGCCTGGCTTCAAAGCTTCAAAGGACAGGCTGACTCTCTCACCAGTGTAACACAGCTGGTGACTTTTGGTTGAAGTCAATGCTCAGTGGCCATGGAGAAAATCCTTGGGCCCTAAAGAATTATGCTAAGTCTACTCTGCCTCCACTCTAGAAAAGAAACAACAAAGCCGGATGACAGTCATCTGCTTACAACATGGTTGACTACATATGTTAAGCCCACTGTCAAGATCTACTGTTCAGGAAAAAAAAAGACTCCTTTCAAAATATTACTGCTGACAGGGGCGCCTGGGTGGCTCGGTCGGTTAAACGTCCGACTTTGGCTGAGGTCATGATCTCGCTCGCGGTTCACGGGTTCGAGCCCCACATCGGGCTCTGTGCTGACAGCTCGGAGCCTGGAGCCTGCTTTGGATTCTGTGTCTCCTTCTCTCTCGTGCTCTGTGTGTGTGTCTCTCTCTCAAAAATAAATAAAGATTAAAAAAAATAATTAAAAAAAATTACTGCTGAGAGTGCACCTGCTCACCCCAGAGCTTTGAGGGAGACGTACAGCAAGGTTAAGGGTGTTTCCATGCCTGCTAACACCACAGCCATCCTGCAGCCCCTGGATTAAGGCATAATTTCAACTTTCAAGCCTTATTATTACAGAAACGCATTTCACAAGGCTCTAGCTGCCGCAGATAGTGATTCCTCTAACGGATGTGGGCAAAGTCAACTGAAAACTTTCTGGAAAGGGTTCACCAGTTCACCATCCCACATGCCATTAACACTTGTGATTCATGGGAAGAGGACAAAATACCAACGCGAATGGGAGTTTGGAAGGAGTGGACTCCCGCACTCATGGAGGACTTTCAGGGGGTCCAGCCATCAGGGGAGGAAGGATGCAAGTGCGTAGAAGCAGCAGGGGCACTGCGATCGGAAGCGTGGTCTAAAGAGGTGACTGCATCGCTGCAGGTCTTGGGATAAAGCCTGAATGGATGAGGATCTGTTTCTTTCGAACGAGCAAAGAAAGTGACTTCTTGAGCTGGAATCTACTCCTGCTGGAGACGCCATGAAGACTGTTGAAGTGAAAAAGGATTTCGAATATGACGTACACTTGGGGCACCTGGGTGGCCCAGTCGGTTAAATGTCTGACTCGGGCTCAGGTCATGATCTCACGGCTCGTGGGTCCAAGCCTCGCACTGAGCCCTCTGCCGTCAACGCGGAGCCCCTTTTGGATCCCCGTCTCTCTCTTTCTCTGCCCCCTCCCCTGCTCACTCGCACATGTGCTCTCTCCCTCTCAAAAATAAATAAACATTAAAAATAGAATATGACATACACTTCGTTGATAAAGCGGCAGGAGGGTGAGAGGGGATGGGCTCCAATTTTAAAAGTTGTTCTGTGGGCAAAGTGCTATCAAACAGCAACATGTACTGCAGAGAAATCATCCTTGAAAGGAAAAGTTAATCAGTGCAGCAAAGCTGATTGTTGTCTTATTTTAAGAAATCGCCACGGCCACGCCAGCCTTCGGCACCCGCCACAGTGCCCAGTCAGCAGCTGTCCCTCGAGCTCACATGATGGTTAGCATTTTTACCAATATCTATTTTTATTTAAAAGTATTTTTTTAACCTTTATTTATTTTTGAGAGAGAGAAAGAGACAAACAGTGTGAGCAGGGGAGGAACAGCGAGAGAGGGAGACACAGAATCCGAAGCAGGCTCCAGGCTCCAGGCTGACAGCACAGAGCCTGATGCGGGTCTCAAACCCATGAACCGTGAGTTCATGACCTGAGCTGAAGTCGGACGCTTAACCAAGTGAGCCATTCAGGCGCCCCAAATTTATTTTTACTTTATAAGATTTCATTTTTAAGTAATCTCTACACCCGCCATGAGGCTGGAACTCACGACCCTGAGATCAAGAGTCGCATGCTCCATCGACTGAGCCAACCAGGTGCCTCAGCAAGAAAAGTATTTTTAAATTGAGGTGTGTACATTGTTTTTTTAGACACTTCACACTTCAGAAACTACAACACACTATCAACATAAATTTTATGTGCACCGGGAAACCAAAAAGATTCATTTGACTCACTTGATTGCAGGATTTGCTTTACTGCAGTGGACCCCAGCCCGCAATATCTCCGAAGCGTGCCTGGACAAAGATTAACGCGACATGGATTATACACCTAAATGTAAGAATCAAAACTACAAAACTTTTACACTGAAGAAAATCTTAGTGGCCCTGGATCTGGCAAAAAGTTCCTTAAATCAAGGATCACAAAGTATCAAAGAAAAAGACCTGACAAATTCATTACAATTAAAATCTTTTACCCTTCTTAAAATAACTGTTCAGAAAATGAAAATAGAAGCTACAGGCTGCTACACATATATGTTACAAAAGCCTCGCATCCAGAATGCATAAAGGATTATAAAAACTTAAAGAAAATGGGCAAAAGATCCCAACTTTGGGCAAGCTCCCCAAAGAAGACGTATCAACTGGGAAGAAGCACACGAGAGGATGCCCGAGGGCATCAGCCATCGCGGAAACACGAGTTCGAGCCACAGGAGGAGAGCACGTGACACTGCTGGACCGGCTGAGGAAGTGAGAGGGCAGACTGACCACGGCAAGTGTTGACGCAGCTGCGGAGGAACTGGAGGCCGCCCACACCGCTGCTGGGAACGGAGTCCCTACATCCGCCACAGGCTCCTGCCTCTCCCCTCCTGCGCGCGGGTCCACACAAAGACGTGTGGGACCCTACTTGCGACGCCCTGAAGCTGGAAATAAGCCGCCACTGAGCTCTTTGCTCAAATGCCACTTTCTCAAGACTTCCATATTCCCCCACGCTCATTTCCTGGTCTCTGTGGTTGCCACTACCTGCCCTCACATTACTCTCTCATTTGTGGCCTGTCTTCTCTCCCCGTCTGATGATGGAAGCTACAGAAATCCTATTTTACTGAGGGTTCTAAGGGCCTGAAAAGGGCCTCACCGAATTCGCATGGCTATTACCAGCCAAGCAGGCTGCACGTTGAAGGCCAGAGCTCAGGGGACAGGCTGGTCTGGGCACAGAGGTCTGGGTTCCGTCAGCACCTGGTGAACACTTACAACCACGGAATTGGATGGGGTGGGTGGGCAGGAGACCCAAGAGCGGCAAGGGTTTCAGGATGCAGAGCTGGGGGGTGGCACCGAGTGCCGGGAGGTGAGGACAGAAAGGCCACGCAGGACCCGAAACGGTGCCAGGAGATGCTGGTAAGAGATACAAGATGGCAGAGTTTGGCTCAGTATGTGGAAAAAAACCACATGCATGTGTTTACCTCCTTATTACATTAAGAACTGTCTAAAGGGGGCCCTTGGGGGGCTCAGTCAGTGGGGCGTCCGACTTCAGCTGAGGTCGTGATCTCATCGTCGGTGAGTTCACGCCCTGCGTCAGGCTCTGGGCTGACAGCTCAGAGCCTGGAGTCTGTTTCGGATTCTGTGTCTCCCTCTCTCTCTGCTCCTCTCCTGCTCACACTCTGTCTCTCTCTCTCTCTCAAAAATAAACAAAGATTAAGAAAAAATTTAAAAATCCATTTTGACCATCCCATTTAACCAAGGAGGTAAAATATCTGTACTCTGAAAACTATAAAACACTGATGAAAGAACTCAAAGATGACACAAATAGAAAGATATACCACGCTCATGGAAGAATATTGTTAAAATGTTCATACTACCCACAGCAATCTACAGATTTAATGCACTCCCTATCAAAATACTAATAGTATTTTTTGGAGAACTAGAACAAATAATCCTAAAATTTATATGGAACCACTAAAGACCTGCCACAGCCAAAGTAATCTTGAGAAGAACAAAGCTGGAGGCATCACAATCTGAGACTTCAAACTACACTACAAAGCTACAGTGATCAAAACAATATGATACTGGCACGTAAACAGACACACAGACCAATGGAACAGGATAGAGAGCCCAGAAATAAGCCCACACCTATACTGTCAATTGATCTATGACAAAGGAAGCAAGAATATACAATGGGGAAAAGACAGCCTTTTCAATAAATAGTGTTGGTAGAACTGGACAGCTACGTGCGAAAGAATGAAACTGGACCACTTTCTTAAATCATACACAAAAATAAACTCAAAATTCATTAAAGACCTAAATGTGAGAACTGAAACAAAAACAAAAACAAAACCAAAACAAAACAAAAACCTCCTAAAACACAGACAGTAATCTCTTGGACATCACCCTTAGCAACATATTTATGTCTCCTGAGGCAAGGGAAACAAAAGCTAAAATAAACCACTGAGTCTATACCAAAGGAAAAAGCTTTTTCACAGCAAAGGACATCATCAACAGAACAAAAAGGCAACTAGTGAATGAAAGGAGATATCTGTAACTGATATATCTGATAAGGAATTAATATCCATAATATATAAAGAACTTATACAACTCAACAGAAAAAAAAAAACCACTCTGACTAAAACATGGACAGAGGACTTGAATGGACATTTTTCCAAAGACCTACTGATGGCCAACGGACACATGAAAAGACGCTCAACATCACTAATCATCAGGGAAATAGAAATCAAACCACAATGAGGTATTACCTTATGCCTGTAAGAATGGCTAGAGTCAAAAAGACAAGAAAACAACTGTTGGTGACAATGTGAAGAAAAGGAAAATCTTGTGCACTGTTGGGAGGAATGTAAATTGGTGCAGCCACCACGGAAAACAGAATGGAGGTGCCTCAAAAAATTAAAAACAGAAATATCATATGGCCCACTAATTCCATTCCTGGGTATTTACCCAAGAAAGCACTCGTTTGAAAGGATATCTGCCCCCCTATGTGTACGCAGCACTACTTACAATAGCCAAGATATGGGAGCAGCCCAAGTGTCCGTCCACAGGACAATGAATGACGAAGATGTGGAACATACGAGAGTATTATTCATAAAAAAGGATCAGATCTTGGGGTGCCTGATCGGTTGGGTCGGTAGGGCGTGTGACTCTTGATCTCTGGTTCATGAGTTCAAGCCCTATGCTGGGTGTAGAGCTTACTTAAAAAATGAACAAAATAGGGGCGCCTGGGTGGCGCAGTCGGTTAAGCGTCCGACTTCAGCCAGGTCACGATCTCGCGGTCCGTGAGTTCGAGCCCCGTGTCAGGCTCTGGGCTGATGGCTCAGAGCCTGGAGCCTGTTTCCGATTCTGTGTCTCCCTCTCTCTCTGCCCCTCCCCCGTTCATGCTCTGTCTCTCTCTGTCCCAAAAATAAATAAACGTTGAAAAAAAAAATTAAAAAAAAATGAACAAAATAAAAATTTTTTTACATTTATTTATTTTTGAGAGACAGAGCGTGAGTAAGGGAGAGGCAGAGACAGAGAGAGACAGAATCAGAAGCAGGCTCCAGGCTCTGAGCTGTCAGCACAGAGCCCTACGCGGGGCTCGAACCCACGAACTGTGAGATCGTGACCTGAGCCGAAGTCGGACGCTTAACCGACTGAGCCACCCAAGCACCCCAAAAATGAACAAAATAAAATAAATGCTTAAAACAACAACAAAGGATCAGACCTTGCCATTTGTGACAACATGGATGCAGCTAGAGTATTTAGCTAAGTGAAATAAGTCAGAGAAAGACAAATACCATATACTCTTACTTAAGGTGGAATCTAAACAAAACAAATGAACAGAAAACACTTTCACGTATGGAGAACAAACTGGTGGTTGCTATGTGGCAAGTGGGTGTGGGGATGGATGGAATAGGTAAAGGGGATTAAGAGGTACAAACTTCCAGTTATCAAGTAAACAAGTCAGGGATGAAGAAGTACAGCATGGGAAATAAAGTCAGTAATTCTGCAATAACGTACAGTGACAGACGGAGACTGCCTCTACCATAGTGAACACTGAGTAACGTACAGACGTTGTTGAATCGGTGTTGTACGTCTGAAATTAATAGAACATTGTGCATCCGCTACGATGAGAGAGAAACTCTCCACAGGCCTCGCATACAAGGGGCTCCACTTTAGATTTCTAAGTCAGCATGACTGTACGTAAACTTCGTTCGAACCGAAGGCCTGGTTTATGGCTCACGTGCACGCTGTGCCTGTGCCTCATGAGAGAGCAGCCTGAAGGAAAACCATCTTGCCCTGGAGATATCGAGCAAAGCTCCTGCCCCTGAATTCCTTCACGATACAACTCGGGACGCTGGCCTATGTGCTGATCTCTCATCTTTTGAGCTTTTACGAGATGTAAAACGTATATAACTCTGCGAAAACAATTTGTGCCCTGGAGTGCTTTCTTCCCTGTGAAGACGTGGAAGCTCAGATACGGGGGCTCAGATAACTCTCGCTGGGGAGCCTGGGGGCTCAGTCTGTTAAGTGTCCGACTTCCACTCGGGTCACGGTCTCATGGTTCGCGGGTTCGAGCCCCGCGTCGGGCTCTGTGCTGACAGCTCGGAGCCTGGAGCCTGCTTCGGATTCTGTGTCTCCCTCTCTCTCTGCCCCTCCCCTGCTCGCACTCTCTGTCTTTCTCAAAAATAAATAAACATTAAAAAAAAAATTAAAACAAAATTAACATTTTTTACTAATAAAACCTCAGCAAAGGAGGGGAAAAAAATCCATCGTGAGCTGTTACCAAGAGGCGTGTGGCAGCCTCACCCCGCCACCTGATGGGGAAAACAAACCGCTGCTCTCCTCTAATGTACAAAATCAGGGCAGGGGCGCCCGAAATGCCCCACAAGGTGTGGGACCCAGAACCACCTGCGGTGAAGAAAGGGCAAAAGAAGCAGTTAAAGGAACCTACTAGGCAACCTGTAATGAGTCGTAAGCTTTGAAAGGAAATTATTACCATTGTGGGAACAAACGATGTCTGCGAAAAAAAGGACGGGCTGACAAATGACACCGAAGCCGGCTGTGACACAGACAAGGGTGAACACGGTAAAATACGTCTCACCGCCAGCTCAGGAGGAGGGAAGCGTCTAGATAAGGCCGAGCCAGGCCCCGGGCGCCTGTGCCTCCCTCGAGCTGCCCGGAAACGAAGCAGCAGAAGCCGGAACGGTTGCAGGAATGTGGACGGTCACCCGAAACCGGGACGACCGACGGACAGCAGGAGCACATCCAGGGGAACCGGGGCCCCTGGCCAGGCCCAGTGCCCACCCTGGCAGGCCCCGGCCGGGGGCTCAGGTGCCATCGCCTGAACCCCCCTCACAATGAGCCGCACAGGGAGCGTCTAGGACACTGCAGTCCAGGGTCACACGGCTCAGACGGGGCAGAGCTGGCATCCGGGCCCATACTCCTGAGCCTCTGCTGACAACCACAGTGCCTACAGAACAGGACCCAACACGGCAGGGGGGCCAACAAGAGGGGCCCAGGGTCCTAGAGGAGAGAGGACCCTGCAGACCCAGCTCCTGGTCGGCGCCCCTGACGTCCTTTCTAAATGACCATGGAGAGCCCACTTCGGTTTCCAGGAACACATGAGGTAAGTGGGCGGCTGCAGGGAATGGGTCCAAAACTCTGCTCGAACACATATCGAAGAGCACGCTTGGGGACACTGCAGCAGGCTGCAAGGAGCTGACGGCCGTGGGTAAGGAAGGAACGCCTTAAAAAGCCCCACTGGAGAGAAGGTCAGGAAACACGGGGCTCTGCAGCTACGGTCACCAGGGGGACACACATGGTCCCCAGTGTCACGCGTCCTTATGCTGACCCTGCACTGCGAGCTGGGCAAGGAAGGCCATAATCCTAGGACGTGGAAAACTATCGCTCCAGGGAGGCACAGAAAGAACTACCTAGTAAGCTTACTATGGCCCTGAGAAGATAAATAAATTAACCCCTACAATGCTGATATTTTCGAAAGGCTTATAGTGAATTTTATAATCACCAGATTTTTACATATTTTGTTTGCCATCATGGGTACCATATTCAAAGGAACAAATCATTCTGGGTTATTCTCATTTAAATTTTTTTTTTCAACGTTTTTTTTTTATTTATTTTTGGGACAGAGAGAGACAGAGCATGAACGGGGGAGGGGCAGAGAGAGAGGGAGACACAGAATCGGAAACAGGCTCCAAGCTCTGAGCCATCAGCCCAGAGCCCGACGCGGGGCTCGAACTCACGGACCGCGAGATCGTGACCTGGCTGAAGTCGGACGCTTAACTGACTGCGCCACCCAGGCGCCCCTGGGTTATTCTCATTTAAATGGCAGAGGGGAATGTCAGGTCTGTAATCAATGCTGAAAGTTTAATTTATAAGTTTTATTAGTTGAGAAGTCAAGGGACACCTGGGTGGCTCAGTCGGTTAAGCGTCTGACTTAGGCTCAGCTCACGATCTTGCAGTTTGAGCCCCACATTGGGCTCGCTGCTGTCAGTGTACAGCCTGCTTTGGATCCTTTGTCCCTCTCTGCCACTGTCCCACTTGTGCTCTGTCAAAAATAAACGTTAAAAAAAAAAAAGCCAAATAAACATGGAACTGAAGCAAGTAGTGGTAAGGGCTCCTTCCCAAGCACCGAGACCCGCTGGGAAGGGATGATCCATCAATCATGACCAAGGTCGTTGTCCAGCCTGCGGTGCATGGCCTTCCAAGCTGCTTCCACCAGGTCAAAGTCACTTCCCACCAGCTCCTCAGATGTCCGTGGGACAAGTGCCGACTACAGTCCCCTCTACAGCCAAATGTGCAGATCGTGCTATCTCAGCTCCCACTTGCAGCTCTAGAATTCTACGACACTGAGTCTTAGGGCAACACTTTGTACCCAACAAATGCTGTCCGCCTTAAACTTACATGGTGACATATGTCAATTACTTCTCAATAAAGCTGGGGAAACAAAAGTGAACCTCAACCTGAACTTCACACCTTAAACAAAAATTAACTGAAAACAAATAAAAATGGACTGTATCAAGTGTAAGACACAAACTATAAAGCTTTCATTAGAAAAAGTAGGAGAGGGATACCTGGCTGGAGCACGTGACTCTTGGTCTCAGAGTTGTGAGTCCAAGCCCCATGTTGGGTGGAGAGATACTTAAAAAATAAAACCTCAAAAAAAAGAAAAAAAGGGGACATCTGGGTGGCTCAGTCGGTTGAGCGTCCCACTTCAGCTCCGGTCATGATCTCACAATCTGGGAGTTTGAGCCCTGCATCAGGCTCTGTGCTGACAGCTCGGAGCCTGGAGCCTGCTTCAGATTCAGTGTCTCCCTCTCTCTGCCCCTCCCCTGCTCATGCCTTGCCTCTGTCTCAAAAATAAATAAAAACATTAAAAAAAAAATTTAATAAAAAAAAAAAAAAAGAGGGGCACCTGGTGGCTCAGTTGGTTAAGTGTCTGACTCTTGAGCTCAGCTCAGGTCTTGATGTCAGGGTCATGAGTTCAAGCCCTGAGTCGGGCTCTGTCCTGGGTGTGAAGCCTATTAAAAAAGGGATGGAAGGAAGGAGGGAGGGAGGGAGGGAAGGAAGGAAAGAGGGAAGACGGGAAGGAGGAAAAGAAACACAGGAGGAAGTTTTTAGAACCTAGGACTAGAGAGATACGTGATATATTATATATTATATATTATACGTGATATAAAAAGCAGTCCATAAAAGGTAAAAAAAACAACAACAAAAAAACCCAATACATTGGACTTAATTAAAATGAGAAGGTTGCTCTGTGGAAGACCCTATTAAAAGAATAAAAACAACAAGCTGCAGACCGGGAGAAAATATCTGGAAACCAGATATCCAACAAAGGTTTTCTATCTAGAATATGTAAAGAGATCTCAAAATGCCACAGTAAAAAACCCAGGATTCCAATCAGAAAATGGGCAAAAAAGATTAAGCAGAGGATGCGCGCGCAGTAACCAAGACGTGAAAGACCCACACCGTCAGCTGCTCCGAAATGCAAATTCAAAGGACCGTGTCCCTACACACCTGCCAGGTCGGCCAGGACAACCAAAGGCCAGACTGTAGAGAAACCAGCACTCACGCGCTGCAGTGGGAACGTGGAAGGTATAGTCTGGAAGCCTGGCAGTTTCTTACAAAATCTTAAAAACAAAACCATACAAGCCAGCAACTGCAAGTTGGTGTTTATCATCTGTCCACAGCCACTTTGCAGGCCACAGCCAAAGACTGCAACCGGCCGCCCCCACGTCTTCCTGCTAGTTAATTAAACAAACTGCCAACCGTCCATCCACACGGTAAAACACAAGCAGGGACAGGCTATTAATGCCTGCAACAGTTCGGACGGACCTCGGGGGCATTATGCCGAGTCAATCGAGTCAATCGTGACACACTGAATGGTCCCGCACACATTCTCAAGACAACGAAATCACAGAGGAGGGGGAGAGTGGAGGGTGCCGGGAATGTGAGCGTGGCAGGGGGCAGCGGGGGATCCCTCACTGACAAAGAGTTCGGGTCTCGACTGTGGTTGTAGGTGCACCGGTGTACAAGTGGGGTAAGAGTGCAGAGAATTATACACACATAAAACACTGGTAAAATCTGAATTAGGAGTGTAGTATGGCTGACGCTATTTTTCCAAAGCCAATTTCCTAGTTTTCGCATTACTGTGCTACGGGTACGTTAAATGAAGCTGGAGCAGGTTACAAGGGTCTCTCTGTACAACTTTCACAACTTCCTGTGAATCTATAATTATTTCAGAACGAACATTTAATAATAAAAAAAAAGAAACCAATCGAAATCACAAAAGACAAATGTATTTCAAAATCATCTGTTTTTGGGGTGCCTGGGTGACTCAGTTGGTTGAGTGTCTGACTCTTGATTTTGGCTCAGGCTGTGACCCAGGGTCGTGGGATCAAGTCCAAGTCCTCTGTCAGGCTCTGATAGCAGTGTGAAGCCTGCCTGGGATTCTCTCTCTCCCTCTCTCCCTCCGTGTGTGTGTGTGTGTGTGTGTGTGTGTGTGTGTGTGTGTGTGTGTGTCTCTCTCTCTCTCTCTCTCTCTCTCTCTCTCTCCCCGGCTCATGCTCTCTAAAACAAATAAAATTAAAAAAAATATTACTCATTGTCTAAAGCTATTAATATTTACTTGCAAAGACTAATTTGATGATTGAGCAATAAACTAATTTACATAATAATATTAAATATTAAAACCAACTTTTAAGATTTAAGTATTTTTTGACAATTATAAATCAGGACTCTCATTTAATTCAGGTTGGTTTGGTTTTAACTGTTTTAAAAGGATGAAATCCTGGGGCGCCTGGGTAGCTCAGTCAGTTAAGCCTCTTCGGCTCAGGTCATGATCTCACAGTTTGTGGGTTCGAGCCCTGCGTCAGGCTCTGGGCTCACAGCTCAGAGCCTGGAGCCTGATTCGGATTCTGTGTCTTCCTCTCTCTGCCTCTCCCCTGCTAGTACTCTCTCTCAAAATTAAATAAACATTAAAAAAAAAGGATGAAATTCTAATTCCTTCCAAGTTCATTCAAGTTCCTGACAACACGAATCTAATTTTATTTATTTATTTTTTAAGTTTTATTTTTATTTAAGTAATCTCTACATCCAATGTGGGGCTTGAACTCACAACCCCAAGATCAAGAGTTACATTTTCTCCCAACTGAGCCAGCCAGGTGCCCCAGCATGAATCTAATTTTAAAAAACTTCGGCGGCATGTGGGTGGCTGTCAGTTAAGCCTCTGACTTGGCTCTGGTCATGATCTCGCATCAGGCTCTGTGCTGACAGCTCAGGGCCTGGAGCCTGCTTCAGATTCTGTGTCTCCTCTCTGCCCCTCCCCCGCTCACGCGCTCTCAAAAATCAATAAACATTAAAAAAGAATTTTAAAAAAAAGCAACTTCGGCATTGAGACGTTTTATTAGAAAAGTATTCACAGAACCCACACGTGGTGGAGAGGGGACACACCGAGATGCCTGAGGCAACCAGGACACAAGTCCCACACACGCCCACAGACGCACACGACCCACATGATGTCCAGTGTGAGCTCTCCATCCGTATTTGTGGAAATACTGAATGGAAAAGGAAAGCGTATATGGTGGCAGAAACAGGCCCATCCTCACTGGATGACACTGAGTTGGACAGTAAGTACCTATTAAATTGCCCCTCCCTTCTCCCTCCATACAGAATGCCCCAGGCTGGCAAGGATGTTGTAACACTGGGCATTTGCTCTGGCAGCAGACCGTCCAAGAAAGACTTTTTGGAAAGTTCTCTGGGAACATGAACCAAGAGCCTAACGTGAAACCCCATAAACTGAACAGGATTCGAGACCCGAAGGGGGCTTTTATAGACAGGCGGCTGCACCCGCCCATCAACAGGTGTAATAGGATGGCAGTGACCCTGCTGGAGGCAGCCCTGCAGGTCTAAGTGCACTGTCCCTGCACATTCCCTCCCCTGGGAGCTGGGCCTGCTTCCTGAAGCTCCCTCTGGCTGTTGTAACATCCATGCTTTGAGAAAAGTGGTGATTTGGGTAAAAAAGATGTGGGGCCATCAACTCCCATAATAAAACACCCGCCTCTTCATTCTGCAGGTTAAACCGACCTTTTCTCAGGTGGTAAACTCGATAAAATCAACTGTTTCCCCTTTTACTTAACAGCCACCTCCACTGCCCAAGGAAGGACTGACTGCTGCTGGGCCAGCGTCTGGGAGAACCCTCTACCATCACGGGTTTTGTGCTGGCAACACAGACCTGCCGGCAAATTAAAAACAAAAACAAAAATCCCAGACCCGTCAGGAAGGCTCACCTCCAAGCGGAGCCACTGGGCTAGGCACTGCACTGGCACCTGTCCCTGTCCTCAAGTCACCAGGTGGCGGGGGCAAAGGTCCCAGTGAAGAAAGGCCCGGGGTGTGCAAGGCCCAGGGACGGGGAGGTGCGGGGGGCAAGCGGAATTGGGGGAATGAGTCCTTGAATGGCGTCATCCGGAAAGATGGGAAAGCAAGTCACTTGGTTAAAGCCAGGGCGTATTCCCAAAACGAATGAGGAAGTCTTCCACGTGAGACAGTTGCGCCCCAAGACGGGAAAGGAAAAGTAACCTGTTACTCAGAACCAAAGGCATCCGTTTGCTTGGAGCGACCCCGGCCCGAGACGCCCGCGGGTTCCAGCCGCCGCGGGTCACCGGTGGGTGTCCGGCACCGAGTGCGGGGCGCTTTCCGGTGACCCCGACCTGCCGGCGAGGGCCGACCCGCCAGGCTGCCCGCCAACGGGCCGACTCAGGAGGCAGTCGTCGCGGGCCAAGTCGGGGGTCGCGCCCTCAGGCCCACACCCCGTCGGCCGGCGGGATCGCGCCCCCAACACCTCCCCCCGCCGGTCCCCGGCCTCCAGGCGGCCCCGCGACCACGGGCGGCGGCGACCGCGGGCGGAGGGCAGGGCCGAGCGGCCGCGCGCACTCACCGTTCGCTGCCCCGGGCGCCTGCGGGGCCGTCCCCTCTCCGGGCCGAGCCCGCGGGCCCCGCCGCCCCGCCGCCGCTCGCCGTCGCTAGCCGGCCCCCGGCGCCGCGGCCTCCCCCCGCCCCATGGCCGCCCCCCGCCCCACGGCCGCCGGGACCGCGGCGCCGGCCCGCCGAGCAGCAATACAGCCAGTGCGCACGCGTGCGCGCCCGCGCCGCGCATGCGCCACGCGCCGCGCATGCTCCCTTCCCGCGCCACGCCCCCGCGCACGTGGTTCGGCCGGCAAGGACTTGGGTCTGGGATGGGAAAGGCGGGGCTGTGGTCGGGGCCTGGGGTCGGGGGGCCTGGGATCTGGGGTGGGCCTTCTGCCGCCGCGACCCCGACGGCGGCCTCCGGGAGGAAGAACCTTGGATCTCGGTCACCCCGCCGCTTCGGATACTCGTCCGTCAGTCCGCTGGGCTGGCACCCCCTGCCCCTGCCCCCTGGCTGTCCCAGCTCCCCACCACCGCGGTTAGGGTGGGCTGGCCTCGGCCCCGCGAGTGGTGACAGCACCCGCCTAGGATTCCGTAACTGACAGGGTATGAATCTGCGGAGAAGGAACATGTTTGGGGAACCGAAACTCGTTGTGAGCAGCTGCGGCAGCACGGGCCCCTCCCTGCCAGGACAGCTGGAAGGGGGCGGCCTGGGCCGGCTACCAGGGGCCTCGTCCACCCCAAGCAGCCTGGCAGGGACTTGCACACCACTTGGACTGCAGGGGCTCTAGGCTTGAGTTGTCAGAGGGGCCACTGTATGGTGACTTGCTAGCACTGTCCTCCCCTCCCCCCTTTCCCACCACCACTGCAGGACCCAGACAGGAGGGAGGAAGGGGACCAAGGCCACAGTGCCCACTTTGTACCTTCGCTGCAGGCCTTCCCCAATCCACCCAGGAGTCAAGTATCCCAATAGTGTGCCAGGCTCCTGGGACACATCTATGAATAAGCTGATGCGGGTCACTGTAGAGGAACCCCGGGCAGTGCACTGTTGGGTGCTTGGTAATCTGCCTGGGCTCCCAAGTGCCCACCATTATTCCTTGTGTACACTCAGGTGTCCCAACACCTCGTATAGACTGGAGTACTCCGCCAACCGCCTGACTTCCAGGTTTCCACAACCCCCATACCTGCTGTTGTCAGTCTTCTCTGGCGGGGTCTCTTGGCCCTGTGTCCAGAGACTTGAAACACAGAGGGGCACAAGACAGGACATGTCTCCCTGCTGTCTTGGGGCCACTGGGCAGCAGGGTCACCAAGAGTGAGTGGAAAGGGGGCCAAGGATGGCAGGAATTTGGGGTGATTTCTCAAGCTCTGTAACTTCCTTTTCTGGTTGTTTTGGAAACCCCACCACTTCCCTAAAGTGACCGCCAGCCACACCCACAGGAGAAGCCTTTTGAGCTGCACATCTGGGATATGGTCATTAACATAATAATACTAATGCTTGAGCCAGCTCTTACTATGTTCCAGGCATTGGGCTAGGCCTCCCAGGAACCTTCTAGATCAGGAAGAGTCTATAGAGAAGGCACCAAGGCAGAAGAGCCAGCCTTATGGCTAGCCGAGTTCACACAGCAGGGCCCTTCCTGTGTGTCCCTCTCTAAAGGGAACTTGTGTCAGTGTTTGCAATAATGGAAAGCCTCTGTCCACCCCGACCTCAGAGGGTGCTTCCCCATTTCAGAGATGAAAAAACAGGGGCTGTGGCTTCCTTCACCTGACCCGGATTGTGCAAAATTTCCCAGTAGGCCCGGGTCCCACTCTGCCCCATCAAACACTGGTCAGTAGTAATGGAAACCCCCACCAGGCCCCCCCCAAGGCTGGCCAGTAGTAATGGAAGCCGATGCTGGGAGGGGTGGGGTGCTTTAAGGCACCCGGAAGGTTCCTAGAGGCCGTTTGGCTTGGGCTGAGTCCAAAGGCGGAGTAGGAATAAGCCAGGCTTGGTGGGGAGAGGGAAGGGCCAGCACCAAGGACAATGGCTGGTGTGAGGATGGGGGTGGGGGGGTGGGTGGATGCTAGGCAGGCTAGTTTGGGCTGGGCTGAGGAAGAGGGTTCTGCCTCAGAGGGTCTCAAGGGTAACCTTTCCCAACGCTCGTATTTGTTTCTTTGTATTTTCTTAAATGTGACTTGTGATTCCTGTTTTATTTAAGCCTCAGACCCCTAAAACCTAGATGTACCCTCTTCGGAGGGTTGAATGATGGGGGATATCAGGGTGGGTGGGTTAGGTGGTGGAAGAAGGAAGCCTGGGCCATGGAGGGTAGAGCCGGATAGGCTGCCTGCCTAGAGCTGGACTCATTCGGACAGGGTGGGGGGTCCTGGATTTTAAGTGCAGTCTCGAGAGCAGCTCTCAGGTGAAGCGGGTACTCCTTGGAGTCCTGCCCCCAGCTCACATGGAAGTTGGCCTCAACTGTGCTTGACGGGTGAGAGGATGAACAGAGATTGCCCAGCACCCAAAAGGGGAAGTGGCCAGGAGCCTGGGTGACAGGGGCGGCAGGGAGGGACCAAGGCTCCCTGTGGAGGTGGGTGTCTTGGGCTATTCAGAAGTCATCTTGTCCATACCCCCAGCCCCAGGCCTCTAGCCAGAGCGCACAGGGCAAGTCCAGCCCCTCCTTACCTATTCCTCTCCAGGGCCCGGTGTCTGGAATTGCCAACTTGGCTCCCTCCTGGTGGGAGTGGTTTTGGGTGACCGAGTGTGGAGGGAAGCCCTTCTTCCTGCAGGCCTGCTAGGTGCCAGGCACATGGTCCAGCAGGGGACAAGATCTTGGAGTAGACCGTGAACTTCTCACCAGGGTGGTTAGCAAAGGGACAGCCCCCCCACCCCCACCAGCTAGGAGGAGCTACAGAGGGGCAGAGGCAGTGCCAGCTTGCGGTGGGTGGGGTCTGGCATCTGCACAAAGGGGCTTGATGAATTCTCACAAGGCCTCTAGGAAACAGGTGCTTTTGTTGTCTGCAGTTTTCACTCAGGGAATCTGGGGCACCGGCCGAGTAACCTGCAGCGAGGACATGAGGGGCAGAGTGTGGCCCTAGCTCCGGGAAGGCTTTGACTGGACTCCAGGAGTGGGGAGCTGGGGGAGACAGCGCTAGGAAGAGGAGGGCCCCTGCCTGGACAGCACACCCCTCAGGGCAGCCCACGGGGCTGGTGGGGCCACGTTGAGGATCAGGCACTGTGGGGGGTGGCAGAAGCCCCCAGTATCCATCTGGGGCACAACACTGAGTGGGCATGGTGGGGACAGAACCCTAGAAGTCACCGAGAGGCCCCAGCTCAGTCCAGCCTCCCAAGGGCTCTGTGTGGAGCTTGGACAGCACACTTGCAACAGGTGCCCACAAGGGCAGGGCCATGACTAGGACAGGAGGGGTGGAAGTCTCAGGGGAGACTGGAGGAAGGGGAGGGAGCACGGCCAGCACCCTGGAAGGGGACGCATGGCAAAGAGCGAGAAGTCACTTTCCGAGGGCTGTCCAGGCAGCAGAGGTTAAGTGCTAAAGGGTCCTGCTCAGTCCGTGCAAGCTTGAGTTTTGTGCCTGAAGGTTGAAAATGAACACAGTCCACCCTGGCTGTGCGCAGGTGTCCCTTCACTTCTGCACAGCAAGATGGCCACTTTCTAGATGCCCCTACTGGTGCCTGTTTCCAGTGGCTGCTTTGCTGAGAAAGTGGGACAGTGATCTCAGAGCCAGCAGAGAGCTAGCTGCACCATGCAGGGGCAGGTCAGGGAGCAGGGGACATGCCGGGTGCCAGGCTGGGGCACTGAAGGACAGAGGGAACACGTGGGCAACTGTGGGCTACCAGTCCTTGCTGAGGTTCCATTGTACCCCATCCCAGGGTGTACCTCTGTGCAGGATAACTACCTGCTTTCTGCTCCCGGGAGAACCTCCCTCCCAAGGACTCCAGTCATCAGCCCCAGGAGCACCTCAGATGCTCCCTGGCATTTTGTAAGACAGCCGGCAGGGTCTTTCAGGGAGCAGTGGGGGAGGAGGTTGAAGCTAGGCAAACCTAGCATTCAGGCTGCCAGTCCCTGGGGAGACAGCACCCCTGGTCGTGGCAGAAATGCACGGGAGAAATGCACCCGCTCCTCCTGCTGCTCTGTCTTGCTGGTAATTGGAGAAGAGAGCCTCAGGCGGGAGTACTTCCCATGGAGAGCAGTCTTCACTTATTTATGAAAAAGCACCAGCATTTAACCCAAGAAAACTACCAAGTCACCTTTTATAACCTTGTAGAATGAGGAAGGGACGGGGCCCTGGTGGAGGTTCTTCAGGGGTATGCCCGTTCCGAGTGGTTTCTCACACTCTGGGGGAGATATTCAGGTTTTTTCTTACAAGATGCCGCTCTTTTTATCCAGATGGAGATAAAAACCTCAGTCATGGGGCGCCTGGGTGGCGCAGTCGGTTAAGCGTCCGACTTCAGCCAGGTCACGATCTCGCGCTCCGTGAGTTCGAGCCCCGCGTCAGGCTCTGGGCTGATAGCTCGGAGGCTGGAGCCTGTTTCCAATTCTGTGTCTCCCTCTCTCTCTGCCCCTCCCCCGTTCATGCTCTGTCTCTCTCTGTCCCCAAAATAAATAAAAAAAGTTGAAAAAAAAAAAAATTAAAAAAAAAAAAAAAAAACAAACCTCAGTCAGAAGGAAAGCATGTGTCTGGAGTAACGTCCTAGATCTTACAGAGGGAGGAGGAGGTAAGGGCCTCAGGCCCCGAAGATGAGAGACCCTGGCAGGACGGCGCCTGGGGATGCTCCTCGCGCGCTGGGCAGTGGCCTGAGAGGTGGGGGAAGGGCGGCTGGGCCCCGACGGTGGCAGAACTGCTGGGGCGCTGCTACTGCGTGGGGCCGGCCGAGGACCCGACCCTCCTTTCAGGGACTCTTGGCGATGGGGACAAAAGGCATGGCAGAGAAGCAGGCAGCCATGCCACTGCCCACACACACGACCACATCCAGCCGACGTCACCGAGTAGGGCGGCCAGGGGAAGACGGCTGTGTCACGAGCCCAAACAGCCTGGCAAATAAGCAGCCACACCCAAGTCCCTCATGTCAAACCGCTTTATTACATCTTAAATAACAGTACAGTTTAATATAGTATCTATCTCGCATCCAGCCTCCTTGCAATACACTGACTTTAAAATTAAATACAGTGAGGGCACGGGGTGCAGAGAGCTCCTACAGAGGTGTGGATGGGAGGGAAGGAGGGCTCGTGTTTCTTCTCCCTGCCAGCCCCTGGCCTACTGCACGGCACAGCGCAGTTCTGTACAGGATGCTGCGGAAACAGGACGGAGAGAAGCCCCCGCTGCTGCTGTGGCGCGGGCTCGGGTGCAGGGAGGCAGCCCACGGCGCCGCTGTCCCCCGGCCTCCAGCGGGACCGGGGAGGCGTGGGTGTTATACGACGACCCGCCTCAGATGCAGAAGGCTGGTCCCACGGCAGAGACCGGCCAAGAGGAGTTGGCAGAGGAAGGCCGGGTCTCTACCCCCTGCTCCCCCCGCCCCCGAGTCCAACGGCAATCCTTTGCAACAGGGCTTTTTTTTTTTTTTTTTTTTTTTTAAAAGAAAGAAAGCAAACAGTGACTCATCCTGCCACCCAAGCGCGAGGGGCTGCTCGCTGTACTGCTTCCGGTGCACAGAATGGCAGCAAGAAGTGGACAGAGCCGCGATGGTTACAACTTGAAAGAGGTTATTTCTTAAAAGAAAAAGAACATCTAAGGACTGAGTCCTGGATGCACTTTTGAGCATTTCTACAGCATGCGATTCTAAGAGTAAACCCACCCAATATGGCAAACGATCAAATTTTTTAAAATTTAACTTAGAAAGTTTGAGATCATTATTTTCAAAACATTGATTTGTACATGGTTTCATACACAAATAATTGACTGACTATCCAAGCACGGGACGGGCGCCTCTCTTGAAAACAGAGGTTCCTGACGGCTGGGGGCGGGGCACAGGGTAGCGTTAGGCTATTATCATGGACTTCCTTCCCTCCAACTTCACAAGGAAACCCGCTGTGAGATTAAGAACTGAACCGAGAAGGCGGGGAGGATGGGTGGGGAGGAACAGGTGCCTAACTGGAGTAGACTTCATCACGCGTTCAAGACCATCCACGGCGTGTGCTTGCTTCCTTTCCTGATTAGCGTCTGTCTTCCTTTCTAGGCCGTGTTTGTGCGTAACAATTACGTGACACAGGACAAAAAATAAAAACCTGAGGGACTCAGTTTACATCATTAACAATTTCAGAGAGGCTGCACCAGACCCTCTTCCTCTGTTGAACTACTGAACGTAAAGGAATATATTTTAAGAAGGAAATATGAATGTTTGCAAAATCCTGTTACAAACACAACCTGAAATTTAGAACCAGTTACGAGATAAAATCCTCCACTTGTTTTGCGTGAACAGCACAAAATAGGGTCACTGACCTGAAATTCAAATGAACTAGTGAAAAGGTGTGTCTGTCTCACAATTACACTCAAGTTTACCTTCTGGTTAACATGTTTATTATGGTATTTCCTTTTAAATTCATTCCAGACAAAAAAGAACAAAGACGATGGTCCCGGAAGGAATGCACAATTTTGTCTCAGTTTACAGCACAGAGGTTCTCTTAATGGGAATTGTGCTCTTGGTTTCAGCAATAAGTGAAGGAAAAGGCCTTGCCCTTTTGAAGTTCTGAGGGGGTGCAGGGCGTCCACGTTAGTAGGGGTGGAGAGGAAATGCTATCACTGTAACGCTTCAAGGTTGGAATGGTCTTCCAGTCGCCACGACGTCCACCTGCTGTTTTAAACAGAGTTTAAAGCAATATAAACAGAGAACACCCACACTCACTGCTCCTGCTCTCCCCACCGTCACGCCCATCTGCCCTAAGGACACGTCACCTCAGGTGGATGTAACGCTCACCTGAGCACAGTTCCAGATCAGCTCTACATCGAATTAATCTAGCAACTGTGACATCCTATGTGCCGTGTGAAATACATACACAGACGTGCACGCAGGGAGGGCACCTTGGCTGCTGCATTACCTGTCGACGTTAGTTCCAGATCTTGAGGAAGCTGTCCCAGGACCCTGTCGCCACGGCCATCCCATCGTCAGTCACCCCCAGGCAGCTGACGCGGTTGTCATGCCCGGCCAAGACACCTGAGAGCAGATGACAGCCCAGTCACTCCAGGACCCAGAGGTGCCCCACCTGGGGGCGACGCGGCGATGCTATGCAGGGCTGGCTGGCAGGGCCACCCGCGGAAGCATACCCAGAACGCCAAGGCCCCTCCTCTGCAATGTCCCAATGGCAGGGAAGGACACCGGGAGGCAGAGAAACCACGCTGGTCCAAGGTGAGTGCAGCTCACTATACTCCTCTCTTAAAAACAACATGGACACACCTACAGCCACAGGGAAGTGTTCACACACAACAAAGACGCACTGGAGCCCCCGGTAAGAAGTCTGTTTTTAAGACAGCCGTGATGACAAGGAACATACACAATAAAAAGGTACAGACACACACAGTGAATAACTTAGGACCTTTGGCACCAACTCCTGAATGTATTCACTGTGGTAAGAAGCTTAAATAAAAAATGAAATATAGGGGGACCTGGGTGGCTCAGTCAGTTGAGCGTCCAACTCTCGATTTCAGCTCAGGTCATGATCTCATCACGTTCGTGAGATTCAGCCCCAGGTCAGGCTGTGCGCTGAGCATGGAGCCTGCTTGAGATTCTCTCTCTGCCCCTCCCCACCCCCTCTCAAAATAAATAAATAAATATAATAAAAACGAGAAAGAAGAAAGAAAGAAGGAAAGAAAGAAAGAAAGAAAGAAAGAAAGAAAGAAAGAAAGAAAGAAAGAAAAAGAAAATAAATCTAAATCATAATAAAAAAAGCCAACCATTCCAATCTCAGGGCAATTAGAACCCAAGAGTGTAAGCCTGTGGGCTGTTCATCTGTTTGTAACCCCTGGAGCCTAGCACAGGGCACAAAATAGAGAGCTGGACACTGAGGCAAGAGGGGCCAATGGGATGTCACACAGTGACTCCATGCTGACCCCACAGTGAGACAAGCCTCCTGTTGACATTCAGTCACCTGTGCTTAATCATCAGCCAGGGGCACCTGGGTGGCTCAGTTAACCCTCCAACTTCGGTTCAGGTCATGATCTCACAGTTTGGGCGTTCGAGCCCCACGTCGGGCTCTGTGCTGACAGCTCGGAGCCTGGAGCCTGCTTCCGATTCTATGTCCCCCTCTCTCTGCCCCTCCCCCACTCGTGCTCTGTCTCTCTTTCTCTCTCAAAGAGAAACATTAAAAAAAAAAAAAAAAATCAGAAAAAAAAAGGGAATTATCATCCAGAACATTCCACGTCTGATCAGAAGAATCTGATGGCTAATTTCAGAGAATCCGTGTCCATTTCCTATACTCCTTAGTGTCACAGCTGAGTAAAGAGACAGACTCAGCTGGATGGAACAGTGTCCTCTGCTGTGGCAGCAGGACCAGAAAACTGTTGGGGCAGTGGGAGCAAGAGGTATGCAAGAGGGAGTGGGGGGCAGGAGGGGAATTCAGCCCAGGGTGGGTAAAGATCCATCAGAAAGTGGGACGTCAAGGTAAGACCCCCCCCCCCAAGAAGACCCCAAGTCATGCTCCCTTCTTCCCCCTGCCAAGATTAACTGGGTTGAAAGATTCTGAAAATGTCAATTCAATTCAGCTGCCTGACTGTCCACGTTTAATACAGGATGTTTCTCACCTTTTGTACAATTTGTGTTTTATTTTCTAATTTTTTTTTAAGATTTTATTTTTAGGTAATCTTTACACCCAACATGGGGCTTGAACTCACAACCGCAAGATCAAGAGGCACACACTCTACTGACTGAGCCAGTCAGGCAACCCTGTACAACTTGTGTTTTAATGCCCTTTACAGCCACACACTTGCCTTTGATGTGTGAACTTGAGACTTTAGACCTGCCCAAGCCTGTGCCCCATAGATGACACGGTTCCACCACGTACAGCTGGTGGAGAGAGAAAGCAAGGTGAGGGCCTTGAAGACCCAGCAGCTGTCCGCCCACCGTGGTGGTCTCCGTGCACCCCACACAGTGCGTGTAAGGAGATCTGGTGCCAGGGAAGCCAACGTGCTGGAGACCCTGAGCGCAGACACCCTGGCCTGTCCCCTGTCCTTCCACCGGCCACACCACAGGGCAGGCAGATATACTTGGGCACAGCATGTGCTTCTTACCAGCATCATGTGTGCAAACCCGAATATTCCAGCCTCTGGGAGTCAGGCCCATCCTCAAAGGTGAGCCCTCAGTGCCTAGGAGGCCCAGGAGGCCCAGGAGGCCCAGCGAGCACCCACCTGCCCTGTCGGCCTTGAGCGCGTCCCACACGTTGCAGTTGAAGTCGTCGTACCCTGCAAGGAGCAGGCGCCCACTCTTGGAGAAGGACACCGAGGTGATCCCACAGATGATGTTGTCATGGGAGTAAGTCATGAGCTCCTGGTCCGCACGGAGGTCAAACAGCCTGCAGGTAGCATCATCCGAGCCAGTGGCAAACGCATTGCCATTTGGAAAGAACTAGAAAGAGAAAGCAAGCCGAGAGAGTAGGCAAATGCACACAGAGAAGTAGTGGAAACAGGACCGGCCCACAGCAGGGCTGCTGCCCGCACAGGAGGAAAGGGTCAGCAGGGGCCGGACTCTGGAGACACAGGGAAGCAGAGCGGCAGCTGCCTGGGCATCCGGAAGGGAGGGCGTCGGTACTGGGGCAGGCACGGCGGCCGTCTTCCCCAAAGACTAGCCTTCCTTTCATGATCAACTGTTTCCCAAGGGAGCAGGAAGAGTGTGGTCACCCCTGAGCACCGCCAGCAGCTGGACTAGCCTCGTGGAGGAAAAGCGGGGGAGGAATGCCCAGCCCTGACCAACCAGATACCACCCTCCACATCTTCTTGCAACCCCCATCACGTCAGGGTGACGCGGCAACGGGAAGGCTCCTTCAGCTGGCTGCGCCCCAACCACGGGGAGGAGGCTGAGCGTGTAAGGTTCCTGCTCAAGGTTCAGCCTCTGCCCCCCCTCTGCCCCCCACTCCTAAGAGACTGTGCTGACTGGGTCAACTACTGCCTTGTCTGCTTCCCAACTAGAGGGAAGCCCAGGACACCAATCGCTGGCTCACCCCAGGGCCCGCACACTGTAGGCCCATCGCCAATGTCTGTGAGGTGAACAGTCAGCACAGAATCAGCCGGCCTCACAAGGACGACAGAGCACATCACATCTAAGCTTTCTACAGGAGTTTTTGTAAATTAGGTTATAGTTACACAGAGGAGACAACATCTACTCCTGAAAACATTTTAAAGCTTAATGGTGTGTTCCACGGTATACAGAAAGCAATCTAACTCGCTAACAGCTGGCAAAGGACCCCAACCCACAGCTGAACCCCCAACTCACACAGATGGCATTGATGTCAGACTCATGGCCGGTGAAAGTTTGCCGGCACATCCCTTCTCGCACATCCCAGAGTTTGGCTGAAGCATCACAAGCACCAGAGACAAACAGTCTGGTGTCAGGAGCGAGAGAGAGGCTCATAACATCCCCAGTGTGTCCAGTGAACGTGGTCGTCTGCTGGCCGGTCTCGATGTCCCACAGAGCACTGCAGCAGGAACACAAAACATGCAGTCACCTCACTTTGTCAGACAAGCAGTCATGTGACAAACTGTCCTTCAAACCACCCCAGGACCACAGTAAACCTCTGTGCTTTTACTGAAGACAAATCTAAATGTCATAATGTGGCTTTGTTTGGAAGGGAAACCAAGCACTCAAACAAAACACAGACGAGAATGTGGCCACAGGCTTTGGAGTAGCTGTTCTCTCTACACCAACTCAAACACCAACAAAGGGGGAGCCAGTGACCTGTGCCCCATGTGGGCTTGCAAGGAGCAGCAGGGGCTCCTGGCCAGTGCCCCACACGGGCACAGATCTGCTGCAGCCAGCTCGCTGCCCTCCGGGGTGCCACGGGCTAAGACACGGAGACGACACCAGGTCAACAAATGGCTCAGGGCAAGGCGCGGGTCCCACGGCCTTCCTCGGGAGACACAAACGGGAGAGTCCCTGAGTTTGGTGTCCCGTGGATGTCTGATGAGCAACTATTTAAAGGGTACAAAGGTGAGACGTCGACTGTGCTGCGGGTGGAGCGTGGGCCACTTCTGTGTTTCAAGCCCCAGGAAGCAGCAGCACCGAAAGCTGCTTGGTTCTGGCTCAGATGCAAATCCGGTTACACCATTTACAGGTTGACTGTGCAGGGGGGGTTCCTTGCTAGGGCCTGGAGGGACTACAGCAAGGAAGGAATCACGTCCAGGACTCCAGCTTTAAAAAAATATCTTCTAAAAAAGAAATTCTTCCGAAAACGGACAGGCTACATTATAAGTCTTTTGTGAACCTATACGATTTATACAAAGAGGACAAGCTGGATAGGGGAGTCGGGACCCGGCATAGGGCATGCCGCCACATCGTGCCACAAAGCCCAGAAAAGCCCCTGACAACGGTTTAAGTCTGAAATGATTCCTATCTGATCATTTAATGTTCTAGAGGTTAAGTGGGCTTCTAACTGTAAGGTAGAAGCTCAAACCGAGGCAGGCTGAGACAGTGCACTTGACATGGGAAGAAGCCCTGCTCCTCCTCAGTTCTGCTCAGAGTCCACAGTGACACAGCGCTCAGAGGGGACCCGCTCCCCAAAGGGATGCCAACAGTTGCCCAGACGGAGTGTGGCCAGGGGAAAGAAAAACAGGCATGTCACCTACAGCTGCGATGCCTATGAGTCAGTCCTTCATTGTTCAAAATTAAACTCTGAACTTTAAAATCTATCAAGAGTACAAGGAATTTGCTCATCGCTCATGAATTTGTGTTTGACACCTCACGGCCACTTCAAATTAATAAAAGATGGCCTGATTAATGCCAAGAGTCTTATTTCCTACACATCTAAGGTGAGCAGTATGACAAGGCAGGGCGCACAGGTGCTCACCAGGTGGTGTCCCCAGAGCTGGTGACGATCTGATTGTCATCCAGGAAGCGGCAGCAGGACAGGTAACCTGGAAAACAAACCAGAAGATGGCCCTGATCTGCAAGCCCCCGCCCGCAGTTCTAAGGTCCTATAAACAGAAAACACACTGGCAGAATGAACACACCTGCAAGTTCCACATCTAGGTGTAGACCAATGCTTGCCAGCCGCCCCCCGCCCCGCCCCACATGCAGTAATGAACAAACAAGGTGGCACAGCCCACAGGCCGGGAGGAGCGGATGCCAGCTCAGAGGAGAGGCCGCGAGCCCTCTGCCCCGCACCCTGGGAGGTGTCTTGCTGTCTCTGTTCCTCTGATCCGTATGTGGGGACAGGGGTTCCCTCTCCGCTCCCACATCCACTCATCCCACAAGAACTTATGCTGGTGCCTGGAGGGCAGCCCTGTGGGCACCTGGAACATATCTGTGATCAGAGGGCTGTTTCTCTCCCTCCTGGGGTGTGAGCTCACATCCCAGGAGGGAGAGACAACGTATGTACATGTTAGGGAAGGAACGGGAAAGGGTGGTCTGCGGAGGCCTCCTGAATCCTCCAGGAAGGCACAGCCAGAGCTGGGATCGGGGCGCCAAACGGGGCAGCGGGGTTTTCTACAGGATGCCAGCTAGAGTACGCAAGTTGGCGTGGAAATGGCTGGATGGCGCCTGAGCGTGTGGGAGGCGAGGCAGAGCTGCGGTGCCGACGCCGGGATGCTGGCAGTGGGGCACACTGAGATCCCCAACCTCGATCAGCTTTTGGTATGAGGAAAGGTAAAACAGAAAATCAGTTTTTCCCTACCTACACACTAGGATTTCTACTTAATTAGCTCTGTGGATCATGGTTTATAGTTTTGTTCTACTGTAAGTGACTCGAAGAATTAGAAGTGCAGCACGCCGCCCTCCCCCTGCCCGCCGTAAGGCGTGTGCCCAGTGGGCTGGTGGCCAGGATGGTGCCAGAGCCGCCCCGCCCCCTCCAGCCAGGCGGTCACACAGGTGTGCTCTTACAAGGACAGGGCACCCCTGCCAGTCCACATGAGGGCCCTGGGTGACGCTGTGAAGATCGGTAAAATAAAAACAAATACACAAAGAAGAAACCCATGGAACGGTTTTGGTATGGAAAGTATAAGAATACAGGGAAAACGAAGCATTTATCTGAGAGATGTTACCAAAATATTTGGAGAGGACAACTTTTGTAATGCTTATTTATATTTGAGAGAGACCGAGAGACAGAGACAGGGTACGAGTGGGGAGAGGCAGAGAGATGGAGACAGAATCTGAAGCAGGCCCCAGGCTCTAGGCTCGGAGCCTCGCGAGCCGTCAGCAGAGCCCAATGCGGGGCTCGAACTCACGAGCAGTGAGATCATGGCCTGAGCCTAAGTCGGACATTTAACCAACTGAGCCACCCGGGCGCCCCTGGATGACAATTTTTAAATATCAGCTATGTGCCTAGAAAAGGATGTGTAGGGGCACCTGAGTGGCTCAGTCAGTTAAGTGACTGACTCTTGCTTTTGGCTCAGGTAGTGATCTCATCACGGTCATGAGATCGAGCCCCAAGTCAGGCTCCGTGTTGAGCACAGAGCCTGCTTGGGATTCTCTTTCTCTCTCCCCCTCTCTCCCTCTCAAAATAAATAAACATTAAAACAAAGACAAGAAAAGAATGTGTGGTCAAGCACTTCTCGAAGGCCATGTCATGTCTGTCCAGAGGGACACTAGGGACTCCACAGGTGAATCAATGCCCAGCTAGGAGAGGAGCAGCCTGTGTGGAAAGATCACCTGATAACAAATCCACACCGTGCATGTGACCCTTGGTCCCCAGCTGCTCAGTGCACCCCCAGGTCCTGTCCCTCATACTGCTGAGGCTCTGCCCAAGTTCCTCTCCAAGAACAGCATCTGCTTCCTGGCTACTCTGCCATCGCTCAAGTCAATTCAAATGTCCCTCCCTTCCGAAAGCCAGCCCTGGGCGTGCGACAGCGTCCTGTGAGGTGGCCCTCATGCTGCACCATCACAGCCTCAGCCTGTCTGCCTTGGGAGCACAAGGAGGTCAGGAGAGAAGAGCCGTGGAGACTCGGCACCAGCAGTGTCCCGTGCAGGGCCAGGCAGGGCACTCCTAGGTCAAAGACCCAAAGAAACATGACCTCCAAGACGGCCTCTGTCCACCTCGTGTATCCCACAGGTTGTGGTCCAGCCAGGTGGAACCCATGAGCTCCCCCCCACCGCCAAGAACCAGAGACGGCGTGCCGCGTCAGCTGGTAAAGTGGTGGGGACTCTTCAGGGCCTCCGATGATCAGCAAGCAGCAGTTATTAGGAGCCAGGAAGGCTGTGGGAAATGATCCCACTTACAAAACAACAGGTGGCACCAGGAAGTCACAGAAGGTCTTAAGACTAAGACCGATGCCGTGAAGAGGAGGGCGGGGTGGTCCTGAGAGGCTGTGGCAGCACAGCCGGGCTCAGAGTGGGGCAGGGGCAGTGCCGGGGACGACGGTCTCCCACGTTCGTTTCCTAACTTTCCGTAGTCTGAGCTTTCAAAACACATACACAAATATTACTTTTAATTAAACAAAGTCAGGGCTTCCTGCTCACAATCTGATAACTCATGTCTGTGGTCCGCTTTGTATTTGTACATCGAGAGGAAGAAACAATAACCAGGTAGATGTTATTTTTTATGAATTTTTTTTCCTCCACAAAGAAAAATTGGACCGAGGCTAACAAGCTTCAACAGCACCGTGATGGGGCCCGTCTAACACAAACTCTGCATCCCAAGGCCTGTGAGCGTGGAAGGGAAGCCTGCAGAAGGGCCCAACGAACGGCACTCCGTGAACTCCGACACCAGGACGGTCTCACAGGAGCCACCTGGCTGGGCACAGTCAGGCTTCAGAATGTGGGCTCGCAAATCAGAAACAAGCAACTCAATCCTCACACGGTGGCTAACTGGCACCGCGTTCTCTGATGAGCTGCCGTCCCCCCGCCGTGGACTGCGGATGGTGCCAGAGAACTGCCGGGGGGACAGAGCCGCCGGTGCACTAAGTCCTGAACGACCAGTGGCAGTTACCATCTTTAAAACTGAAGAATGAATAAATTCCCTGGGAGGGCTGTTTGTGTACACACGTGTGTGTGTGTGTGGGGGGGGGGGGGGACGGAGTCACCTCGGGTAGAGATGAATCCCATCGTGTGTGTGTGTGTGTGTGTGTGTGTCTGTGTGGTAGAGGGCGGGGGGGTTACCTCGGGCGAACATGGCCCCCACCAGGTGTGGCCGTATGCTACACAGTGGCCAGCCAGTGGTGCTGCTGGCTCTTGAGAGCCTTACAGAGGGGCCGGGAAAACAGACCCCGACACACATGGGTGCCAAATCTGGAGGTGCAAAGGCACAAGAGTGTTCCTTTACGCCTCATGGAGACCACGGATAACAGTGTCAGGACATGCTGGGGGACAGCCCAGTGCAGGGACAAGGGTGCCACACAGTCCAGAGAGAGGAGGCTTGACATGAGACAGTGCAGAGAACAGGTCCCCGGGTCAAGGGCCATGGGGGACACCAGGGTGTGCTGTCGGCTGAGGCCTGGAGGACAGAGGCAGGACGTACCGACAGAGTGTGCTGCCTGGCTGGGAATCTGTTGCCAGAGGAGCAGAGACGCCTACTTCTGCATCTGGAGAAGGTGCCGACCCAGAGAGAGCAAAACCGAGACTACCAACGTGCACAGAAAAGTGACTCATGTGGCCCCCGAGACCAGAGGGCCTGGCTAGCTAATTTATCCCAAGAAAATGGCTATAGGCTTGAGGGGTCATCCACCTGCAAGAACGTTCACACTACTGACAAACCGGAAACTGCCCAGACATCCAGCAACAGACACATCAGCACGCACTGAACTCTCTCAACTCTTTAGAATAGTTCTGGGTGAGATTATAGGTTAAAAACACAAAAGAAGAGGGGCACCTGGGTGGCTCAGCCTCTTAGGCATCCGACTTCGGGTCAGGTCATGATCTCACGGTTCGTGAGTTCAAGCCCCACGTCGGGCTCTGCGCTGACAGCTCGGAGCCTGGAGTGTGCTTTGGATTCTGTGTCTCCCTCTCTCTCTGCCCCTCCCCTGCTCGTGCTCGGTCTCTCTGCCCCTCAAAAATAAACATTTAAGGAAAACACACAAAGGAAGAAGTTCAGGGTATTTCCCTGAATTTCTACAACGAGCACATGCTGGCGGTGTAGCTGAGCCCACGCCTAGAGAGCACTGGGCCCCGCTGGGCACTATGGCTAAGTCAAAGTTGGGAGCTGGAGACACAAAGCCCCACCCCAGGCACCCACGCAGCGCCAGCTGCGGCTTCCACTCTGGGGGGGACCACGTTCCAGCCCGGAGTTGGACGAAGAGCCGCCTGCCCCACGCTGAGGGACGCACCGCAGCCAGGCAGCAGAGACAAGAGTGAGAGCACAATGTTCAAGAAGTCTGCTAAGAAGGAAAGAAGGCCTATGAAGTAACTCGAAGCTGTGGAAGTGAGGAAACGCCAAAGAAGGGTTTTGTTAAGAGTCAGGAGGGTTGACAACACCCAACGAGAGGCCAACTTCGTGAAAGGCGAATGCCAGAGCTGGGGATCCGATGAAGACAAAGCAGACTTGAAACTCCTTCAGATGCACCCACAAGGCTGCGTGGCCTCGCCCTCTCGGGTCTTAGGGTTTTCAGTAGAGCCTGCCATTATCCTTCCAGGACGGTGTAAGGTCTGGATCTAGGCAATCGATCCAAGGGCTAGATGGGGCGGGTGCGGAATCCAGTGTGGCCAATGGCAGGCCTGGCCAGGACCTGTGGCTCTCTCTCTCTCTGCCGGGGCTGCTAAGCAGGCAAGATGGAAAGTAGGTCCAAGGAGCCATCCGGAGGGAAGCTAAGGGGCGCGCACGCCCACTGTGCGGACAGCACTGTGAGCCCCTGTGCCCAGTAGGCGCCCCAGGTCAGGCGGCCTGACCACCCCCCCCCCCTCCACCTCCTGCCCGTACAGTCCATGCGATTCGTGAGTGAGCAGTGGGACCTGTGCTTCCCAGACTGTGACAAACACGCAAGAAGCCTAGGGCCCATGTCACATTTAACCCGCCAATGAAAAGGGTACCAAAGAGCAGCCCCATTATGACTCCTTCTGCAGAATTAGGGGAAAACATCTCCATCCCCTGCCCCCAATATCCAAGTTCACTAGACAATGGGTCTGGTCCGCTGTGCTTTCACACGAACAGAAAATACCCTGCCTCAGACTATACGAACAGACCGTCCCTAGAAAACGAAGCTTCAGCTACCACAGCTGGTTTGGCAGGAAGGAAAGGCAGTCGCTGAGCAACCACACCAGGCTGTGCCCAGGACGTCTCTGGCTAAACTCCTGACCCAAATGTTTATGCATCTGTGGCCATCTTGACCAGAATGACCTCGGGAAGGGAAGAGTGTCCACACTGCAATGAGAGGTTTATGAAGGAAGGAACCTCCCTTCATAAAAGCCGGCGTCACAGCTTTCCTCGCAGCATGCAGGGACCTGCTCCAAGAACAGTCTGTGACACCAGGCCTGACACCGTCATCCGATGGGAGTCTTTAGGGAAATTCCTCATTTCTCACGTTATTATTCCCACCACAACAGCACTTGGGAAGTTATATTCTGCATGTCATACATTCATAACAATGATAATAAGCGCCCCACCTCAATCACTGTGCATTCAGTCCAGTGGCCGTTTCCAAAGGGCGTCTTGACTCTGCAAGAGCGAATACCACCTGAGGTTTCCTCTCTGCAGTACTGGCAAAGGGTTTACAAACCCTGGGTAACTGACTCCAGAGACAGAAACTTGTTTGTTCCGCGTGGGCCGTTATATTTCACGGAAACAACAGCGGCACACAACTGATTCCCAAGAGCCTTACCCCTGAAGGTGAGCGAACGGAGCCCCCTTGGACTCTCAGACATGACGAAGACAAGACCGACTGGTATGACTGCTGACAACAGCGCTCACGGGTGTGTTTTGTGCAACCGAGTTTCTAAAATTCTACAAGAAAATGTCTTGTGGCTTAACCAAGAGTTCTCAACCTCACACCCAGGCCAGAGAAAGGCATCGTAAGTAATAACCACCACACTGATTATACAGACACTCAGGTCTAAGACGAGACAAAGACAGCAAACACTCAAGTTGTGTTGAATCCACTAACGGTTCACACCTCTACCCTCTGACTAAAACAAGACGATTTAAATTTTTTTTTAAGCTCATTCATTTAACAAATTTTTTTTTTGTTTGTTTATTTTTGAGAGCAAGAGAGACAGAGCATGAGCAGGGGAGGGGCAGAGAGAGAAAGGGAGACACAGAATTCAAAGCAGGCTCCAGGCTCTGAGCTGTCAGCACAGAGCCCGACGCGGGGCTCGAACTCATGGACTGTGAAATCATGACCTGATCCGAAGCTGGACACTTAAACCAACTGAGCCATCCAGGCGCCCTAAGTTTATTCATTTTTGAGAGACAGACAGACAGAGAGAGAGAGAGAGAGGCAAAGCGTGAGTAGTTTGGGTCAGAGAGAGAGGGAGGGAGACACAGAATCTAAAGCAGGCTCCAGGCTCTGAGCTGTCAGCACAGAGCCCAATGAGGGGCCAGAATCCACGAACCGTGAGATCATGACCTGAGCCAAAGTCGGACACCTAACCGACTGAGCCACCCAGGTGCCCCAAACAAGACTATTTTAAGCTTATCAGATTTTAACTATATTGACTTGAAGCCAAAAATGATATATCATGTCTGAAGAAAGTTACGCATACTCTTAAGCAGCCAAATGCTTTTAAGAAACTACTCAACTCCCAGGAAGTAAAATTTCATGACATATGAAGGAAACAAAAACTTTTAAGTATTTCCTCTAATCCAAATTTTGTTTTTTGTTTCAACAAACATAGTGTTAAAATATCTAAATCCTTAATTATAAATGGAAGTCAATACCCTGAATCTGATTATAAATCAGACTGATAAACAGTAAGAATGTATTTTTTTTAAGGTTTATTTTTGAGAGAGAGAGAGAGAGAGAGAGAGAGACAGAGAGAGAGAGAGACAGAGACACTATCTCAAGCAGGCTCCGCACTGTCAGCCCAGAGCCTGACATGGGACTCGAACTCACGAACCAAGAGATCATGACCTGAGCTGAAACCAAGACTCGGACACTTAACTGACTGAGTCCCCCAGGTGCTCCAAGGATATATGTTTTTGAGTGTTGGCAGTTCATCAATGCTACAAACCAAGTGACTTCTGAAGTGTGCTCACTGGACAATCACACGGCTCACGAGGACCACACAGGTGGCCTATGTGGCTTCCAGCCATGGGGCAGCAGTTCTGGCCACAGGAGCAACTCAACTCCCCCACAGAAAACAACGATGAGCTCCGGACAAAAAACAGACGGGGTGCCTGGCGGGTCCAGTCGGCGGAGCGGGCGGCTCTTGATCTCAGGGTTGTGAGTTCAAGCCCCACACTGGGTGTGGAGATTGCTTAAAAATAAAACCTTTACAACAAACAAACAAACAACTAAAGGCACAGGAAACAGAAGCAGACAGAATGAAGAGGAGCCTACACTCGGAAGAAAAGAAAGGCGCTGATGGAGCCTGTTTCTAAGGCAGGCCCCCATCTGTGACACCACGTGGGTAAGATCCGTGTCCAACCTTCTTGAATAGCCAGTGGACAGATCTGTGGGCAACCATAGCAGGAAAGTGAAAGAAGAAAACCTAGAAAGGAGAAAGCCACAGAAGAGGAGCCCTCAATCACACACCGAAGTGCCCAAGGCTTCCCTCTGAACCACACGGGCAAAGAGCAGGCTCCACACGGCCTGGCTGATGGGAAAAGGACAGACGAGGCTTCTGCTGCTGCCTGACACGACACAAGAGTACAGAGGCCCTACAGCACAGCACTTCACGACGTCCAGGATACAATTCACAATTACTAGACATACTAATAAATAGGAAAACGTCACCCAGACTGAAAGAGTCCTCAAGACCAACCTCAAAAGGATTAGCTGCTGAAGTGCCAACAAGAATTCTGAAGGCAGTTCTCAGAACTGTGACGAAGGATACCAAATATGCATGTAATAAATAAGAAGAAAATCTCAGTAGAAAAACAACTGTTTTTCTGTTTTTTTTAAACAGCAAACAAAAGAACTGTTTTTTTAAAAAGCAAACAAAAATTCTAGAACTAAAAACAGAACATCTCGTATACATAGGTTGCTGGGTAGTCAGAATACTAGAGGTGACAAAAGTCACATAAGCCTGAGGACAGGTCTGAAAGGAGCAAATCTGATCGCAAAAGGAGGAGACTACAGAATAGAAAATGTACTTGAGGACGTGGCCTAAAATGTCCCAAATTTAGTAAAAGTCAAAACTTCACAAATTCAAGATGCTGGAGCAAAGTACAAAGAAAAACCACATAGAGGCACGACACAGTCAAACTGTTACAAAACAAAGAAAAGTCTTTAAAGTACTGAAAGAAAAAAACTATCAACCCCAGAAACCAATAGATCTAGCAAACAGACTCTTTAAGATGAAGGAAAACCGGGGCACCTGGCCAGCTCGGTCAGCGGAGTGTGCAATTCTTGACCTTGGGGTTGTGAGTTCGGGCCCACGTTAGGTGTAGAGATTCCTTTAAAAAAATAAAATAAAATCTTAAAAAAAAAAAAAAAACTCTTCAAGAATGAAGGAAGGGGCAACTGGGTGGCTCAGTCGATTGAGCGTCCAACTTTTGGCTCAGGTCATGATCTCGTGGTTTGTGGGTTCGAGCCCCATATCAGACTCTCTGCTGTCACCACAGAGCCTGCTTGGGATCCTATGTCTCCCTCTCTCTGCCCTTTGCCTGCTTGCGCCCTCCCCCAAATAAATAAATATTAAAAAAAAATTTTCTTTTTCAAATTTTATACTTCCAGATAAATGAAAATGGAGAGTAATCACTGCTAGCAGACCTCCACTAACTGTGAGAAACCTTAAAACAAACGCATCAGGCCAAAGGGAGCCCTTCCTTCCATCCTCGGACAGGAAGAAGGAGCACTCGAGATGGTAAATATTGAGAAAACGTAAAGGACAACTCAAATCTCTTCAAACAGCTAAGAATGTGTATCGGAAAAAGTAGAACAATGTTTTATGGGGGCACATAGAGGCAAGAGCCACGAAAATGTCATAAACAACGAGGAAGGGCAGAAAAATGGGCCTTTACGGCTGCAAGGTTCTTGAAGTTTATATGAACCGATACAATATTATCTCTGAATGGACCTGGAAAAATTTTGAATGTACACTGTAATCCCTAGATACACCACTCAAAATTAATGCAAAGAGGAAACTAAAAAAGCCAACAGATAAGCTCAACTAGGATTCTAAGAATTTGGGTTAGTATTCTAACCGAAAAGAAGGCAGGCAGGCAAAGCAGGTGGTGGCATGACAAAGCCAAATCCAACTATGCCAACATTATGTGACACAGAAACGAACCCCATGCCAGTGAAAAGGCAGACACCTTTAAAATAGATAAAAGCAAGACCCAACTGTAAGCTGTCTATAACGGACTCTATTTATAAAGATGCGGTCGTGCTGGAAGAAAATGGATGGAAAAAAACATATGGAAACAATAAACAGAAATGTGGAGTGACTCTATTCACATCTGATGAAGCAGACTTACAACAAAGAATATTCTGAAAGGAAACAGGACATTTCATCACGGTAAGAGGATCGATTCATCAGGAAGACAGGACAACACAAATGCATACACTTCTACTAACGGAGCTCAAAATATATAAAGCAAAAACTGACAGAATTAAAGGGAGAAAGATAAATCCATAACCAGAGACTTTAGCATCCTCTCTCAGGGGCACATGGGTGGCTCAACTGGTTAAGCAGCCGATTCTTGATTTCCACTCATGGTTCGTGGGTTTGAGTCCCACCTCAGGCTCTGCACTGAAAGTGCAGGGCCTGCTTGGGATTCTTTCTTTCCCTTTCTCGCTCTCTCAAAATAAACAAACATTAAAAACAAAAACAAAAAAAACCTCTCTCAGCAATTTACAGAAATAAAGATATAGAAGATTTGAACAGTATCAAGAATTCTGGCTCAAAAGCCTGGCTCTAATGAACACATTGAGAACATTGCCCAGCACTTACAGAACAGACTCCATTTCCAAGTGCATGCGGCGCGGTCGCTGTGACAGATTATCTGCTCCTTTAAAAACAAGTCCCAATAAACCGAAAAGAACTGAAGTGTTGCAGAATATGTTCGCTGAACATAATGGAATTTAATTATAAATCAGTAATAAGTTATCTAAGAAAACTCCAGGTACTTGAAAGTTAAGCAACATACTTTTAAGTAACCCATGAATCAAAGAAATAATCCAAAGGGTTTGAAGATACTTCAAATAGAACTAAAGCCATGTTTGGAGGGAAATTTATAGGTTCAAGTGCTTAAATCTGAAAAAGATCTAAGTTTCCACCTTAACACACTAGAAAAGTAAGACGGAATCACCCCCAACTAAGCAGAGGGCAGGAGACAATGCAGGACAGAAATGGAGAAAATACAGGGAGCCTATCTTGAGAAGGACAACCAATACCGTCAAACTGGTGGCTGCCAGAGGGGAGGTGAGTGGGGAGAAAAGGGTGAAATACAGGGGAGCAAGAACACACTTACCATGATGAGCCCTGAGCAATGTGTAGAGTGCTAAATAATTATATTGTATGCTTGAAACTGGTACCACTGTATGTTAATTACACTTCCACAAAACGACACAAGGAGTCACACGAATTAAAAAAAAAAAAAGGAGAATGGACATACTTTTATCTGACTAAAGTCAATTTAACACAAGGCTTACCTAGAGTCAAAAGCAGTATTATTTACTCCTTTAATTATGACCATTTCTTTAGTTGCATGTAAAACAGGTGAGCCTAGCAGGGTATAAGTTTGAGAACTGAGAATATAAGTAAAATATTAGGAAGAGACCAGAAACACTATGCCTTTTGTTATGAATAACAAGTGTCGCAGGGAAACTAAACTTGGCAAAATAATGTACCACCGAACTCTTAACGCTGGCCGTGTTCAGCACTCTATCCCACAAGAGTGCTACTTGGCGTCAAGTAGCTCAGATGACCAGTCCGGACAAGTAGGCGCGGGAATGCACGGTACGTATACACGTGGATAAACGTGCACGTTCACACTAGGAAACCCCTGTGGAAAGGCACTTAAGATACAAGATGGCTTAGACGGAGGTAACAGAGTCAACTGTGTTAACATAAACTCAAAAAGGTGGCTGCCAGCTACTCAGGCAGTGACCTAAGTCCCTGCGACCCTTGAAAACAGGATGCCACAGCAACTTCAATCTAAAGGCTTCTCAATGGTAAAGGCATATCCAAGCCTGTCTTTGATTTCATTTTCAGAGTGTTTGTGGCCATTATTACAAGCAATCTCATTGAATCATTATTGACGAGAGGGGAGAGTCCAAAGCACACAATGCAACCATCTTCTACAGCTCTGAGCTTACTGATGACAACAGGTACCTGTATGTCCAGCCAGTTCACGGCTCACACGTACATTCCCTTCACGAGTTTTCAGATTGTAAATGGAGCAAATGTTATCCAGGCCACCGCAGGCCACGTAGTTCCCAGAAGGCGCGTATGCACAGGTCATGACCCATGAGGAGCGCAGAGGGATGGCATGCACCTACATGACAGAACACAGAGATGCAGACACATTCAAGTTCAACAACGCCAACTGTGGACTCCAGGGCTCTATTTCTAGTCTTCAACTCTCATTGCACGGAGGGTGACAGAGCAAAACAACAGCCAAAAGTATTTTGAAAGTAATTTATATGCGTGGCCAGTCAGTAAAGTACTAATTTAACTAGCAATCCAGCCCTGCACACCAATTTAATCTGCAGCCTTGATAAAGTCACAATCTATGGTCAGATGTGCACATAAGTAACAGCCTTAGAGCCTCCTGACTCAAACTCGATGTTAAAGAAAACATTTCACTGGCGTGTCAAAATGGCTATAGATTGATTTGCAAAAAGTTTTCAGTGAAGTAACCAAACTACACATTGTATTTAATCCTGCCACAGACCTCCCTGTGCTTCAGATAAATTTGTTAAAAATACTGTAATCGTCTGTGCACGCTTAGGACTCTCCAGGAAAATACGACCGAGTCTGGTCTTTTCATACGCTTGGACCCAGTGACAGTACTTTCTCATTCAGCACAACCTTGGATTAAGTTTTTAAAATAATTTCATTTATTATACTTCAAAGTATACTGCCTTTCAGGTTATCGCTCATAAAAACTAACCACCAAATGAAAAGCCGAATTTCTACATTTTTAAAGAAAACACGAAATTTCCCAGACGAAGCTAAATCTGGAATCCAGGTCTCTCAGAACCATTCAGGAGGCATTTAACCTCCCACCTGCCCTGTAAGGAGATAATCGTCTGTGCAGACGAGACTACTAACGTGTGCTAGCCCTGGGATCTGCCTTCACACTAAAAACAGAAAGCACCACGGCCCCCTCCCTATCCTGTTAGAGGTTTTACACAAGGGAACCAGAGATTAAAAGGCCGCCTCCCCCGGGGCCAGCTTCTCAGGGAGGGGACCCCACACAGCCCTTACCTTATTTGTGGTGTAGCTGTCCCAGATGATCAGTTTGCCATCCTGTGAGGCGCTGACTAGAAGCCTAGAGGGGGAGGACAAGAGCAAACTGATGGGCACCACAGACATCATCACACAAAGGCAACAGTACAAACTAAATCTGTGACTCAACACACACTTCAGTGTCACATTTGCTTGGGACAAAGCATACTGATGTATGAGAAAATACAAAAGGTCCGATTGTTAACTCAACTTTGAAAGCATGGAAGAAAATACTCCCACAAATAACAGTGCAGATTCAAGAGCACTTGCTTTCAAATGCAAACTAGATCACTAAAGTCACTCTCTGCTGAGATAGGACAGGCTGAGCTCTTCTACCTGCTTAGGTTTGGTTTCTGTTCATCAAATTCGAGACATACAAATCTTCCCTTTTCTTTTTTAAAGTTTATTTATTTTGAGAGAGAGACAGACAGTGAGCAGGGAGGGACAGAGAGAGGAGGGAGGGAGAGAGAGGGGGAGACAGAAAGAGAGAGAGAGAGAGAGAGAGAATCCCAATGCGGCCCGAACTCACGAACCATGAGATCGTGACCTGAGCCAAAACCAAGAGTTGACGCTTAACCGATTGAGCCATCCAGGAGCCCTGAGACATACAGATCTTTCAAAAACCAAAGATGGCAGAACACACTTAATACACAAATATGCTTCCATTTAGACATGTAGAAAGCTTAGATATAAAAGAATAATAAAGCTTTTAGCTATTCCAAATTTATGAGACAAGCAAATCATGGAGATTTCCTCGGCTGAGCTAAATCTAGTCTCCAGGTCTCCTGGAAACATTAAGGAGGCACTTAACCTCCCACCTGCTTTTAAAAGAGATGACTAACTATAGCGGAACCGTGCCTCGTCCAGCAGAAGAGACTAGTAACTGTCATGAATTTTCTTCAAGACTATTTTCTTGCTTTGGATAACTGCTAAGTTTGAGATCTTGTGCTGAAAGGTGCACTGTCTATATCTGCAGCATTAAGACAGGATACTGCAGAAGGAAAGCATGAGTAATTCTGGGAACCACAGCTATTCATAAGATACCCTAAGAACTCTGTCCTACAAAATGTGCTGTTTTCAAGGAATGGCAAGGAAGCTCTAGAGATATGCTGCAGTATGGTGTGTGATGACAGATTTTTTTTTCTTTCCTGTTTTTTAAGTAGGGCATCCCAGCACTGCCCCCAGGGGTGAGCTCAGGTGCTGCGCAGGCGCCCAGGGTTTCCCACCTCCCCCAAGGACACGTGTGCAGGGCCAGTCTTCCGCGGGCCCCTCCTATCGGAGGAGAGGACAGTGGCAGGGCCAGACCTCAAGGAGAAGGACCGCGTCTCTGGACTCCCCATGGACCCAACAGCCCCAACTGAGGCTGACAGGTGACCCCCAAGGGTCTTTAAATCTCTGCCGGGACACACTAGGTATTTGAAAACGGGAGGATGGGTTAGGTGTGGAGGGGGCCACATGGCCACCACCCCAACAGATTTTTAATTTTAAAGATTTTAATCAAACACGGGTTACGCATATTTGGCTTAATGAACTGAACAAAACCTGGAGGTAAAATTTACTCAGGACACTCTCACAACTGTGACACTGTGACACTTTCCATCAAACTCTAGGTTCTGATGCACAAACTTCCTTCACAAGGAGTCAACAATGAGTCTGGCAAGGAACACAAACATTTTCAGTGGTGCACTGCAAAATGTATCACAGAACCAAACCGAGTGCACGTCCAGTCCTATCAGTTTTCAGATGCAGTTTCTTAAAGCAAAGTCCTGCACCTGGTTCAGTTACAAACACGTGAGGCACTTAAAGCTATTTCCTTCCAGGTAACGAATAGCGCTCACTGTGCGGCTCAATCTCTGGCTTTGAACGGACCACCCGAGCCAAGGCAAAGGAGCGCGTCCTCTGGGAGGGTCACCTCTAGAAAGCTCTCCTGGTCAGAGAGCTTAATATTTGCTGACTCGCCCAGGGGTTAGAGAAACGTTAAGCTGTCCGATGATCCTCTAGAAGGTGAGTAAAGACACCTCTTAATCCGAGACAGGACAACCGCCTGAGAACCGGGGTGATTCTGCCCCTGAGCTGTCAGCTATTCACAAGTCAGTTCCCATGAGGCACTGTCCACCCAGAACGCACAGGCGAGAGCTGGCGAGGAAGTGAGAGCTCCGGGAAGCCGAAAACAGAGGTCACACAGAGGCCCACATCCTAACGCGTCCGGCCCTTCATTTCCTTGGAGGAGGGAGGGCTCTCAAGCCTGGCTGGGCTAGTTGTGTCTCGCTCTCAATTACAACAAGACTCCAGCAGATTTTAGCAGGGGGAGAAAAAGTTTTACATTAACTTCTGTAACTGAAAGAGACTCGCCAATGTAGAAAGGAGACTTTAGGCACAAATGAATACGTGTGTTGATAAACATAAAGGTAGACAGAATATACACTGACACGGGCAGACACACAAACCTCTTATCGTGGGGTCTCCTGTGATTCTGAAAAACAAACTGCCACTCAGTGCAACATTTGAGAGCATCTACAAATTACACAAACGTGATAAGATAACTGGTATTCAGGAATTAGAGCCCTGAGTTACGGAAAAATCTGGTGCAATAACCTTTATTTATTATGAAGGAGGCAGGAAATATAAGGACAACGTAAGCAAAATGCACATCCAAAATTTTAAAAACTACTTTGGACTTTAAAAAGGCAAAACTTTACCTACCCAGAAAACATGGCTATCTAGAAAAAGTCATCTCTGAAAGGCTCTGAAGAGCATTGATCCTCCTTAATATCATGTTTTGTTTTCGGGGCGCCTGGGTGGCTCAGTCGGTTAAGCATCTGACTTCGGCTCGGGTCATGATCTCGCGGTCTCTGAGTTCGAGCCCCGCGTCGGGCTCTGTGCTGACAGCTCGGAGGCTGGAGCTGCTTCAGATTCTGTCTCCCTCTCTCTCTGCCCCTCCCCCACTTGCACCCTGTCTCTCTCTGTCTCTCCAAAATGAATAAACGTTAAAAAAATTTTTTTTTAAATATCATGTTTTGTTTTCCTACCGTTTGATTTCAAAATAAGGCCCCCATAGAAGGGCACTGCGGACAGAGCCGTGCAGTTTCACGAGCAGTCATAAAACAAGTGTGTGTGTCCACCACACCCTCCACGAAACAGAACAAGACTTGCACAGCAGCCTCCCATAGGGTCTTCCACGTCACCCTTCTTTAAGGGGTGCCCAGGACCCTGAATTCGGTGCTGCTCATTCATGTCTTTGCTTTTCTTCCTGCTGACTCTGAGGCTTTCAAAACACCATCTGTGCTCTGAACCTGACGGCACATGCCTTGCACACAACTATCAGGAAGCTAGATGGTCTGGTGCCCGCCTGCCCTCCTGCCTCACCCTCAGCCCCGATCCTCATTTCCACTGCTCTGGCCACACAGCTGCCTGCAGGTCAACTTCCCCTGGTCACCCTGACGTAGGAGGAACACGTCCTCTCTACCACTCCCCACACTAGAGCCTGACTGCTGCAGGAGAGCAACTGCTTAGGGAACTTGGCTACCGGGCACCAAGTACCAGGTTCCTGAGTACCGGGCTCCAACTGCCGGATCCCTGAGTACTGGGCTCTGAGTACCAGGCTTTAAGTACTGGGTTCCTGAGTACCAGGTTCCAAGTACAACCTGGCTGCAGGACTGTCTATCAAACGTCCTGTCTAATCAGGACACTGATGTTGCTACAGATGGAGGAGAAGCCCTGGAGGTAATATACCATTTGGTTACTGTCTACTTTTGATAACAAATTCCAAGGTAGATTGATTAGCAAGGGTATTTTTCTTTCTCCTTTCTTATTCTCTCTGATTACTGCCATCATTAAAATGATTGAAGTTAGCTCTCATTTGCATCTGAAATTGTACAGAACATTGTATAGAACAAACTAAAGATAGATTCTTTTGTTCTGTAGCTGTTTATACTCTGAAGCAGACAATTTCATGAACAAAGAGAAAATCAAGCAATTCCTCTCTGACAAACACACAAAAAAATGCTACTCAAAGAGACGCATTTGAAGACTCATGTATTAGGTATCTGAAACAGTATGCTATAGTCACACAGCACTTTATTTATTTGGGTAGAATAAGTAGAAGAGACAAACTTTCTAGCAGCCTCTAAAAGAAAAAGAAAAGAGGGCGGAATAGGTTTCACCTAAGTGATGCTGCAGGTTAAGGGAAATGGGTGTAGAGAATGACGGGGGAGAAGGACCCAGAACACGATAGAGATGAACCACTGAGAGGAAGAAGTCATCTGAATAAGGGCAGAATTTAAAGCTAACACAGTGAGTCCTGTGCAGGCAGTTTTCTCGTTGGGACGGTGGATAAAAGGAAGGTGGGCAGACGGGCCACAGGAATGGACAACGGCAGCAGCTAAGTCGTGCGTCGCCACGTCTGCTGGAGCTCCGAGAAAACCAACAGCAAACCCACGCGCGGCACTCGGGATGCTGGGGTCACTGCTGTAAGGTTCCACACACTTAATCTTCCCTACAATGTAGGGTAGGTTTACGATCCCTGAGCCCAGACACGGAAACCTAAGAGGGTATGGGCCAAGGAGTCGTGAGGCACGGCTGGAAAGACAAGGCGCCATAAGAGGTTGTATAACCTCCCCAAGTCACACAGGCACCGCACAGCGGAGCTGGGAGAGCAAGGGGGTGCGGCGAGGTCAGAATCGGAGCTCATGTCAACACGACGAGGGTCGTGATGAAATGTGAGTGGAAATACGGACAGGGAATGTGCACTGTGATGCTATACCTGGCCTGCCCAGATAGCTAACAACCTCATGGTTTCTTTACAAATAACAGCGAATGACTTTAGGTTTATCTTCCCTCAGAAAAACAGAACAATCCTTGAGAGTACCAAGCACTATGTTCTGCTCATGCCCCCACACACCTGGAATCCGTGCCCCAATGCATGGCATAGATTTTGGCCAAGTGCCCCCTCAGCGTTCTCCTGGTGCGCATCTGGATTCTTCCCACCGGGTCGATGTTGTTTGTGATCTTAAAAATAAAAGTTACGGCAAATTAAAAGTCTGTGATGGAATGACCTCCCCTGGGGCCTCCTCTCCTCCTCTCGCACCCTGCTTGGCAGCCCCAGCGCCCTCGGGCCGGCTGTGCCCTTTGCCCAAGGCGCTGTGCCCACCCATCTCCCGCCGGTCACCCGGCTGGCTCTCCCTGTGACTCCTCCTGCTTACCGTGGTACCTACCTTCCTTTCGTGGTCTGTAGGAAGTCCACTGCTCTACCTGCTTTTCAGGAGCTCCGTCCCCCCCAGAGCGCACACACGGCGCCCGTCCACAGGTGCGCGGCCTGCCCGAGTCTCCCCCACTTCCTCCAACTGCTTGTCCAGGCGCAGCTCCTCCCGCCCTCCTTCCACATTAGTCTCAGCCTCCATCACAACCGAACACAGGCCCGCGGCTCACACACTGTCCGCAGCGACCAGGCCGTGCACTGATGCGGACTATGCTGCTGCTTACGGCACAGAGCCAGACGTGAATACCCGCGGGTTCACCGTGACACGTAAAAACGGACAGTAACGATTCGGAGCTGACAGATAGACTGAGTATTACTGCAATAATGGGGCCCTTTTAAAAAAGATTTTATTTTTAAGTAATCTCTGCTTAAATATCTAACATGGGGCTCACGCTCACGACTCTGAGACTAAGAGCTGTGTGCTCTACTGACTGAGCTGGCCAGGCACCCCAACTGTGGGCTTCAAAAATGCACAGTCCCAAGCATATCTGAGAATTCAAATTTAGGAATTCTATGAAGGGCAGTTTTTTCTAACTTACTGTTTAACTCCAATTACAGCACGTCCCCAAAGGCACTGGGACAACGTAGCACATTTAGCCATCCTCAGTACAAGTACGGACATAATTTTCGTTCGCGTTTGCTTAATTCTTTGGACTTTTAATGAGGTGCAATTCACCGTTTTAAAGTGAACAAGCCCGCAGCGTTCAGCACGTTCACACTGCTGTGCAAGCACCGCGCTGTCTCGAGTCCCAGGACGCCCTCGCCCCCCCGAAGAAACACCACAGTCCCGCCGGCCCGCCCGAACTCCGGGCAGCCCCCAACCTGCACCACCTCCGGGGGTCTGCCTGCTCTGGGCAGCCCCGCACCGTGTGCCCTTGCGTGTACGTCCGGGCTTTCACAGGGCATCCTGTTTGAGGTTCATCCCTGCACTAGATACACCCCTAGTGCCTTCCTGGTTACGGCTCAGTAATATTCTGCCGTGTGAAGGGACTGCACTGTGCTGACGCGGTCATCCGTTCACAGAAACCGTGGCTGTGTCCACCTTCTGGAAACCGTGAACGGGGCAGCTGAGAACACACACGTGCATATACCTGTCTGAGCACCAGGTTTTGATTCCTTCGGGTTGTATCTAGGAGCAGACCTGCTGGCTCGTAATTGGTGTGCAACTTTCTGGGGATCTGCTAAACTGGACTTTTCGAAAGCCAAGTTCTGAGGCAAACCGTGTTAAGGAGAAGAGCTTCAAACTATCTTAAGACTGTCATATTTTGCAATTCTGACCTCCGTAATAGTAATTACCTAAGGCTTGTGAGACATTAATCTTTCATGTAAAAAACCTCTACTCCCAGTGCCTTCTGAGTGCAATGCTTCCAGCAGCGTTTATACCCTCGCTGTGTGAGAGGAGAGGGCCAGAGTGCAGCTCGCCCTCGAGGCAACAAATGTAGGTGCCGCCGGGCACCAGCCTCAATGCCAGGCGGGCGACGCTGCGTAAATGGGTCCTTACCTGAGAGAGAGTTGCATCTGCACACGCTTTTCTGGCATCCTAGGAAAAAGAATGACAAAGGGGGAGTCAGTAACGCGTCACACACATTCAATCCCAGGTCCTCGCGCCAAAGCTTCGGAGCGCCTCCACGGACTGCCAGGAGCAAAAGCGAAAAGCAAGAGGATGACGCCCTCTCCCCATTCCTCTGCTCCAACACAGTCCGGGGCCGCTGGCAGTCCTGCTTCCCATGCTCCAGGTTATACCCGCCGCGTTCGAGGCCGGCGGCTCACCTCCTAGCCAGCACCGCACCCCTGCGGCCCCAGAATCGCCCTTGCGGCTCCCCCTCCTGCTGGCCAGGGCGCCTACGCTTGTCCACAGACCTGCTTGTGCACCTTGCTCTGTCTTTCTAACGGCGCGGGAGCCGTGAGGCTCAGAGAAACAAGTCCAAAAAGCACTGGACATCTAGCCCAAAGAACTTTCCCTCCAGATCATGTTATCTTAAGATTCTGTTTTCTTTTTTTTAATGTTTATCCATTTTTGAGAAAGAGAGAGAGCGAGCGAGCACGAGCAGGGAAGGGGCAGAGACAGAGGGGAGACACAGAATCTGAAACAGGCTCCAGGCTCCGAGCTGTCAGCACAGAGCCCAGTGAGGAGCTTGACCCCACAAGCCGGGAGATCGTGACCTGAGCTGAAGTCAGACGCTTAACCGACTGAGCCACCCAGGTGTCCCTGGGTTTGTTTTCAAGCCAAACAATACCTAATGCTAAACTCTATGAAAAAGAGCAAAGGATCCGGAATCAAGACAATCAAATTCAACTAAGACTTTCCGGCTCTTGCATCTGTTATCTATAAAATGACCTTGGGAAGCAGGTATGAACAGGGATATGCTAAGGCTAATGAAGATGTTTTTGTTGTTCCTCAGTGACCAAAATTACTAGGAAATATAGGAAATTATGAAGGAAAATGAGACAAGAGCTTTTTTTAAAAAGGGTCAAAATTTGAGTGTAGGAATAATTTCGAAGGAAATCATAAGAAATCTCTAGTAAGAAAAATGTTTCCATTACGTAGCCATCTGATTAGCTGCTTTCAAAATGACAGCTGGCCACATGACAGCATTTACACACGTGCACAGGCTCCGGTGGGACCCCAGGACGCCATTCTCTAGGGCAGACTGCCTCACTGCGGGGTAATCTTTATTTCACGAAGCTGGGAGGAACCAACTGAGAACATGGAAACAGAGTCAGAAAGACTGTTGTTATAAATGTACCAAAGTTCTAGATTTCAAATTCAGGTTTAATTATCCAATAGAAGTCATTCTGCTTGATTAATTCTACTTAATGGATTAAATAATTAAAACACCAAAAAATTACGCCATGAAGTATTTCTATGCCAGCGCCTCGATCTGGGGTAAGGGACGAGCAGAGGGAAGGTCCAGAGTAGCAAGTCTTTCATTGGTGGATTCTACCTACCGAGTACAAGTTTAACATTTATTTCCCAATACCATTCTTATTGATGTTATACATGGCTTTAAGTTTTAAAAAAGAATAATGAGAATTTTTTACGTGGGGAAAAATAAACCACGGGACTTAAGCAACTTCACTTTGGATAGTGTACGGAGATCGAACTGTATTTCATACCATACCACACAATAGACCATGGGAATACTATTGGTAAACGGAGGGAACAGCCATTTTATTTTACTTGTTACTTTTTAAAAGTGTTTTTATTTATTTTTGAGAGAGAGAGAGACAGACAGACAGGCAGGGTACTAGTGGGGGAGGCCAGAGAGAGAGGAAGACACAGGCTCCAGGCTCTGAGCTGTCAGCACAGGGACCAATGTGGGGCTCGAACTCACAAACCGTGAGCTCATGACCTAAGCCCAAGTAGGGCGCTTAACTGACTGAGCCACCCAGGCGCCCCAGGAAAAGCCACTTTAAAAAACTAAACAGAAACTCCAATTCGGGCTTCATCTGAGCCAACAAGTGCTGGACGTCGCCGAAGGCAGCATTTCTCAGAACGAGCATCTTTGACTGCCTATGCCACAGGAAGAAGTCTTCTAATGGAGGCAGTCTCTGTGACTGCTTCCTAAACACAGACAGCCCACCCATCCTGCAGATTAACTTCCAGTTTCACGGCCTGGTGAGAATGTGTGTGACGGCTCCACTACTTAGTGCGACGGCTTCCATGCCGGCCGCGGAGAGAAACGGCCCTGAAGGTAGCAGGTCATCTCTTGTCCCCTCAAACCACGGCACCTCCAAACCAGCGAGCACACAGGGAGGCCTCCTCCTGCTCGGGACCCGGAGAAGGCGCCTACTCTGCTCAGTCGGACCTGGGACTCTGTCGTGCACTGAGCCTTCGCACTGGTGACGGTTGGCACGGTCACCTTGTCAATGGTCTGCGCCTGTACTTGACGAGTTTCTCCTGGATCCATTGATTAGCTCATGTACTTTGAGACATGCCACGGTTTGATCAGCATCCCTTTGCGAGCCCCTGTTTCCTCACCATGTAAAGTAGGATGAGATGGTCCTTGGGGTCCTTCAGCTCAAACACAAATCTGAGAAAGCAAACCTTCTTAGAGTCACCGACCATTGCTTGTTGGACTCCCTACGCCCTGCATTCTTTAACACGTATGTATTCCTTGGGCAATCAGAAAGAAAAGACTTTTTTCTTTTTGAAAGAAAGCCTTCTCTTCCTGTTTGGTGTAATGGACTTGGGACAGCCTTTGCTGCCCGTTCCTGGGCTGTACAAAGAAACCGCACAGATGTGGCTCCTGAGACTGGCCCAGGGCAGATGGGTGTACAAAAGGCTGTGGTTCAGGTGCTCTCCTCGGGGCGGTCCAGTTCGTACATGAGACACAGCAAGACAAAGTGAGGCCTGTAGGACACACTGAATTCTCAAGGCCCAGTACAAAGAAAGGAATATAAAATAATAAAAATACTATTTTTAATTTATTTTTATTTTTTAAACATTTTATTTATTTATTTTTTTAAGTTTATTTATTTGAGAGAGCACAAGTGTGTGTGAGCCAGGGGAGGGTTAGAGAGAGGGAAAGAGAATCCTAAGCAGGTTCCACACTGTCAACGTAAAGCCCAATGTAAAGCTTGAACTCACAAACCGTGAGATCATGACCTGAGCCAAAGTCAGACACTTAATTGACTGAGCTACCCAGGTGCCCATAAAGATTTTATTTTTAAGTATTCTCTACACCTACCATGGTGCTTGAAATTACAACCTTGACATCAAGAGTTGCATGCTCCACGGACTGAGCCAGCCAGGCATCCCAAATATCTATTTTTTTTTAATATTTATCAATTGGGGCACATGGGTGGCTCGCCAGTTGGGCGTCAGACTTTGGCTTGGGTCACGATATTGTGGTTCATGGGTTCGAGCCCCACATCGGGCTCTGTACTGACAGCTCAGAGCCTGGAGCCTGCTTCGGATTCTTTGTCTTCCTCTCTCTGCCCCTCCCCCACTTATACTCTGTCTCTCTCTCTCTCAAAAATGAATAAACGTTTAAAAAAAATTTTTTTTTAAAAATGTGCTCTCTCTCTCGCTCTCAAAAATAAATAAAACATTAATAGGTATACATACACACATATATATATGTATACCTATTAATTGTAGATCAGGATCTTGTGGTCCGTGAGTTTGAGCCCTGCATCGGGCTCTGTGCTGACAGCTCGGAGCCTGGAGCCTGCTTTGGATTCTGTGTCTCCCTCTCTCTCTGCCCCTCCCCCACTTATACTCTATCTCTGTCTCTCTCTCTCTTTCTCTCTCAAAAATGAATAAACACTTAAAAAAATTTTTTTTTAAATCTATTAACTGTATGCTGAAATGACAATATTTTAGATATACTGGTTTAGACAAAGTCTGTTAAAAACTGATTCCACCTGGGGGCATGTGGGTGGGTCAGTTGGTTGAGCATCTGATTCTTGATTTTGGCTTGGGTCATGATCCTAGGGCTGTGGGATTGAGTCCCGCATCGGGCTCTGTGCTGTGTGCAGCTTGCTTAATTAAGATTCTCAATCTCTCTCTCTCTTTCTCTCTTCCTCTGCCCCTTCCCTGCTCACACATGTACTCTCTTGCTGTCTCTTAAAAAAAAAATTTTTTTTTTTAAATAAAAAAAAAATTGATTCCACCTGTTTCTTTTTTTAAAAATCTATTTGAGAGTGACAGTGAGAGAAAGAGAGAGAGAGAGAGAGAGAGAGAGAGGGAGAGAGAGGGAGGCAGAGAGGGATAAAGAGAATCCCAAGCAGGCTCCATGCCACCAGTGCAGTGCAAGCCCAACACGGGGCTTGACCCCACGAACCCTGAGATCACGACCTGAGCCAAGATCGAGAGTAGGACGCTTAACTGACTGAGCCACCCAGGCGCCCCTCCGCCTGTTTCTTCTAACACTTTCATTTTTTAACTTTATTTTTAAGTAATCTCCATGCCCAATGCGGGTCCTGAACTCAGGACCCCAAGATCAAGAGTCTCACGCTCCACCAACTAAGCTAGCCAGGAACCCCTCTTTTCATACTTTCAAACCCCATGTGTGGCTCCCACACTCACGCTGTCCCCCGGGGGGCTGCCTGAGGCTCACGACACAACCAGCTCCACAAGACTGGAAGAGATGCAACATGAGCTCTCAGGCTATTTGTTTTGCCTGAAACCAGAGGTCTCTCTCCTGCAACACGCAAACTTTCTGCATCTGCTGTGAACAGGTCTGAATCCACTACGAACAACATCTTCTACTTAAACAATTTATAGCTGTTAGAAACACAAAGTTCTGATTTCTCTACTCTGGAGGGTAGAGGTAGACAGACATATTAAACAAGTCTGATCAGAGCAAAAACACCAAATCTCCCTCATTTTTATTGAGCTATGTATCTGATCTTTTAAATGTTAAGATTTAAAATCTGAATTTGAAAGCTACTTTGTTTCCTCTTGGCTGTAACTTAAAAAACTCCATTATCTTTTCTCAAGCTTAAGAAAAAAGTTGGCTCCAATGATGATGATTTCTTTCTCCAATTGCCACCCAGCTTTCTGAACATACAGCTGGTCATCTGAAAGGAACCAGGCTCCAATCTCATCATGGACTCAGAAAAACAATTTGCTGCTCAGACACACACTGAAAATGAAAACGATGCTGTGGGACTAGCTAGGCCTTGAGGAGCCCCTGCCTCAAGCGGACATGGATCTGCTTCAGTGTCTTGCGGATAGGTTTTCCGGGGTCCACCCTCCTTGTCTCAGGCCTTCTCATCAACAGTCTGAGAACAGGAGCAAGTACTGGCATTGAATGTTCCTCCAGAAAATGTTCATTAAAAACACGGTCTCACAAAACCGGAGGAGAGCGGAACTGACGCCTTCAGACCCTCCTAGTCCTGCCTTTCCAAAGTGCAAGGGCTCTGCTGTGGGACAGCACACGCCAGTGACAGGCTGGGGTTCACACCTTAAGAGTCGGGGAGCTCCTTGCTGTACAGGGCAGGTGAACGATGTGTGGTGTGTTCATCTTCAGCTAGATGCGCCTGCTCTCATGTAACAGCCTGTGAAAACTTGTAGACGCCCAGGTCCACGCCGGCACTCTTCTCCAGCACACCTCTGGCACACCGGAGGCACTTGCCATTGTTGTTGTTAATACCCTTATTTTTAAACCAGTTTCTTGTCCTCGACTAAACAGTCACAAGGGAGGGAAGCAGACACCACACTCCACACAGTGACCAAGGGAATGTCATGAAGCAAATTCCCAAGGTTAAGAAAAAATATACAGAAGAGATGTTCATAAATTGAAAACATTTTTGGTATATTCAAATAATGATATACTAGAAAACAAAACCCTGAAAGCCATGTGCCAGGCCAAATATCTGACTCTGTAATTAGCCCATCCTGGGCCAGCGAAAATTCAGTTTCAATCCAAAACACTCAGCAGTCACTCTGAAACCCACCTTTCCCCAAACAGGTAACATCTGACCTGAAATCCAAATGATTTACAAAATAAACTAAACGCACATGTAGCAACATACCCTAATTTGGTTTTTAAGCTGCTCGGCCTCCTGCCGTAACTGGTCAAGTTCACTCATTTTCAGGTCCTAGTGCTCTTTAATGCCACTTCAAGGAATCTGAGATCTGAAACAGAAATGCAAGCATAAAAAAATTAATAAACAGTGGCTGAGGAACTTAATGAAGCAGACGAGAAAAGGAACCAAATTTGAGAGCTAAGATTTTATTATAGATCAGAGCACCTTTCTTCAGCATTCATCAGAACTTATAAAATGCCACCAAGGGCTGGATTGATAAATTATAATTACTACTATTCACCAGCTCTGTACCTCAACATCATGTCAATGATCTTGAACCCATGACCCCCCTTCCCCCCAACGATGTCAGAATGCCCGCACAGCAATTCTAAGAAGACTGAATATGGCATCCAGCAGGCCCCTGCTTCAGGGACATCTTGCTCTCCCACCAAAACGGGTCCTGGGATGCCAGTAAACTCAGAAGCAGTACCTCAGTCCTTACAGGTCCACGAGCAGCCATGCCACCCACCCTTAACCCCGCTCCACCCCAGTCTTACTGGACACCATTCCTTAAATCAGAGTCCAAACAAAATCATCCCGTTAAACCAGAGACTTATTTTCCCAAGAGAATGTCATAATTGGGGGTTGCATTTCCGACCAAGAACATGACTAAGTCAGTCATAATTATGACCAATGTATCCCCACACTGAGGATATATCAACATCTCTTAACAATTGGCTCCCCCGTGCAAACGTGGCTTATCCAGGGGCCTCATCGTCCTCTGCAAACACACAAAGGAGATTTTATGCAAAAGTCACAGAGTTAATATTATAATCACCAGATACTTAATTAACAATGGCTATTTATTTTCTTGAGATTGAAACATATCTGGGGGAAATTGTCTGGAGGACCCAGGAAGCATGTTTGTTAGAGTTCCCAGTCTAGATAAACTTCCCTATTCTGCACATACGCACTCAGAATAAATTGACGTGGTTTCCATTACAGAAACTCCATGTATACTTACTGATGAAAACAAAAATATCTTTCCCAAGAAGAAGTATCTTTAAAAAGCGTGTGTGGGTTCTTAGTTCCTGCTCTCAACCGTGCCATCTATTCACAGCTACAGAACAGGCCAGGCAGAGGACAGAGGGGCGGGCAGGGTGCACGCTAGACCTCTAGAAAGCAATCTCGTGTCACCAGCACTGACCTGCAGTGAAAGTCCGCAGAACCATCAGGAAAGGCCTTACAGGGACAGGACAGGAGGTAAAGGCACCTCGGGAAGGTGATACACAGTGACACAGCTTCAGAAATATTTCTGACCAAAATAGTTGTTTCTAAAGGCATTACTTGAAGCGGGTGCCGGAAGCATGTGGAAAGCTTCCAAGAACACCTCGAGCCTCCCTGATCAAAGGGAGCACCGGGGAGGCTACACTGCAGGCACTTTAGCCTGTGGCACACAGGCTGATGCTCACTCCAGCCCTCACCTACAAACTCTTTCGGACTGCAAGCTGTGAACGTTAACGTATGTGACAGTAAGAGCACCAAGAACATACGAGGGAATTTTCACAAGAGGAAGCTGGGATGCTGTGTCCTCTGAGCTTGTAGACTGCCCTGGTTCTTCCTGCCGGCCAGGACGTCCTGCCACCGCTCACGTGCACACACCTATGTACATGTGATCATATCACATCTCCTACACGATTACGCAGAGTTGGGAGTAGCTGGATTCCAGCAACATCACCCCCCCCTCTATGTTAGAGAACTGTTCTTAGTCTATAAAGAAGTCACTTTATTCCATCCTTCTAAGAACTGTGAAGAAAAATAAGTTAATGGTTTTCATGATGTGAACTGACTTGTTAGTTTTAGTCAACACATGTAACTTCTTATTTAAACACTAAAATATTGAGCTAATTTTTATTTTTTTTGAATTTTTTTTAATGTTTATTCGTTTTTTGAGAGGGAGACAGAGCATGAGCAGGAGAGGGGCAGAGAGAGAGAGGGAGACACAGAATCCGAAGCAGCTCCAGGCTCCGAGCTGTCAGCACAGAGCCCAACACAGCGCTCGAACTCACGAACTGTGAGATAATGACCTGAGCTGAAGTCAGACGCTTCACTGACTGAGCCACCCAGGCACCCCTTTAATGTCTATTTTTGAGAGAGAGAGAGAGAGAGAGAGAGAGAGAGAGAGAGAGAGAGACATAAGGCTCCAGGCTCTGAGCTGTCAGCACAGAGCTGGACGCGAGGCTCCAACCCATGAACTGTGAGATCATGACCTGAGCCGAAGCTGGACGCACAACCTACTGAGCCACCCGGGCGCCCCATCTTAGATGTTCTTTTTAAATATATTGTAGATTTATATATGTGGTAATCACCTAGTTGCATTGCTTTAAACCAGAGAAATGAATTAACTGAAAACCTACGTGTCTTAAAAATGAGAAGATCCATTTAACTCAGTTACCCCACAAGATTTCAGAAGCAATAATACCAATACTTGTTGATTTGAACCTTTAGTCACAAGCAAAGAGAACAAAACCAGATCTATTTCTCTTTCATCAGTAAATAGCATAAATTATTAATACTGCCTTTTAATTACAGATCCCTCTACAAGCAGTGCCCACATTTGAGTCTCAACAAAGAGACTCAAAACCCACATTTGTTCATTTTTAAGAAAAGAGGTATTCCTACTGCTACTAGAACTGAAATAAGTGTCCTGGGAGACCTATGTTACATGATTGGCCTGGAGAGAAAGAGAAACCTGTGGTTAGACATTAAAAAAAATTTTTTTTTAATTACATTCTCCATTCCCCACCTCAAAGATGTTATCTTCTGAAATCAAATCTGGAAAAGGAGTTTTTTATACATGGATGGACTTTCACTGATGAAGGGGCATTCAGGGTCTCCAGCATACTGGCCTTCCTGCCACTAGGTGGGCCCTGTCCAGGACCACCTTGATGAGATGTCCATGTGCATCCACAGAAGGATGGCCCCCTTCGCTAGAAGCTAATGGACAGCGACCCTGCACCATAGGCGGAAAACCAGCCAGTCCGTGCTCACCCGAAGAGAAAGTGGCATCACACGGACATCGAGGACGGAGCGCGCGCACTCAAATACACAGCGGGACTGAGCGGAAACAAAAAACTTTCTCATTCCTATCAACTAAAAGTTCACCTGAATGCTCTTCTATGAGGATAAAGTAAATGAAATAAACAAGGTACAGAATAGTGTATAAATGATGATGCTTTTCTTTTTGTGTATTTAAAAAGAAGAAACATCTTTTTTAAATAAAAGGTTAACAAGTTATCTGGGCTCTGAAACCAAGAAGCATACATTTTTTTTTTTTTTTGTCCATACTTTTCAGTTTTCAAAATAAGACTAGTTAATGTCAACTTTTTACTGGGAGAACTATTACGTATCACTAAGAATAGTACGATGGTACAAACATCTGGGAAAATGCTTGTCGTATATTAAATCAAAACAAATTTGTGTGTAATAATTTTAGCTATTTTAGAAGAATCAAAATATATTTTAGTTAAAGAAAGACATTTAAAAAGACTAATAGCATTTTCATTAGAATTATTGGTTATGTTTTCCTCTTCATTCATCTTCCAAATATTGATAATGCAGTTTATATTAGTTTTGCTAATTTAAAAACTGTACATTTTAAGTGTTACTTACATGGGATCACTTTGCTTTTCTCTTCACTACCCTTGGTTCCCCAGTGGCTTCTGGAAGCCCCACCATCAGGTTCCGTGGCCGGGGCTCAGTCTCGCCTTCCCCGCAAAGTCACTGCTAAGCTCTGGCTGTGCTGACTCAGTGCGTTCCCTAGTCTAATCCGCTAAGACAGGACCTGCTGAGAATCTCACATCTGTTCTTTATGACCCACATCTGCCATTAGCTTTTATTTAGAACTTCTGAAAATACTTTTCATAGAAATTTAAATAACTTAAAAGCAAGTATATGATCTGCCCTAATTTAGATTGTATCCAACATCTTTGTAAGTCAAAGCATTAACCCAAATTTTTTATTCAAATATTTCACATTTGCAACATAACGTGCTTCCGGTAGCTCCCCCTCACTTCGTGATAAAGGCAGCATCATTTCCCTCTCCTCAAGACCCCAGTAAAGTACGGGAAGGAACTTCAGTGGTGCCCCCAGCACCCTACAGTTACTAACAATGACATTCATACTGCCAGTCTGTTAATGGCAAAATGGGGTGATGGTATAAAAATGATTCCAAATTTAGGGGGCACCTGGTGGCTCAGCTGGTTAAGCGTCTGACTCTTGATCTCAGCTCAGGTCTTGACCTCAAGGTCATGAGTTCAGGCCCCGTGGTGGGCTCTGTACTGGGTGTGAAGCCTGTTAAAGAAAACAAATGATTCCGAGTTTTGGTTCTGCCACATACCAGGAACATGACATCAAGTCACTTTGTACTCTGGCCCGTCTGCTACAGAATGGGAATCCTGTCACCTACACCACAGAGCTGAAATGAAAATTAAGTAAGACAGCTGGAAAGTGCTCTGTGAGCTTTTCAGCGATTAGACCGTGAAGTCCACCTTTCAACAGAGCACACACGTGGTCTCGCGGCCAAAAGGAGGGCAACCCAAGACACGAGCTGCTGGCACAGCCTTGGGCCCACGGTGCGGCACTGAACCGAACGGCAGGGGCACCTCTTAACCTTCAGAATAGAACTGCCAGTTACTTTACCACCAAAAGACAAGTTTATTCAGGAACAGCAGAGAACTGCAATCCCGGACAGGCGAGCTACAGCAAAACCATAGGCAAGTCCAACAAATAAAGGAAAGGAATGTTATGTTATGGAAGGAGGAAGGAAGGAAGGAAGGAAGGGAGGAAGGGAGGGAGGAAGGGAGGGAGGGAGGGAGGAAGGGAGGAAGGGAGGAAGGGAGGAAGGGAGGAAGGGAGGAAGGGGAAGTTGGGAGGGTTGTTCTGAATGAAAGCCCACTGGAGAGAAGCAGGGGTTCCGGGGGACGAGGTTTCTCACTGGCTGAGGGGCAGGGGCGGTGGACTTCCCGTAGGAGCCGCAGCGCACGTCTTTTCCAACTGGGGCCTGTACCTGACGTCGTGTGGCGCCGGCTCTATCAGCCTCCCCTTCTAGTATCCCCGGTGGACTTGAGTGAAGTTCCCCTTAATTTTCACACAACCCTCAAACTTCAGAAACCAAAACGAGCGCCGCTGCGCATCCAGCGTCACACGGGGCGGCGGTTCGTTCTAATCGGCTCAGCCACAGAAGTGCCCTCCCTCATCTCCAAGACAATGAAGCATTTTGAGAGACAGGGATTTACACCAGGAATTTAAACCCGTCTTCAGTTTTTCTATTGTTCTGTCATTCCCAAATCCAAGTTAATCTCCAAAATTGTAAGTGTGCAAATCCAAAGGGCAACAGAAAAAAAAACTCAAACCCTCCCCGCCTCACGTACCACCCGAACACCACGAGCCACACCGGGCAGGCCGCCGCCGCCACGACGGGTCACTGTGGCTGTAGCAGGCGCCCGGGACGTACGCTGTGGACACTGCATCCAACACGACCCACCCACAGCCCGACATCTGAAGTACATGCTAACGTAGTAAAGACTTGAATGACGTGTCTGAAGTTTGCTTTAAGACAAGGAGGAAAACAGGCAAAGACGTACATAAGCGAGACCGGCTGTGAGGTGGTAATTGCTCTAGTCTGATGACAAAGTTCTTGTACTATTAACTTTTGGATGCATTTCGATTTTCCATTAAATGTTTTTTAAAGATGTTAGAGACTTCTTAGAGAAAATCAAGAAAATCTGAACATGGCCTGGGGGTCTGGTGACGTCTGAGAGTTGCTGTTCTTTTGTTTGGGTCACCATGGGAGTAAAACCCTCAAAGGTTAGAAATACTTCCTACTTCTGGTGAAATGATGTGATCTTGGGATTTGCTTTAATTTTTTTTTAAATTCTTGGGACACCTGGGTGGCTCAGTTGGTTAAGTGTCCAACTTTGGGTCAGTCATGATCTGCTGCTTCGGATTCTGTGTCTCCCTTTTTCTCTCTGCTTCTCCCCCGCTCCTGCTCTGTCTCTGTCTCTCTCTCAAAAGTAGATAAAAATTTAAAAAATCTTTTTAATAAAAAAATGAAATAAATAATTTTTTATTCTTTTTTTTAATGTTTATTTTTGAGAGAAGCTTATATATCCATGTTTGAAAAGTGATAAAAAGGGCACCTGAGTGGCTAGTCGGTTAAGCGTCTGACTCTTGGTTTTGGCTCAGGTCATGACCTCGCGTTTCATGAGTTCGAGCCCACGCCCGGCTCCACAGCTGGTAGCACGAAGCCCACTTGGGATTCTTTCTCTCCCCCTCTCTCTCTCTCTCTGTCCCTCTCTCACTCCCACTGTCTCTGTCTCTCTCAAAATAGGGGGCACCTGGGTGACTCAGTCAGTTGAGTGTCCCAACTTCGAGTCAGGTCATGATCTTACAGTTCACGGGTTCAAGCCCCACGTCGGGCTCTCTGCTGCCAGCACAGAGCCCACTTCGGATCCTCTGTCGTCCTCTCCTCTCTTCCCCTCCCCCACTCACACACGTGTGCGCACGCGCACTCTCAAAAATAAACAAAAAAAACTTTAAGAAAGTGATAAAAACTTAATTGTTTTGATGATAATTACCACCCAATCGGCTTCTATGAAGTAGCAACTATCAGAACATTCAATGAAATAAAAAGTGAACTGTAACTAGTCTTGATACGGGTAAGCAAATGGTAACGAAGACGCACACAGGAAATGTAATCACACGACATCCTCATTTGGCTCTGTGTTAGCGATCCGGCAGACTTTTACATGTTATTTGAAAAGGGATGATGTGTGTGCGCCACTCTGCTAGGATACAGTGTGTTTAAATAATCTGCCCTCAGCATCTCCCTGGTCCCCTCAGATTTTCCTGCTCTTAACTTTCTGACGCAGATCATAAGCAGCCCCACTTAGTTAAGTGGCTTACTGTCGGATAATGCACCCGCAAGAGACTTCCACTTGGCATGTTTTGCATTTATGGGTGATGCGGTGTAATTTTCTCAGTTTACTGGTAAACACCATTTAAGGTGCATCCCCTGAAGCACTAGGAGAATGCAAAAATTTAATCATCCTCAGCAGAAATAAATTCATACAACAAGCATGCTAGTTCTGTGAACAGAAAAGTAAGACCCAAGAAACAATCTCTATAGAAAGCGAACACACCTAGTAGCCCTACAAATGGTCTGACTACCCTGAGGTCCCCAACCGACATTCTAGAAGGCAGACGAGGAGCCTCACTGACTTCTGTTGACTACTTTTTAAAAATAAAGGTTCTTAATGCTTTTCAAATGACAAAACCTACACAGGCAATTCATAGAGTCACTGATAGCCAAATGCCACTCACACTCAAAGCGCATTTGTGGGAACCTAACATGTCCTTCCGGAAGTCTGTGCTCAACCCCGACATCAGTGCAGTGGAAAAGCCTGGTGGCCCGTGAATGGCCGCAACGACATTCCGGCACTCACCTCCCGGATTTCCCAGCTCTCTACCAGTGCTCCAGCAAGGGGTCGGAACAGGCCCACGTACACCAAAAAGGATACACTATCTGACAAAAGTTAACCGTGAGCCTCACAACAACAGGAAAGCAATGCAACATGGACAGACTGTAAAGCACACAGTTTGTCTAATGACAAAAAGTAAGACTTTTTATCAAAAAAAAAAATAACAATATGGGGTGCCTGGGTGGCTCAGTCGGTTGAGTGTCCGACTTTGGCTCAGGTCACGATCTCGCAGTTCGTGGGTTCCAGCCCCGTGTTGGGCTCTGCGCTGGCAGCTCAGAGCCTGGAGCCTGCTTCAGATTCTGTGTCTCCCTCTCTCTCTGCCCCTCTGCTGCTCACACTCTGTCTCTCTCTCTCTCTCAAAAATAAACATAAAAAAATAACAATAATCACTTTTGTAAACCTCCCTATTCCCCTACACGGAGACGTGCCTGATTGAGAAGGCAGCCAGATCAACAATTACAGATTCCAAGGGTTATTTATTTACTTAAACCCCTTCCTCAGAAAGCGCTATTTCTACCTCCATGCATAAGTTACTTCCAGGCCGCCATGCAGTGCCACATTTAAAAATTACCAGAGGGGTCCCTGGGGGACTCAGTCGGTTGGGCATCCAGCTCTTGATTTTGGCTTAGGACATGATCTCACGGATCACGAATTCGAGCCCCGCGTCAGGCTCTGCGCAGAAAGCTCAGAGCCTGCTTGGTACTCTCTCTCTCCTCTCTCTCTGTTCCTCCCCTGCTCTTGCATGCACACGCTCTCTCAATATAAACATTAAAAAAAAAATAAAAAATAAAATAAATTTTTACTCTAAACAATTTATACTTCAGAACATATTAAAATTAAATCTGATAAGATGTATGTCGCTGAAAACTTCTTTAAAAAATTTCAGGGGCGCCTGAGTGGCTCAGTTAGTTAAGTGTCCGACTTCAGCTCAGGTCACGATCTCACGGCTTGCGGGTTCGAGCCCCGCATTGGGCTCTGCTGACAACTCAGAGCCTAGAGCCTGTTTTGGATTCTGTGTCTTCCTCTCTCTACCCCTCCCTCACTCATGCTCTTTCTCTGTCTCTCAAAAATAAATAAACATTAACAAAAAAAATTTTTTTTTTTTTTTCAACGTTTTTATTTATTTTTGGGACAGAGAGAGACAGAGCATGAACGGGGGAGGGGCAGAGAGAGAGGGAGACACAGAATCGGAAACAGGCTCCAGGCTCCGAGCCATCAGCCCAGAGCCTGACGCGGGGCTCGAACTCACGGACCGCGAGATCGTGACCTGGCTGAAGTCGGACGCTTAACCGACTGCGCCACCCAGGCGCCCCAAAAAAATTTTTTTTTTTAATTTCAAATATAGTTGACCCTTGAACAACAGGGGTTTGAACTGCACGGGTCTACTTGCACATGGATCGGTTTTGATAAATACAGTACGGTACCATAAGTGTATTTTCTCTTCCTTGTGATTTTCTTACTGATGTTCTCTTTTCTCTTATTTATTTTATCCTAAGAATACAGCATATGACATATGTATAAAATACATCCTAATAGACTTATTCTAAGCTTCTGGGCAACAGCAGTCTCTTCATAGTGAAGTGTTTGGGAAGTTAAAAGCTATTATGAGGATTTGCAACTGCCCGAGGTGGGGCACGGTTGGCGCCCCTAACCCCCGTGTCACTTGCGGGTCAACTGTATCCTGTGATTGCACTAAATCATTTCTTTTTAAGCGAGAACACTTATCGTGCGACGTCTCCTTGAAATCCTTAAGAGGAACCAGGGGCTGAGACAGCTGCTCTTGTGGGTCGAGGTGCTGCCCCTCCCGGGATCCAGACCTGGATCTGCAGCACCCCATTTCTAGGTGCCTCATTCACCTGGTCGTGACGGGTGTCTCATCTTTCAGCCTTGATGCTCCGGTGCAAGTTCCCTTCTGCTTGGCAGGGTAGCCGCGTTTGCCACAGGTTGACTTCTGAGGGTGGTGGCACTGCCTGTGCATCTTATTGTTACACTTCCCAAATGACAGCGTCCCCTTCACCACCTCGCTTCTGCAGCTGAGACCAAAGAGGCTGAGAGAGAAGGCATTTCTGCTATCTATACTAAATAATTTAATTTTAAAAAAAGTTTTAATGTTTATTTATTTTTGAGACAGAGAGAAAGAGAGAGAGAGAGAGAGACACACACACACACACACACACACACACACACACACACACACACACAAAGTGTGAGTGAGGGAGGGGCAGAGAGAGACAGAGACACAAAACCCGAAGCAGGTTGCAGGCTCTGAGCTGTCAGCACAAAGCCCCACGCAGGGCTTGAACTCACAAACTGTGAAATCATGACCTGAGCGGAAGTCAGAGGCTCAATCGACTGAGGTCCCCAGGCGCCCCTGTACTAAGTAATTTTAAATTCAGACTTATTTAAACTATGTGTACTATTTTGTGCCTGTTTAGGAAAATTCTTGAACTAGACAAGAACTTGAAACTTAGCCCACCTCATATTTCTGGCTGACAGAGCACCAAACTGAACCTGGAAGACACCCCTGGGGACCTTACAGCCCTTGACAGAGCCCCGGGGAGCTGAGCCCAGCCCCTCCTCTGTGGCGCTGCCTCTTGTCGGAAGGGGCCTCAGAGAAGCGGAGACCGCCCGCGCCCAGTTCCAGCCTCGGCGTCTCACACGGCACTTGCCCCCTGAGTCCAGGAAGCCGAAGGAACGAAGACACGCGGACGGCGGCTTGTCTCTGACCAGGACGAGGGGTGCCCTTCCTCTCTGCCGCTCCTCACCAGATGCCCCTCATCTGGTGGCAGCTCTTCCTCCAGAGCCTCTTCCAGAGTCAGACGCGTGTGCGTGCGAGCTGGTCCGTGGGCACTCTCTCCACCTGTGCCCAGCTTGCCCTTATGCTTCCTTCTGAGGCCATCGGATTCTTCCCTCCCACCTGAAGGCAGTGGCCAAGGGGTGTCCATGATTTGAAACGCAGGCCATGGGAGTGGAAACACATACGACTAGGATGCAGAACCACATTCTAGGTGACAGCGGTGAGAGACAGTCTGACCGATACCCCAGGGAGCTGGTGTCTTCTGCTTGGTGGGCAGAACCGTCCTAAGCCGTCTTCTCACGGCAGAGTGTAGATTCAGACGGTCTGTAGCTCTGCATCTCCCCATAAAGTTGCAGAAACCAGAAGCACGACTTGCACGGTCAACACTGCTTCTTTCTTCTGAATGTGTCTTGATTTCTACCAGACGGCTCTGCTTCTTCGACAGCAGATCATTTCGGCTGCAGTGGGAGCAGGTGCAGCCTGCTCACTCTGATCGGGTGTGATGTCCAGCTGGAGAGCAAAAAACCTGAATTCCCGAATCAGCAGCACTCCTGGCCTCACTCTACACACACCTTATTCATTCGCTCACATCTGTTTATTAAGCATCTGCCATGGACAGAGGACACTGTGGTGAAAAGACAAACTCCCTGTCTTCCGGCACCAGAGTCTAAAAGAGTGACAGTCAAACGTCCTTCTGCGGACCTACGTCTCCAGGATGTTACCGCTTGGATTCCTAACCACTTCAGAAGTAAAAAGGGATTTATGATCTACTCCCAGGTCACAGCTGTGACTTAGGAGCACCTGCTGTGTCCTCACAATCTTGGGAAGAGGTCCTACCAACTGTCCACATGGGAAACAAGAGAAATAGAGGGAGTCACAAATGGCAAGACCACAATTCGGACTCAGGTACCTCTGGAGTTGACCATGCCAGGCACTATAAGCAATCTGTGACTGGCTGGGTACGGTCACAGGACCATAAAAAGACGTTTCACTTCTCGGTCACCTGCACCCACATATCACTCCGCCAGGGCAAGCTGACAATGATGCAACAGAAGTTAACACGTCAGGCCGCCTTCTGACCCGGGAAGCACAGAGACCTTTCTCCCTCCTGTTGCAAGTGCTGCATCGGGGGCAAGAGATCTTGGTTTCTCCATTTCTAGAGGAAGCATCTTAAAATTGCCTTCCAGCGAGGTCAGGAGAAGCCACTCATTAGGAGTAAGAGTTTCTGGGTCTCCCATCCCCTCCAGCCCCCATGCTCACAGGCTCCTACGTCTCTTGTCCAATTGGCTTGCTGTCTAACAGAGACACAACGTGAACCACTTTCAGAAGTTTCTGTTTTCTGGTACACATAGGGAAAAAATAAAAAGAAACAGGTTACCATTAATTTTAATAATGTATTTATTTAACCCAATATATCAAAAATGTTATCTCAATACGTAATCAATAGAGAAAATTATAAATGGATATTCTACATTTGTGTGTCATGCTAAGCTTCTACAATCCAATGTGTGGTTTACGTTCCGATTCGGACCAGCCTCACTCACGGCGCCCGACGGTACGACTGCCACAGTGGCCGGCACAGCTCTCAGTCCATCCTCATCTCTTCGTTCACAAGGAAGAGACTCAATGGGGGGTGCGGGGTGGAATTCACTTTATCATGTTGCTAGAAGAGCAGGAACCAGGCTCTCCCTGCATAAAGCCAATCCTAGTCCTCCCAATCAGAAACAGAGAGAGGCGTGGTCCCCATCCGTCCCTACCACCCTGCCTCCTGTCCCCACATCACTTCCCTTTCGTCCCCTGACAAACCAGTCACCCACCCAGCAGATGCCAGCAATCAGAGGAACAGTGGGGACCGTGGTGGGGACCGTAAAGTACTTCGGGGACGCCAGCTCAGGCAACGTCATGGAAAGACCAGGATGAGCCAGTGCTGGAGAGCAGGTATGAGTTACCCTCATTGAGGGCACCTCTCCCTCTGGAGTCACAGGAAATGGCCAGTGAGCCTTTCTCCTGAATCTTATGTCTGGTGGAACCCACCTGTGCCATCATGTTCTCCCTCCGCATCTCGTCTTATTAGCCTAGGTCATCTTTTTTGCTTCCAGTGTCGAGCACAGAACCTAGCACATACTATGTGATCAAAAATTGTTCAATTGGGGCGCCTGGGTGGCCCAGTCAGTTAAGTATCTTCGGCTCAGGTCATGATCTCACAGTTCCTGCATTCCAGCCTCGCGTCAGACTCTGTGCTGACAGCTCAGAGCCTGAAGCCTGCTTCGGATTCTGTGTCTCCCTCTCTCTCTGCCCCTCCCCGGCTTGCACTCTGTGTCTCTCTCAAAAATAAACAAACATTGGGGCGCCTGGGTGGCTCGGTCGGTTAAGCGTCCGACTGGCTCAGGTCATGATCTCACGGTCCGTGAGTTCGAGCCCCGCGTCGGGCTCTGTGCTGACAGCTCAGAGCCTGGAGCCTGTTTCAGATTCTGTGTTTCCCTCTCTCTCTGCTCCTCCCCTATTCATGCTCTGCCTCTCTCTGTCTCAAAAATAAATAAACGTTAAAAAAATTTTTTTAATAAATAAATAAATAAATAAATAAATAAATAAACAAACATAAAAAAAAAACAAAAACAAAAACAACTATTCAATAAACCCAGCCCCTGCAAACCCGTTGAGGCCAAACAGGAAGTCCCACCTTTATTTCAGAGCCAGAACTCATACGTGATTAACGTGGTCTAAGAAACAAATGGCACACATCCAGAAGGAAGGTCTAGCAGGGAAGGTGGTGGGAGCTGGAAATCAATCACACGCACCATGGAGGAACAACTTCATGACCTCAAGCACCTGTGAGGGGCTCTCACTCCCAAGTTCCCTGCGGTGCCATTTACACTCCCTGCAAACTATGAGGGACACCCCTGGGTTTCCGGGCAGAAACAGTTTTTATTGGCCTCGTGTGCACATCCAGCCCACCTGAGCAGGACCGCCAGCTGGAGGCAGTGTGGTGGCCACGTGCTTCGGGCTTACTCACCCAGGGTCCCATTCTGACCCTCTCATCACCAGGTAGCCTCCACTAAGCTCCTAACCTCTCTCTGACTCTGGCTTTTGGTCCAAAAATGGAGACAGTAATGGTATCCACACCTCACTTGCTATGAGGAGCCCATGAGAACCCACACAAGGCCCTTAAAACCTGACTGAACTATAGTAAACACTCACTAAATTGAACTTGTAAAAGTAGTACTAAGATTTTTTAGCCTGAAATGATTTAAGAGACAGAAAATTACCTCCTCCTTCACCCACCAGACTTCCTCCCTAGAGTCAGTAGAGTAGGCCCCATTGCAGAAACCAAGAACACATCAACAGTGGCGACCGTGAAACACAAGGGTTCACCAGGTAGAGGTCAGACCTGCTCACGCCGCTTTCTAATTGTTCATTTAGTATTTAAAACATAATTGATCTTCGCTGAAGTGTAGGTCACACGACACATAAGCACAACTTGACATGTGACACACACACAACACAGCTCAGATAATGAACACCTCCACCATGTGCAGGCGTCCCCCTGTGCCCCGCTGGGATGCTGCCCCACCCCAAGTGACCACTCATCTGCTTTCTGTCACGACACATCAGCAGCATACACTACACGTCCAGGAGCGTATACCCATGGAGTCACAGAGTATGTACTTTCTCGTGGTCTGGCTCCACTCACTCGGCGCTGCTGAGACTCACCCGTGTTGCTGCCCGTACAAGTCTTTATGTGCACACCTGCTTTCACTGGTCTCGGGTGCACACCGAGGAGTGGAGCCTACATGGTAGGCATATGCTTAACACCAGGAAACTGCCAAACTGTTTTCAAAGTGCTGGCACCATTTCCTCTCCCACCGGCAGCGCCCACAAGCCCCGCTCCCGCACGCGCTTCTCGGCACTTGGTGGGATCACCTGTTGGTCCATCTAGTAGGACACTGGTGTCTCCTTACAGATCTAATTTCCATCCCCTGATAACTAATGATTTTGGCCATCGTTTCAAATGCTCATCTGCTGTCTCTACATGCTCTTTGGTGGAGCGTCCGTTCAAATCACTCGCGCCCTTCATACTGAATGTTGAGAGCTCTTTACTTGTCATCTAAGGCATGTCACACGCTAACGCCTTCTGCCAGCCTGGGGCTGGTCTTTTCCTTCTCTTAACAGTGTCTTGGAAGGAGCAGAAGCTTTTAATTTTGACGAAGTCTAACTTATAAATGTTCTCTTTTATGGATTGTTAACTTTGATGTCATAATTAAGAAACCTGTGCCAAACCCAAAGTCTTCACAACCTTCTATGTCCTCTTCTTAGGGTTAATATTTAGAGTCTATGATTCACTCTGACTTAATTTTTGTCTATGGTGTCAAGTTAACCCTCTGCACAGGGACAACCAATCGTTCAAGCAACGAATTCATTCAGTTTAGCTCTGCTTTTTAATTTAAATTCTCTTAACTTATCCTGAGTTGCAAGAATTTCACAAGGAACTCTGTACCCTCAACCAGATTCACTGACCCCCGACTCTGTGACGCTCTCACTGCGTACGCACTTACGGGGATTTTTCTCTGAATCATGTGGCTTCACGTCTATCTGAACCATCTGCTGGTATTTGAACCAACATTTGATTTGGAAAAAGGGCTCTCTTGCTTTCTAATTAAAAAAGCTGGAGAGATTCTGCTCTTGTCCAGAACGTGAACGACCATCTCTGGGGCCTTAACTCTTCCTTCTGAACACTGGATGGAGCCTTTCAAAGAAACATGTTTCTCAGGAACAATTTGTTCTGAAAACCAACTATGGGCTTAAAAAGAGGTGGGCAAAACTACACAAAAATTAAATTATTAAAATAAGAAACCCTGAAAAAATTTAAACATTGTGCTTTAAAAACTGACAAGGATCAATTACTTCAACATTACCTTAATTCAGAAGTGCTTCTGGTCTGGTCTCCAATGCATGAAAAATTGTCTGCAACAGACAAAGAAAAGGCTATATATGCACTGCGTTCAGGTTGAGAGGAGTAACATTCCATACATTTGAAGGAGCATATAAATCCATCCCTTCTCCATCACCATTTCTTGCCCCAAACCATTTCACTTGGTGCTTTACACTAATTTAGTATTTGGCTTTTCAATGCGCAAAAGAACTCTGATCTCAATTTCTTTCTCTTTCTTTCTTCTTTTTTTGAGAGAGAGAGAGAGAGAGAGAGAGAGAGAGAGAGAAGGGGAGGAAGTGGGAGCAGGGGAGAGGGGCAGAAGGAGGGAGGAGAGAATCCCAAGCAGGCTTCACATTCAGCGTGGAACCCAATGAGGGGCTCATTCCCAAGACCCTGAGATATGACCTGAGCCAAAATCAAGAGTCAGACGCTCAACTGACGGAGCCACCCAGGTGCCCTCGATCTCATTATCTTTTAAAAAAAAAATGTTTTAGGGGCGCCTGGGTGGCGCAGTCGGTTAAGCGTCCGACTTCAGCCAGGTCACGATCTCGCGGTCCGTGAGTTCGAGCCCCGCGTCAGGCTCTGGGCTGATGGCTCGGAGCCTGGAGCCTGTTTCCGATTCTGTGTCTCCCTCTCTCTCTGCCCCTCCCCCGTTCATGCTCTGTCTCTCTCTGTCCCAAAAATAAATAAAAAACGTTGAAAAAAAAATTTAAAAAAAATGTTTTAATGTTATTTATTTTTGAGAAAGAGAGACAGAGCATGAGTGGGGGAGGGGCAGAAAGAGAAGGAGACACAGAATCCGAAGCAGGCTCCAGGCTCTGAGCAGTCAGCACAGAGCCCAACGCATGGCTCGACATCATGAACCCCAAGATCATGACCTGAGCCTAAGTCAGCCGCTTAACCGACTGAGCCACCCAGGTGTCCCTCAATTTCTTTAAAAAAAGACAAACAAACTTAGAAATGCCTCATGGAAAATACTCTGAATCCAACTGAACAATACACAGGGAAGACCTACTTAGAATCCAGTTACTAGAAAAATTACATTATGGTAAAAACAATCACTGCAATTCAAGAAGCTTCTAATGTCCTGTCACCCAGACTTGGCCATTTGACATGTAAAGGACCTCATCTGCCTCTCAAAGAAGGCATGACCGCTTCCAAGTGTGACTGGTCCACAGGGGTGTGTGTGCAACCCGCCAACTCGCACCACTCCTGCGGCAGCAGGGCCATCCAGAGCCCCAGCTCTGGCATCTGGAAGAATCCCCGACTCTCTTCCTCTCTCTGTACTGCAGCCAGAACCGAAGTACACTTAATTCTAGATTTCTTCTGAAATCTCTGCTTGTTCTTTCTCAGAAACTAAATTTGAAAACATTTAAATAGGCTTCTGTGATCTCTCCAAATTATGTGAAAAGACCAATTCTGGATGATTCACAGATTACCACCTCCCTGCCTGTTGACGGACTCACTACCTTGTGCAGCTACAAACCCCCAGGCACACATCTAGTCCGGAGGTCAGGAGAGGTAGTAACAAAATGAAATATCCCCCAGTTGAACTGTGAATTCTAAAACACTTCCTTCACAAAATACTTTTATTTGGGAATTACATTGCATAAGTTGTAATGAAGCACAAGCTTTCCTGTCAATAAAAGTTAAGTGTGGAAAGAAAACCGTACGGAGCTTCCTCAAAAGGTTAAACACAGGTTCGCCGTGTGATGCAGCACGGCTGCTCCTAGGCACGTAGCCCCAAACAACCGGAAACAGGTACTCAACGTGTGTCCACACACTTCACTGCAGCACTATTCACAATGGCCAAAGGTGCTAACCGCCCAAATGTCCGTCAATGAATCAGTAGATAAACAAAATGTGGCACAGCCAACAACGGAATATTCTCCAGCCACAAAGAAGAGTGCAGCACTGACACATGCTACAGCGTGGACGGTCCCTGAAAGCATTATGCTGTGTGGAGAAAGCACACACAAATGATCACAAAGTATATGGTTCCATTTACGTGAAATAGAAAATATTCTGCTTCTAGGAAAGAGACAGACCCACAGAGACAGAATGCAGTGGTTGAGAGGGGCGCTCTCTGTGTACATGGATGGGCGAATGAATACTGCTCAAAAGACACAGGGCTTCCTTTGGGAAGATGAAAATGTTCTGGAACTAGATAGACGTGATGGCTGCACAACACAGGAAGTGTGCTAAATGCCACTAAATCGTTCACGTTAAAGTGGTTCCCTTAACGTATCACAAATTTTATTTCAAAAAAAGGGTGTGGGGGGGGGGGGGAGGAAATGTGCCATTAAAGGTACTTAAAAGAACAACCAAACCAGTAGGTGTGGAGGTGGAAGAGGAAGCTGAAGAAAATCAGTGAACAGGTGGCCAACTGGCCTTCACAAACCCAAAGAGGGGAGCTCTCAGGAGGGCACACCCGCTGTGTCAGTGAACGTGTCAGTGAACTACCGAGTCTATAAGCAGGCAGTGGCAAATTCCGGCAGGACTGGTTAGATTGGGTCATTCTCAGGGGAGGGGGCTGTACTGCCCACTGTGGGATATTCAACAGCACCTCCTTCCCCAGTGTGACAACCAAAACTAACTCGGGACACCACTAGGTGTCCCTGGGGAGAATATGGGCTCAGGTGAGAGCTCCACCTTCAGACTGGTTGTCACAATCAATCCCAGTCTCCAAATACAAATCCTCTGAGGTACTTTCCACATCAAGAGACAAGTAGGAAAAAATTAAAATGGAAAAATGTATCACAGTTTGCTCTGATTCAAACACCTAGACTGCCGTGGCTCAAGGCATGAAAGCAAGCTCCCTATTCCTTTTCTTTGGAAGAAGAAAATGGGGAGCCACGCCCCCATAAGTATTTCCCTAGCCTGCAGTTCCTATGGGCACAGTCACGGTGAGAGAAAGGGTGTGGACACCAGAATCAAACCGCCTCAGCCTGGATTCACACGTACAGCTGTCTGGATTTGTTTCTGGCTAAAAATAAGACCCAGGTGGAGCTCTTTTACTGACTATTCGGCGCAGAAGACAAGACCACTGTTCCAGACAGCAGCACACAGCCACGTGATCCCAAGCCAGGAGCATCACTCTTGTAGAAAATCAGGAAACTGGGGATTTAATGACACCAAAGCCGAAGTCTCACGATGCTACTCTGCCTCCTGGAGGCAAAAGTAAGTGGAGAGGCAATGAGCATCCTTAGACTCCTAGGAGCTGGTAACACTGGATCCCTTCCAGCCAGCAGGTGTCTAGGGCCCACAGGCGGGGCGGGGGGCAGTGCCTGCCCAGACCTGAGAACGATGGTTCTCAGACAGGCGGAGAAGGGCCTCCCGGGTTACACCGAAGCCTGGCTACAAGGGAGGGGTGCCACTATGAAGTGGAACTAAGGGGTGGCATGAGGACAGGCTGAAGTTTTCTCACATCTTTTTAGAAAGCAATCCATAATGGAAGTTGGAGGAAGATAAAGGAAGACATAGACAAAAATTCAAGAAAAAGGTTAACAGTTTATAAAGCCAATCCTAATCAAAATTTAAAATATGTAAAATTCAAGTGATAGATTTAACAGAGTAAATACAAATGTCTCAGCAATCTTATGAACAAATCAAACTTTTTAAAGCTTATTTACTTATTTTGAGACAGAGCACCAGCAGGGGAGGGGCAGAGAGAGAATCCCCAGCAGACTCCGAGCTGTCAGCGCAGAGCCCAATGCGAGGCTCCATCCCGCAAACCGTGAGATCGTGACCTGAGCCGAAATCAAGAGTCGGACGCTTAACCGACTGAGCCACCCAGGTGCCCCGTCAAACATTTTTAATAATTCAAATGAACAACTCCTTACCCACCCAACAACACTGCTTTGAGACCCCCTTCCCTTGGTGGAGGCAGCTCTGCTAGAAGGCAGGACCCCTACTGTGCGACCCTCTGTCTCCTGTGGACAGGTCTACTGTGCAAGTCAGGTGCAAACCTTCCAGACCATTCCCTCACAAAAGGACCAGACTGCTGCACACTATACGCCCTTTCCAGCACTGTCTCAGGCTACCTCTGGCTACACCTCAAACACGAGTCTTTGAAGTCTACCTGAGTACCTTGGCTTTAAGTGATTTATGGGTCAAATCTCCTAAACATCTATCCGTTCACTCAACAAATACATTTTAATACCTAGGATATAAGACAGTGTGCTGGATGCTGAGAACACAAGCCATCAAAACAGCTTAGCCTAGCTGCCCCCACATGGGTCTCCCAGGCCAGGGGACATTCGCCTATAATGTACGGGGGGGGGGGGGGGGGGCGCCTACCAATACAAGTAAACTTAAGGGCTAGTTTCACTCAGGCCTGTGTGATCCACACAAAGTCCTAGAAATGCACACACAGGACACCCTGCACCACAGGTAAATGGCCAGGACAGGATTCCAAGGATCAGGGAGGAAAGAGCTCCTGTTCTGGGGGCCAGGGGGAAAGACATGGGCCATTGTGGAAAAGGCCACTTGACAGAAGAAAAAGGGGAGGGGTGGTAGCTCAGCCATTCTCAGCAACTGTGGGCATCATAGCTCACTTAGCTGAAATACCCAATAGCCAAGGTCATTATGATTCTCTGGTTGAAGAAGGTTAAAATCCTAGAGCAGATTTCTAAAGATGGAATTATCATTATTTAAAAAAAAAATTTAATGTTCATTTTGGGGGGAGAGAGAGGGAGAGAGACATCACATGCAAGAGTGGGGGAAACAAAGAATCTGAAGCAGATTCCAGGCTCTGAGCTGTCAGCAGAGCCGGACGAGGGGGCTCAAACTCGCCGGCCCTGAGATCATGACCTAAGCCAAAGTCGGACACTTAATCTACTTAGCCACCCAAGTGTCCTGTAAAGATGGGATTATTATGTCAAAGGTTATGTGTCTTTTGAAGCCTCTTGGAAAAAAATCAGCTGAGCCTACGGTTGACTCTACAGAGTTGTTAACTTAGCAATATTAAATATTACCATGGGGCGCCTGGGTGGCTCAGTCGGTTAAGCGTCCGACTTCGGCTCAGGTCACGATCTCGCAGTCCATGAGTTCGAGCCCCGCGTCAGGCTCTGTGCTGACAGCTCAGAGCCTGGAGCCTGTTTCCGATTCTGTGTCTCCCTCTCTCTCTGACCCTCCCCGTTCATGCTCTGTCTCTCTCTGTCTCAAAAATAAATAAACATTAAAAAAAAAAATTTAATATTACCTTGACATTGATATTGATATTAATATTTAATGATAAACTCTCCTATACATATATATTCTAATACATCACGAGGTTTTAAGGACCAAATACTAGTATTTACGAGTATTGTTATTTTCATATTTTTCAAAAGCTAAAAACTGAATCTTCTTGAGACATATCTAGAGGATTCCTTTACTGGCTGCATTAAAATTTCAAATCGAGCAAAGGTACATCTCCTGGGAATGATTTCTTTTATATCAACATAACCCTAAGACAGAAAGAACATTCAGGTGTATGGTCACCTGCAATCCTGACATCCCCAGACCAGAGCAGACCCAAGGACATTAGTCCTTCCTTACCTTGTTAAGTGTGGGCAGTCATGTTTTATCACAGGCTTTAAGGTGTTTGATTACAAGCCCTACTGGAGGTAGTGTGCATCCGTGATATATACACCACTTTTTCTTCCTAAACCCTGAAAAAGGCGGGATTCCAGAACACATCCAGTCTTAAGAGTTTGCATGAGGGACTGGGAAGCCTTGTAAGAAACGAAGTAAACTTCTCACTTCTGAATAATTCTCTAGTACAAGATGTTCTGGGGGTGCCTGGGTGGCTCAATCAGTTAAGTGTCCGAATCTTGATTTCGCCTCAGGTCATGATCTCACGGTTCACAGGTTTGTCCCCGCATAGGCTCTGCACTGACAGAGCCTGCTTGGAATCCTCTCTCTCTCCCTCTATCTCTACCCCCCACCATTCATTTTCCCTCTCTCTCTCTCTCTCTCTCTCTCTCTCTCTCTCTCTCTCTCTCAAAATAAATAAATAAACAAAAAGAGATGTTCTGAGCAAGAAGGTGAAATGATAATGTGAAAGAGTCCCCTTGCCAAATTTAGGAAGATCTGAGGGTAAAATGGAATATATCTCATTGAAAACACACACACACATGCGCGTGTGCATACACGCGCATGCGTGCACACGTGCGCGCGCGCGCACACACACACACACACACACACACACACACACACACACAAATACTCAAAAAATAAACAAGAGGAAAGGTAGAGCTCTTCTTTACAAAGGAATGCAATGATGTATAAGGAATGACAGATCTAGAAAACTACTATTTTGGGGCCTTGAGAGTAGTAACACGTGCAAAGATCACCAGTGGACGCTAGAATGTGTTGTTAGAAGACATTCACAAGGTCTAACAGTATCACTCATAGATAATTTCCTAATTTTAAAAACCAAACGTTATTATCTAATAGATACCACCTTAATCAAAGGATGATACTTAGTATTACCAAGAATGGAACAAACTAACATTAGGTATCTTATGATATGATAAAATGTGAAGTCTTGGTCACCTACAGAGAACTTTTGCCAAAAACACGCCTGAATCCAATTACGAGGAAACATTTATTAAAATCCAGAATGTGAGACATTACAAGAAATTGGCCTGAACTCTTCAAAAATGTCAATGTTGTAACAAGCAAAAAAAAAAAGTGGGAAGACCACTCAAGATGCTGCGAGACTAGGTAGAGCCACGAGTACCAAACATGCAACACATGAATTTGATGAAATCCGGAATGTGAAGGGTATGAAGACATCTGGGTGAACACTGAAGAAACTGACCTGTGTCCTGGATTAGGTGTCACTGAATCCAAGTTAAAGCTTGGCATGTAATGATACTATTGTGGAAACACAAAAGAATGGCCTTGTCCTTGAGACACCAGGCTGGAGTTGTAAGGAATCAAGTATCATGACATCTACAACATTCTAACAATTCACCAAAAAGCACCAAGAGACAGAAAATGTGGATCCCCCCGAAAAGTTACAGATTACTTGGTAAAAGGTACAGAATATTCACTGACCTATTTTTTCAACTTCCTGTAGCCTCAAAACTAAAAGTTAGGGGGTAGGAGAATACTAAGGTCAATGAAAAGCAAATACAAATCTTCTTTTAAAATGCCCTTGACATTCTCTAACAAAAGATGAGGTTACCTACAGATCAATCAGAGGAAATTACTGTGTTTTCTTAACTCTCTTGACTCTTCCCTGACTGATGCAGTGAGAGGAGCTCCTTCAGCAGCCGGGAAACTAGGCACAGCACATGTTCATGACTTCCTGACACCATCAATGCTCTTTGGTTTCTAAGGCCACTTTGAAAAGTAGACGAATTAATATTTCATTTTTACTTTTTATATTTAATTTTTCTTCATTTTAACAGTGTTTAAGTGTTCTTTTTCTCAGGCTGGCTAGAGGTTTATCAATTTGATCTTTTCAAAACACCAATTTTTCAGGGCACCAGGGTGGCTCAGTTGGTGAACCATCTGATTCAGCTCAGGTCTTGATCTCAGGGTCCTGAGTTCAAGCCAAACACTGGGCTCCGTGCTGGGCGTGAAGCCTACTTAAAAAAATAAAATAAAATAATTTTCAGTCTCAGTGATTTTCTCTGTTGTACCTGTTTTCACTTTCATGGATTCTCCTCTTACCCTCCTCATTATTTCCTTCTGCTTTGTGTTCAATGTGTCCTTCTGGCATCAGAAGGCAGAAAGCTCAGACCGCGAGACTTTGTTTCTACAACAAACAAGCACATCGTTCCTTCACGGTTCCCGTGGCACTGCTCACACTGTGCCCCACAGATGTCCATGTGTTTGTTTCACTTCCATTCAAATTCAAGTATTTTCAAATTTCTCTTATGATGTCATCTTTGACTTGCTTCATTGCCAGGTATTTGAGGATTTTCCAGATGGGGTTCTATTACTGATTTCTAATGTAATTCAACTGCCACCACAATTATTCTGAAGGCCCATCCAACAGTCCCAACATCTGGGTCACCTCCAAGTCCGCTCCACTGATCTACCTCTCGACAACAGACCACCTTGTGTGTACTACATGATTTTTTGCTGAGTACCAGAGATAGATCAACAGAACGGAAGTAAACAGTGACTGCACAGAGGAACGGCACACCTCTTCCTCTGCCAGGCCCCGTAAACAGATATATTCTAAGCCACGAAACAAGATTTTAAAAGTATAACTGGAGTGGCACCTGGCTGGCTCAGTCAGTTAAGCATCCCACTTTGGCTCAGGTCACGATCTCACAGTTTATGAGCTCAAGCCCCGCGTCGGGCTCTGTGCTGACAGCTCAGAGTCTGGAGCCTGCTTCGGATTCTGTGTCTCCCTCTCTCTCTGCCCCTCCCCTGCTCACACTCTGTCTCTCTCCCTCTCAAAAATAAAAGTTAAAAAAAAATTTTTTTAAATACATAAGAGTATAGCTGGAAAAAAGATAAAGCTTAAATTTTTACTCAAACTTAAAATTGTACGTTCTTGTACTTGTATGACAGGTGTTATGGTGCTAAGTAAGTACTCTGTGTATCATCAGATGAACCCCTCTGTAACCCAATGACATATCAACTATCATCACTCCTTGTAATTTTAATTCTGTAAAATTACAAAAAAGATATCCACAGCAAAGAAAGGTCAGTAACTAGCTCAAAGTTGTACGAACAGTTAGTATTATACCCAGCAACCGGACGAGCCCAGGGGATTCCACTGATGCTATATTTACTCATTTTAAGACAAGGAGTCTATGTACATTTTTTTAAGAGAAAGAAAACCAGATACAAAAATTCAGGCTTGTCCCTTTGTTGAGACTTTTCCCCTCAGCTCTGAATTTTCTTTGTCCTCTCTCTCCTTCTGCCAGGAAATACCACTTAACCTTAAAATCAAGAGCTTAAAGACACATTTCATTAAAACTTCCTGACTGCCGCTCTCTCCCCAGCTAACCGATCTCCCTCGCGTTCTCCTGCTCCGTTTCTATTTCTCTATCCTACTAGACTAGGAGCTGGGCCTGTGCCTTGCCTCGCCTGCCATTTTGGATTGGGGGGGGGGGGGAGGCGGTTTGTTCAGCTTATAAACCACCTTTTCCAGGAGCTACCCCCATGGATCCTCCTCCCAACCCGTCTTGGGATGATCCACTGTTTCCTGGCACCGGGTTCACACTACACAAGCCTGTCTCCCCACCACTGACCCCAATCATCACTGACCAGATCAGGAAAAGGTACTCAGCTCAAAACTCGATCCCCCAATAATGCGTAAACTGAGACTGTCAGTGGGGCAGGCTCTCCGCGACTGGCAGTGGGACATGAACTTGAAAGCTGTGGCTGGCTACCCTTCACAACTGGGACATAGCTTTCTGAGCAGCCGAGAGAGCGAGAGACCCACGGGAGGAGCACGCTCACCGCTGCCCCCGTTCCCGTCCCTTCTCAGGCTCCTCTACATGCCAGTCCTTATAATTAATTCTTCTTGTGTTTCGTTGATCTAGAGCGTCAGCTGTTTGTCTCAGTCTGTACCCTGCACCTGTGCCAGCACAAGCACCCATTCCCCAGGTGCTTGCAAGTAAGTACACGAACTCCTGGTTTTATGGCTTCAAAATGGCCTCTGGAAGAGGACTCCCAAATTCCTTTCCAAGATGGAATGCTTTGCCTCTGATGACATACCCTCCGCCGGTCTCCCCCCTGGACCACGGCAACAGAACCCAGCCCTCCTCCCCACCTGACCTATATTAGCAACACAGGCTGCTCATCACTTCCTCCTCCTCCTCGAGCTCCACCCTCCAACTGGTCTAAGGGACACCATGCTTTCTTCTCTTTCCCCTCACTGCACGCAGTTCGAGAACTCCAAACACTGCAGTGTTCTGAGGGCTCAAGGTCCTGCTCTTTACAGGCCTGACCTCTCCCAACCAACTGACGCTGGGCTCACCACTCTCCTCAAAGCACACTCTCAAAACACCCTTCCCACCGGGCTGCCACTCAATTCTACCCGTCCCCTCCCCGCTCTGCACTCCAGCCCCGAGGCCCCTGGCCTCCAGCCCAGCCTAGCCTGCTACAGACTCGCTCCCCCAGCTGTCTCCTTCCCTCTTCAAGCCGCCCTACACATCACTGCCTCATTTATCTTTCTGAAGGACAGCTCTGACATCTGACTCCTCCGCTCAACTCTTCAAACACTCCTCCTACGGAAGAAAATCAAATTTTTTAGCCCAGCCTGATTTAAAGCTCTCCACCTCACCCACCGTGTCCCAGGTGCCCTCCCCTAGGGCTCCGATCACGAAGTCTGAGGAGGGCCAGATACACGTACACAAACACGCCAGGAGAGTCTGCTGCTCTCTGCCACGTGTGAACCAAGATCCAGACCACTTCCACAGAATTTCTCTTAAACATAAATCCGAGAAACATGAATGCATTTTTGCCTGGAAGAATAGAGACAATTTTAAAAAGCAAAATATCCCCCACAGTCAAGAAAGAGGATGTCCTTCCAACAAGTCTGAGCTGAAGACATGAGTATCAAGTTTCCTCTAATAACTGCAAAACACGGAAAAAGCACTCTGCACTGGAAGTTTCTGTAACTCCTCTTCCTACTCATGTGTGACTTACAGTGGGAGCTGGAAAGGACAGAAACTCTGTACCTTCAGACTGCTTAGACTTATGCAGCACTCTTTCCAGTAAAGCTTCGGGACAACTGTGTTTACTACACGGTCACTGTCAGAAAAGCACTTAGTGAGCCCATCCTTGTGCCTGGCACCAGTTTAGGCCAAGGAGGTAAACAGGAATATTTACTTCCAGTTTGAGGGCATGTGCAGCCATGCTACCCAACAACCCTGAAAGTGGATGAAAGTTTTAAATCGTTGACAAAAGATTTAACAATAAAATGGCCTTGATATCCGGGTGCCTATTTGTGAGCCCGGCTCACACATTCATTCGCTTCACTCAACAAAGATTCACCAAAACTCTATCACGTGCCAGGCACTGAAGCAGGGGTGTCCCTCAGGAAACAAGACACGGTTCTTGCCGCCGGGGAGCTTCGTTTCTAGCTGAGGAAGGCAGAAGTAAATAACCCAAGTATGTAGTTTTGACACGTCAGGCGCTGTCCAGTATGAGGGAAAAACAAAACTGCGGGAGGTGGGGAGGGGAGGAGGGGTGCGGGGATCCTCTATGAAGGCGGCTAGAGAAGGCATGGAGGTGTCTGAGCGGAGTCCTGAGGAGAGGGATGAGCAGGTGCAAAGTCCCTGGAACACTGACTTCTTCCTGCTACTTAAGCCTCCTACCCCCGTAGACACGAGAAACCCTGCCACTTACCTCTGGAGGTGACAGGAAGCTGACAAATCAATTTTTTGTCCCTCCCTGTTTAGTGCAACGGCTATCCCTCTCTTAAAAGAAACCTTGTTGTAACAAAAAAGGTTGGTCATAAAAAAGGGGGAAGGTGGGGGAACACAGTAAAAAAGCAAGTACTCAAGTAAGATAAAATTCCCCGATCAAAGAATCCTTAGTCATTAGGAATTCCCAAGAAGCTTACTGAATGTCAGAAAGCCAAACTCCATCCAAGTTATTCATTACTCAGGAACGTTTAAAAAGCCAAGGAGACCAACAAGACCCCGGAGAAGGAAAAGCAGAGTCACCACGAGCTATGCAGTGAGGGAAGCCCTGCAAGGTCACCTGCAGTTTGCGTGCTGGCTGGGGGGCAGGGGGGTGGGGGTCCTTCCACAGAGCTGGATAATGTGAGGGGAGTCAAGTGACTCTTGAGCTGGTGGAGACAAGAGGACAGCACCTGGATGTACGGAGCTCAGGACCGCGACCACACCGGCTCATTCTTCCTGCGGTTCTGAGCGCCCAGGTCTGGTACGAAGCTGCCTCCCCAACATCTAATATCAGTTCATTCTTTTATTCAACGAATGATTTTTCCTCCTCCCAATCCTACCTAATATAGTAATTAACAATCTGATGATGCATTGGGACGATCACAAATATAAATTCTAACAACCAGTCATTTTTCTTTTAAAGCGACAAAAAGCGTTAATTCAGAAAGCATAAGAGGCTCGTGTACCATTGAGCCTTCTGAGAGAAGTGTCCCAGGAAACAATGGCATAGAGAAGGCATCCAAGAAAAGTTACATGGACAGCATATTCTGATTTAACTATGTCATATACTTTCATGGGATAAATTCATCCTCTGATTATCTGTCCTGTTTGCAAATAAAAACCTCACAGGAAAAAAAAAGAAAGTTGTTATTAACAACTACATCTTTTAGGAAGTGGTTAACTCTACAAGTGAAAAATTACAATGACTCCTGATTCCTCCTAACTACCCTGCCCTGCCCCCAAAAGTTTGACCGATCTAGTCAAGGCTCTTCTGTTTGCCAAAAAAAAAAAAAAAAAAAGAAAGAAAGAGAAGGAAAAAAAAGCCTTACTGGGAAGTGGAGAGGGATCTGACAGTTCCCAAGGACAGGGAGAACGGTGGGCTCCAGGAGACATAAAAACGAGGAAGAAACAGGAACCAGAACCCAGTCTGGGCTGGCTCCTGCTGACCTTTCTGCTTCTCTGGGTGCGCTTTCTCTATCCTTCCACTACCCTCTCTCCGGACCATCCACTGTCATCTCGCACGCAGTCCAAAACCACCTAGAATCCCACATCCTAACCAGCACCCAATGTCAGCCATGTCTGTTTCCAGAAAAATTCCTCTGCACCAGCTCAGTGGTTGACTGTCCTCAGACCAGGTGGCCAGCCAGCCACAGCACAGGAGAGGATGGCAGCCCCTGCCACAGGCACTATGGCTGTGACACAATGACCGGTGTCTTCGATATAGTAACAAACATCCCCCTGTAAGTTACATAAGCGTTTATTCCTTTACCCTGTCACCATTTTTTAGTCAGCTCCAAAGGATGAGTCATAAAGCATCATACACGAATCCAAATACACAATAATGTAGTTCCCCAAAACTTATGGTCAACAGATACATGCGGCCTTAAAAAATAAAACAGACAACTACAAAATCTCTTTAATCTCTGTCTTCTTTAAAAGCATTCGGGAATATCCCCACAGTCTTATCCGCTTATGGTGTCAAAGCTAAGAGAGCATCTAAGCACTGGGGCCACCGGCTCTTTTGACACAACACACACCTTTAGTTCATCTATCCCAAGTGTCAAGAAGAGCTGCTACCTCCCAAAGTCCATTTTTAAGTAGAGTTTCTTACAAGATAAATGCCATTTTTGTCTAGAAGCCACATTATGAATGCTGGTGAGGCCTCTTCAGTCGACATCTGTGGGTTGCCTCTGTGTGTCCTCCAACTTCTCCTCTGGTGACATCACCAAGAGGGCTTACCTTTGACTCCGGGTGAGGGAAGAACCCCTCCTTCCGCCCTCACCCAGGCACTTCCGGTGGGGAAGCCCTTCTCCTTGGGAACACACTGCCCAGCGGGCTGCAGTGACTGGTTCAGGCGGACCCACGAGCCATTGAAACCCCAGCTCCCAACATGCACGGTGAGATGCCCGGGACGCTGCAGCGAACTCACAGAACACCATGAGATATTTTAAAGTGGAGACACACACAGGGAAACCTGACAGCGGACAGACACCAAGGGAGCAGTTAGCGCGAGTGGCTAGGTCACAGTTCCACCAGCAGATGGCACTACATCCTTTGTGATGACGTCACATCCTTGCAAAGCGAGGTTTTCAGCAGTTGCTTTGATAATAAAGGAAGCACTACAAGAAAATCAACATGGAACAGGAAATGAAGGTGGTGGTATCCAGTCTCATACTGAAGTCTGAGAAGCTACATAGCCCGTTAACAACAGTGGTTTACTTAACAATAAAGTGTATATTTTTTTTAATGTACTGATACTCCTTTTTAAAAAGACTACTAAGAGGGTGCCTGCGTGGCTCAGTCAGTTAAGCATCTGATTTTGGCTTAGGTCATGATCTCACAGTTCGTGAGTTTGAGCCCCACATCAGGCTCTGCACTGACGGCATGGAGCCTGCTTGGGATTCTCGGTCTCTCTCTTTGCCCCTCCCGCACTTGCTCTCTAGATCCCTATCAAAATAAATAAAAATAAACTTAAAAAATAAAAAGACTACTGGTAAGTTCCTGGGACATAAATGTTTAAGTTCTTTGGCTCTAATGACTCAACGAAGGTAACTTTAGGTATTTATCTTGGCGTAGGGGCACTGTGAAAATCCTAGAAGCACTACATGTGCCACGAATTTGGGAATCTTTACATTAAGATTCAGACCAGGGCCTTGGGGGATAGAGAGGGAGTAGGATGGCACCTCACCAACCTACACCACCACACTTGGCCCCACTCCACCCAGAGAGCCTCGCCTACTCTCTGCCCCCACCTCAGGTGTGAGCCATAAAATCAGACAATAAGCTATAAATTCATTAAGGGTAGGAACTGATTTCCTCATCGTTGTGTTCTCTGAACGAAACCCAAGATGAACTTAGTAACTGCTTATTAAAAGACTTGTTCCCACAGAAAGCAAGTTCTGAAATGCAGCCTTGAGGATGGGTGCATCTCAGAGACCTTGGATCCCTGGGGCACAGAAAGAGAAAGAGAAGGGCAGGGGCAGCCACAGCAGAGCCGAAGCCAGCTTCCCAGTGGGCCTGGCATGCGCAGGGCAAGTGAAACTGAGAGCTGGTGCAGAGGGACACAGCAGACACAGCCCAAGCCTTGACGGGGTTCAGACAGGACCCTCAAAGCAGTGCAGAGCGCCAGAAACGCGCACCAGAGAAGGCCCAGGACACAACCCTCCCGTGGTATTCTGCCCAAAATGCAAAACCTGAATCTAACCATTAGCAAGCCGAGACAGACCCAAAGTGAGGGTCATAACTGGCCTGTTCTCTTGGAAATGTCAAGGGCAAGAAAGACAAAGAGGGAAAGGTTGTTACAGATTCTCAAAGAATGCAGATGACCTCCAAACACAACACGTGTTCTGGACTGACTGGACCCCGGACACCAGGGAGAACAGCTGTAGAAGACATTACGGGGACAATTAACGAAACAGGAAACAGGAAACAACTTGGTATCAGTGTTGAATTTACAAATTTTGATGAGTGAACCGTGGTTTTATAAAAACACGTCCGTGTTCTCAAAAATACACACTGATGTATTTAGTGGTGAAGCGGGAAACAGATGTAAGAAACTGATGTGAATTTTACATTCTACTTCTTTCTCTTTTTTAAAGTTTATTTGAGAGAGAGAGAGAGAGAGAGAGAGAGAGAGAGAGAGAGAGAGAGAATAAGCAAGTGCACACGGGAGCAAGCAAGGGAGGGGCAGAGAGGGAGAGAGAGAATCCCAAGCAAGTTCCTGGCTGTCACTGCAGAGACCAACGCAGGGCTCAATCTCACAAACCAAGAGGTCATGACCTGAGCCAAAATCAAGAGTCAGACACTTGATCGACTGGGCCCCCCACGCGCCCTGCCTTCTACTTAAACTCACATTTGTGTGAGCATAAAAGTGGCACGTGCCCATCAGGACAACACCCTGGCGACCACGTGTAGGGTGAAACGGGACACAAGGAGCACATTCCCTGTGGCCCAGTCTGCCATCAGTGACCACTGGGGACACCCTCACCTCTCCCAGGTCTGGCAGGAAGGAGGATCTCAGCCAGAGGGGCTGGCTCTTTGGCTAAGAGTGGAATGCTCTGAGCCTCCAAGGTTTGGCAGACCGGGCAATCAGGAGACTGACAAGCATCTAACTGGGGTGTGGCCTGCCCATTAACTCCTCTTCACAGTGTGGGGGCCGTGCTCCCCGCTTCCTAAGTTTACTACCCGGTGGTATAAAGTAGTTCATTTTTATGGAAGTAGAACTAATGAGCCCCGCAGGAAGATAAAGAAACGAACGCGAGCTCAGTGGAGTGCAGGGAATCACCCCTTGGGGACATTCGGAAGCAGGGAATCACCCCTTGGGGACATTCGGAAACACCATGGGGAGGGAAGGCAGCTGAGTTCGAATCGCAGCGGGCCAAGGCCACACAAACTGCCACCACAACCTAACAGGGGACCCTACACAGCCCACAGCCCTCGACCTTCCAAGGGTGTGGTGCTAGGCCAGAGATCAGGGGTGCTGACACCAGGCATCCCTGTGCACCGCGGGGTGCCGGGCAGCACCCCAGCCTCTACGACTAGGAGATACCAGTAGTACGGCCCACACCGTAACAACCGCAAATGTCCCTCTGAGAAGTCAGTCGCTGTTCCTCCCCACTGCCTGTCAACAGAGTCCATGAATGGCCTGTAGGTTTTCCAAGCCATCAAAGCAGTTCCATGAGAGCAGCTCCTGGTGGGCAGGCTCCAGAGCAGTGCGAGCTTAGAGGCAGCGATGAGGGCCGCACAGGACAAAGAGACTAGGTGACAAATGCCCAACCACGTAAACCGTGCAAGAACTTATGACTGACATAGGCGATATTCAAGGTCATCCCCCAGTGAAAGCACACTGGACAATTCAGACAGGCGCCGCCGCCCCAGTGGCTGCTGCCCTGGAAAGGAGACGGGCGGGGGCGCTGGCCACCTGAAACTGACACTACACACAGTTGTACACGTAACAACCATCTTGATAGAAATGCCTCCTCAGAGATAGAAATGCCTTTCTCATGGCTAAGCCCACACTGATTTAAGTCCCAATATGTCCCAGGTGTCCTGAGAACTACAAGAGAATTAAAAAAAAATAAACCCAAAGAATTTACGCCTTATCCTCAGAGTTCATCTTTAGACCCTCCTCGGTACAAGTATCCATCCCAGAGAAATTCTCCTTCCAAGAAGGCACTTCCAGTACATAAACACCCGAATTTCAAACATCACAGTAAGACTCCAGAGGGAATTTAAACTGGAAGAAGTTAGAAAACCTGTCTCTATGTATCTTGTTTGCGGAATACTCTGTCAGCTTAGTGCACGTCAGCACATGACTGACAACAGGAACACTGTTAAGGAAAACAACCCGTATTCCTGGGGAACCATGTCCAGCACTGTTTCTGCAGAGGCCGTGCTGAAGGTCAGTTGCACAAAGAGTCTGGGATCAGAGGGTGAGTTTGGGTCCCAGCCCTGTGACCTCAGGTCAACTGCTTCACCCTCAGACCTGCTGACTCTCTGCTGGTAAGAGGTCAAAAGATGCTCTGCTGGTCAAGAGCTCAAAGCAGGGGTGGCAACTTTTCCCGTGGAGACCAGGCAGCCAATGTCCGGGGCTTTGTAAGCACAGACTCGGTTCTGCTGTGGCTTCTGCCGTCACAAAAGCAGCCACAGACATGCATGAGGACTGAGGCTGTGCTCTGATACAACTACCTATGGGTACAAACTCGAATTTCCCTTAACTTTCCCATGTCACAAAGTACGCTCCTTCCAATTGGTTTAACCATTTAAAAATGTAAAACACATTCTTAGCTCGTTCTTAGCTCCTGGGCCACACAGAAAGAGACAGCGGATGTAGCTGTGCCAACCTCTGGCTTAGAGTACAGTGCTGGGCATATGGCTACATTACCATCCTGAAATACAGGCCACAGTAGCCACATGCCGTCAATCTCCACTGTCTTAGAACCAAAAGCTGACCTCCTAATTTCACTGAGAGTTGTCTTTTCTCACCTACCAACTCTGTTCCAAGCAGCGGCTTCTGCTGTCCTGGAGAGCGCACTCACACGTCAGATACCCCGAGCACTCCTGCGCTCCAAGAAGTGAACTCTGCTTCTTCAAATCGGACTACATAATCTTGACAGTCAATTCTGAAAATCCATTCGATGGAAGATTCCCCCCACGCACAAATTTACACTTGAAGTAGAATTCTATCCCTTACAATTTCTATGTTAACCAAGAGGTTATGAGTGTAGCTGAACATCTACCAGTATCTTGCCCTCCACATCTTGGTATCCACTGAATGGTGTGGACGCCTCCACTCTTTCCCAGGACCTGAAGTCCACATCAGCTACAACGAGCTTCACTCAGTAAATCCCACCAGGTCTTGGGTTTTGCCTCACTGCCTTAGACAAACTGACTGCAGCGTTACCGTCTGACATCACTTTAACGTACTGTTACTAGGGGCATCTGGGTGGCTCAGTCGACTGGGCTTCCAACTCTGGATTTTGGCTCACGTTAAGGTCTCATGGTTCATGAGACTGAGCCCCACGATGGGTTCTGTGCTGACAGCACAGAGCCTGCCTGAGATTCTCTCTCTCCCTCTCTCTCTCTCCGCCCTTCCCCCACTGCACATGTGTTCTCCCTCCCTCCCTCCCTCCCTCCCTCTCAAAATAAATAATAAATAAATAAGTATTTTTAAAAAATAAAGTACTGTTATTGAAAACCACCAGATGCGCCTGACCGGCTCCACTGGTAGAACATGCGACGCTCGATCCCGGGGTTGTAAATTCAAGCCCCACGCTGGGTGTAGAGATTACTTAAAAATAAAATCTTAGGGGCGCCTGGGTGGCTCAGTTGGTTGAGGGTCCGACTTCAGCTCAGGTCATGATCTCCTGGTTCATGGGTTCGAGCCCCACGACAGGCTCTGTGCTGACAGTTCAGAGCCTGCAGCCTGCTTCAGATTCTGTCTCCAGCTCGCTCTGCTCCTCCCCCACTAGTGCTCTCTCTGTCTCTAAAATAAAGAAACATTAAAAATTTTTAAAAAGTAATAAAAAATAAATAAAATCTTAAAAGGGGCACCTGGGTGGCTCAGTCAGTTAAACATCTGCCTCTGAATTTAGTCTCAGGCCATGATCTTGTAGTTCACAGAATTGAGCCCCGTGTCAGGCTCTGCACTGACAGCCAGGAGCTGCTTGGGATTCTCTTTCTTTTCTCTCTCTCTCTCCCCCTCTCCGTTTATGCTCTCTCTCTCTCTCTCTCTAATAAAATAAACATTTTAATTAAAAACATAAATTCTTAATAAAAAACACTTAGACTGCAGTTGTTCTATGTCAATTATAACAATACCCGTGGCATTAAATCTTTTACAAAAAATGAAAAGATGCAGGAAAAAACAGCAAACCAGGAACATAAGATGCTATGAAGGAGCAGACTACAGCACCAGTAAAAAGCATCTACCTCAAAGGTGAACTTAGTCAATTACACTTCAATAGAAAAAGCTCAAACTACTGAGATTTCTGTAATACGCTTACTTCAGTTACGCTACCTTTGAGAGGCTTCTAATACGCTCAAACGTTAAGTCATTATATTTCGTTGCATTTCCTCCAAAATGAACATTTCTTTTCCCTAATTATCATGATGCTGGTAAATTTCCCACAAAAAACACTGAAAAAACAGTCCCTTACTATATAACGTGTCCCTTGCCCCCATCAACCCACAGGGGTGAAAAGGGGCATGTGTTTCTTCTAGACCTCGATACGCAGGTGCATAATTTCTCACAAATGAGTCAAATGACACTATACATGATCCTTCTCCCCTCCTCCCAATTTACTGCACTGTGGCCATCCCCTCGTGACAAAAAAGGGCCACCTTACATGTTTTTTAAACAGATGCACAGTATTCTGTGAGTGTCCCTCAATGTAACCAATCCCTAGTGATAGGCAGGGAGATTCAACCATTTATTCATTCCCCAAATATTCAGAGACATACTACCGTGTCAGAGCACATGTCATGAAGCTCTCTGCCCTCACTGAGTTTATATTCTTGTCACCATTGACAAATGTTTTCTTTTACCTCCAAATTCAAGGTGATGGTTTCTAACAGAGACTGTTTTTAATACTGTTTTTATAATTAACGTTGTAATATAAGTATTCTGTTATTTTCTCCTTTGGATAAATTCCTAAAAATGAAATTGCCAGAATAATTTATTTTGAAATTTTCTCTTTTATACTAAGGATATCAACCCTTGATCATATACATTTCTAATATTTTCTCCAATTTGTCTGCTTTGGAGCCTCAGTTCAAAGGTCGTCCATCGGGTGTCTTTTGATATAGACAGGTTCTGAGTACTTCAGCAGATAATCTTTTCATGGCTTGTAGCCTTAGTGTCAGGTCAAGAAATCCTTTCCTCACACACCCCACCTCTAAGGTTATAAAATATATCCCCCAATATTTTTCTAGTACTTTCATGTTTTTAATTTTACATTTAATCCTTTAATCCACCCGGAACCTGTATGTGCTGTGGAGTGTGGAGTTTTCAACTTTATTTTTCCCAGCAGACTGCCCCTTGATCCAACATCTTTCACATTAAAATCCAGCCATTCCCAACTCATTTAAGACGCCACACTAATCGTGAAGTAAATTCCCATAAGGCGACAGGTTGTCATCTAGCCTATTCTGTTCCATCTACCTATGCTTTATAATACTTTTAAAATCTGTATCAAATAGAACACTTTCCCCCCTCATCTTCATAGAACAGGCTCCTCTCAAATATCCACCCCCCCCATAAGTGACATCTTTAAAATACGTCAGCATGTGTACGCAGGTAACCCGCATTCAAGTTCTGCACTCACACCCGTTCAAGTCCTCTCTTGTCTTCAATAATGCTGCTTAAGTGCTCTTCATATAGTCTTACAACTGACTTAAACACACTTTTCTCTTTATAAAAAGAAAAGGTTCAGACCTAATAGCCATAAAAAAAAAAAGAAAAGAAAAGAAAATGGCATTGGTCTACGTGCCTAAGAACTCAAAAAATTATCTTTAAAGTTAGTTTCTATAAAAGAGTAAGTTATTTGCAAAAAAGCATCTTATAAGGACTCATGGCCCTTGTCATGAACCTTCACTGCTTTGTCTTTTCTATTCATTATTTGATACTCAGGACTCAAGTTACTGAGTTTTGTAATAGCACTAAAAACAGAACTTCACTATAAAGCAACCACACGGTTTATTACAGGCATGAGTTGTGGCCGGGGCCCCACAGGCATCTTGATCCTCCCAGGGATCTCTAAGGTAGGATAAGGTGAAAGGAAGGGGCAGGAGCAGCAGCACAGGTGCGTGGAGCTGGAACTTTCTTCTTGTCCCCGCGTCCTCCCCTGGTGAATCTCGGCCGTCTCACTCACAGGACTAATGAGCCGGAAAGACGAGGGGGTGGCAGTGAGAGGAACCTGTTTGTCTAATCACAGTTATTCATCATGTAGCTGGTTCCTCCTTTCTGCCTCTTCTTCCAGATGACCCAATTACCCTCAAAACTTTCTCCCCCAAGAATGTCCCCGATTTTGTAACAGGTCACTACGTATAAAGCCTCAGAGCTACTTATATTCAGTTCATCAGGGAGTATCTAAGTTAACCCGCACCCACTTGTCATGCTGCTTTGCTGGGAGTCTTAGATTTAAAAATCTTTTGTTTTGTTTGAAATCCAATCCCACTCCCTCCCAATCAAAGCCATCTTCTTCTTTTCTTTCTAAGGTAGGCTCCACGCCCAATGTGGGGCTCACACTACCGACCCCAAGACCAACAGTAGCATGCACCACCGGCTGACCCAGCCAGGCGCCCCTCAAAGCCATCTTTTTTTTTTTTCACATTAAAAAAACTGTATTTATTTATTTTGAGAGAGAGAGAGAGGAAGGGAGGGAGGGAGGGAGGGAAGGGCAGAAAGAGGGAGCGAGAATCCCAAGCAGGCTCTGCACTGTCATCGCGAAGCCTGACACAGGGCTTGAACCCACAAACTGTGAGATCATGACCTGAGCCAAAATCAAGAGCCAGACGCTCAACTGACTGAACCACCCACGCACCCCTCAAAACCATCTTTCTTGATGTCACTCTGTCTCTTCCAAACCTTCAAATTCTGAGCTTGGCAGGCATTTTATGCAGACTCCCGCACAGGAGAACTGCTGAAATGACACTAAAGTGTTGTTTGCTAAAAGGTAACTGGTTCAACCCATTGCTCGGTTAGCAAACAAATTAAATTTTATACTAAGTCAAACTGCTGTTTAACCTCACAAGAGTTGCTGAAAGCCGGTCGATCACGTGTCCTGGGTCACAGCTAACTTGCTCAACTGGACAGAGTAGCATACTGATTAGGACAAATTTTAAAGCCGTGAGAGCAGCTGAAGTGAAAGGCCAACCAAACGGCCGGCACAGATGAGGAGACGGGCCTGAGGCAGTACCGATGGAGGAGAACCCCTGGCTCCCAGGGTGTCAGCCTTCTGCGACCGCCTCTCTCCCTTGTACCAATGTCCTCCACCACTGTGGCTTCTCAGCACACGGCCCAGGGACGGCAGCAAGGGAGGCGTTGAGGAGCCTGGCGGGGGGCCTGGCAGAGCCCCGCCTCAGCCGCACCCACCGCCTGGGTCAGGGTCTGCACTGATCACGACCCTGGGGGATTCGCATGCACCCAAATAAACAGAAGCTTAGAGTCTCCCTATTTAAAAATACAACTCTCCACCGGGCCCACCTGACCTTCCAACACGCCTAAGCCCTCCCGCTGCCCCTCCATGGCAAAGCTTCTTGCCACCCCATCTCCATGGCTGGCGTCTCCTTCCTCACCTCCCATGTTCCAACTCACCCCAATCAGCTCTACCTCACAGGTTCACCACCTAGTACCTGCGGTCCTTCAGTCAAAGAGACCCTTCAACACACTCTCTCAGAGCAGTTACCCACCCACCCTGCTTACTGAAGAGCTGCCCCTGTGCATGCCTCTTTCAGACCGCTGATGGCTGGCACTCCTGCTCCCATCGCCAATCCCGTGCACGGGCGACAGCATCTATCTCTGACTTCCAGACTGGACTCCTGGAGAACACACTGATGAGCTAGCATTCGCTCGTCTTACGGCCATTCGGAACCTCAGATGTTCCAAGCAGAGCTCCTGATCCCCGCTGGACAGCCAGCAAACCTGCCCCACCCATGCGGCCACATCCCAGTGGCCCATATCACCACCCTGAAGTCTACAAGCAAACACTCGGGAGGCAGCCTAACTCTCTCCCTTGCTCCTTCGCCCAGACAACCAGCACCAGCACCAGCACTCTGGCTGGTTCCACCTCCAGAGCAGATTGAAATCTACCCCTCTCTTCCCACCTCCTCACTCCACCCTTAACCAAGGCATATCATCTTTCATTAAATCCCTCCTTTACCGGTGCCTGGGTGGCTCAGTCGGTGAAGCAGCTGACTTCGGCTCAGGTCATGATCTCGCAGTCCGTGAGTTCGAGCCCCACGTCGGGCTCAGTGCTGACAGCTCAGAGCCTGGAGCCTGCTTCAGATTCTGTGTCTCCCTCTCTCTGCCCCTCCCCCATTCGCACTCTGTCTCTCTCTGCCTTTCAAATATGAATAAGTGCTAAAAAACAAAAACAAAAAACAAAAAACAAAACTTAAAAAAAAAGTGCCTCCTTTAAATGATCTTTGCCTCTATTTTTTCCCCCAACAATCCATTCTTCATTCAGCAATCTGAACAATCTTAAAATTCACATCTTGTCACTTCCTGCTTAAACTCTTTCAATGGCTTCCCGCTGCACCAAGGAAAAATCCAAACTCTCTTCCATGGTGTGGTAACCACAATCTGCACCGTCCACACCAGGGCACTTCTGAAAGTCAAAGGCACTGACCAGACAGAACCACGGCCCGCCAAGCGCACACTGCAACCTGTTCTGGGCAAACTGGTGACCGAGGACATGTTCCCTCCAACGTGCACGTCTACCACTCTGCTCCCTGGGCACTTCCCTTTGGCCAGGCGTCCTCCCCACCTCAAGAACTCTGCGATCACTTTCTTTCTACCCTCACCTACTTGGCTCCCTCTCACCCTTGAGGTGGCATCCACTCAGGAAGGTCTTCCCCAACTGCCCTAAACCACGCCCCTCTCCATCCAGTATCCGACAACACTCACCACAACGGTAGAAATTTGTTGTCTCCGCCATCAGAATAAAACCAGAAACTACTGCCCAGTACTTATTAACAAGCACAGTGTCTTTGCTCACAGTATTTGGCAAATATTTGCTAAATTAATTGAAACAAATTAATGTTCATTTTTAGAATTCATTCCACAGAAATCTTAATATTAACTGGACATCCTAAAGCAGGCAATTCTAAATGCCACTCTATCGAAAGATCTGTGGGTTTTAAAAAAATGCACCGATTCTTTGCAAGTCCTTCCATCAAGATCCAGAGTCTATTTCCCTATACTTACAGTGTGGACTGGACCTTGTAACTTGCCTTTAACCAACAAAATGCAGCTAAGGTGACGTTGTGTGACTTCTAAGCATGGCCTCAAGAAGCCTAGCAACTTCTGCTCCTGCCCTCTTGAAACTCAGCCACAGGACGGCTGGGCTGGCCTGCTGGAGAGGGCACGCGGAGAACAGAGGCACCCTGGCCAGAAGTCCGCGCCGGTGAGGCCCAGGAAGCGCAGACCCCAGCCCACCAGCCAGATGACTGCCAGTGCAACCGTGGGCACGGCCGACAGCATGCAGAGCAGAGGCGAGCTCTCCTGGCTGAGCCCTGCCCTAGCACGAAGGTGAACGCGTGGTCTTGTTTTACGTCCTTACATTGGAGGGTAGTTTGTGGTTGTGCAGCACAAGTAACTAACGTACGCCATGATGAATTTTTCGTCACTGCAGAAGGCATATCAGTTTACGTCAGAGCTCTCAACACTGGCACTGCTGACATCTTGAGCTGCCCAACCCTCTGATGTGGAGTAGCAGTCCCATAGCACACCCCAAGCTGTGACAACTACAAACGTCTCCAGACAAAAAGCAAGAGCAGAATGTTGTCTGCACCTCGAGGGGGACTGGCTCTTCCACAAGGGAAGGAAGGATTCATTACTTTGGGCGCATTCCTTGTGCAGTCTTCTGTTAACTTCAGATCCGGGTTGATACCTACGTATTCTTTTCCTCCTGGACCGCCAAAGGACAGTTAGTGAAACAGACACTCGTGGTGGCCTCTACCCAATCCTGCAAAGATTACCCACAAGGACTTTGCTCCTCTGTTCCCACAGGAGAAACAAGACAGATGCAAAACCAAAGTACCTCAAGGGCCCTTTCAGTTCAGTGCCTGACCCCCAACAGAGACTCAAATCCTAGCTTCTGGGTGAGCTCCAAAGACCACAGGAAGACATAAATAGCTAAAACTAGCCAAAACCAAGATCCCAGATACTTTAAGTACAGCAAGTTTAGGGACTGTGTATATTTTTTAAAACGGGGGGGGGGGGTGTGTGTAAAATATTTAAAAGTAAATTTGACTGGGGGCACCTAGGTGGCTCACTTGGTTGAGCCTCCGACTTCAGCTCAGGTTGTGATCTTGCAGTTTGTGGGTTCGAGCCTCGCATCGGCTCTCTGCTGTCAGCGTGGAGCCCTCTTCAGATCCTCTGTCCCCTTCTCTCTCTGCCCCTTCCCCTCTCACGTTCTCTCTCAATCTCTCTCTCAAAAACAAACATTAAAAAAAAGTAAATTTGACTAGCAAAATTCCAATTCTATATACAATATAAACTATTCTTTTTTTTTAATGTTTATCTTAAGAGGGAGGGGGAGAGAGAGCACGCAAGAGTGCATGTGAGCTCGACAGTGGGGGAAGGGCAGAGAAAGAGACAATCTCAAGCAGGATCTGCGTTGTCAACGCAGAGACCGATGAGGGGCTCGATCCCATAAATTGCAGTATGACAACCTGAGCCGAAATCAAGAGCTGAACGCTCAACTGACTGAGCCACCCAGGCATCCCTGAACTATTCTTTTAAACATACATTCATCGCATCTGACAAGCACTCCAAGATTCACACGATGTAGTTTCCCAACTAGACAGGCAAGGGTTGCTAAACACAAGTACTGAAAGGACTTTAATTTCCCAAATTCTCACTCCATATACGGAGACTTTTCCTCAAACCTCCCAAATTTCTACTAATGGCAGCCCAGACACTCAGTCTAGGACTGTGCTATCCAGTAGGGGTTGTTATTAGCCACATGTGGTTTTTTTAAACTTAACTGTATTAAAACTAAATAAAACTAAAAGTTTCTTAGTCACCTGAGCCACATCTCAAGTGCTCGATAGCCACACATGGCTAGGAGCTACCATACTGAACAACGCAGATCATAAAACATTCCCATCACAGAAAAGGAATTCTATCGTACAAGGCTGATCTGAAAGATCAAAATTAAAAGCAAAGTAGAAAAAGCTCGTACTGGAGATGGAGAAACGTACCACTTCCAGGAGCAGAGCAGCCTCTCTTCCATCCAGAGCGCTCACTGCTGCAGACCAACGCGTGTTCGGCCATTTAAAAACTAACATAGATGGGGCGCCTGGGTGGCTCGGTTGGTTAAGTGTCCGACTTCGACTCAGGTCACGATCTCGCGGTCCGTGAGTTCGAGCCCCACGTCGGGCTCTGTGCTGACCGCTCAGAGCCTGGAGCCTGTTTCAGATTCTGTGTCTCCCTCTCTCTCTGCCCCTCCCCTGTTCATGCTCTGTCTCTCTCTGTCTCAAAAATAAATAAACATTAAGGGGCGCCTGGGTGGCGCAGTCGGTTAAGTGTCCGACTTCAGCCAGGTCACGATCTCGCGGTCCGTGAGTTCGAGCCCCGCGTCGGGCTCTGGGCTGATGGTTCAGAGCCTGGAGCCTGTTTCCGATTCTGTGTCTCCCTCTCTCTCTGCCCCTTGCCCGTTCATGCTCTGTCTCTCTCTGTCCCAAAAATAAATAAACGTTGAAAAAAAAATTTAAAAATAAATAAATAAATAAATAAATAAACATTAAAAAAAAAAAAACCTAACACAGAGTCAAGAGGTATATTATATAAATACCTACATGTTGCTAAGTTCTTTGTTTTTATTTTTAACATTTATTCATTTTTGAGAGAGAGCGAGCAAGCGAGCGAGCAGGAGCAAGGGAGGGGCAGAGAGATAGGGAGACACAGAATCCGAAGCAGCTCCAGGCTCCGAGCTGGCAGCCAGAGCCCCACGCGGGGCTCCAACTCCCAAACCACGAGATCGTGACCCGAGCTGAAGTTGGCCGGCCGCTCAACTGACTGAGCCCCCCCAGGAGCCCCAAGTTCTTTGAATCGGTACAGGAACAAGAGAAGTTCCTACAAGGCTGCTCTGCTGTTAAAAAAAAAAGAATCGTGGGGTGCCTGGGGGGCTCAGTCGGTTGAGCGTCCAACTTCAGCTCGAGTCACAATCTCGCGGTTTGTGAGTTAGAGCCCCGCGTCGGGCTCTGTGCTGCCGGCTCGAGCCTGGAGCTGCTTCGGATTCTGCGTCTCCCTCTCTCTCCGCTCCTCCCCCATTCATGCTCTGTCTCTCTGTCTCTCAAAAAGAAATACATGTTAAAAAAAAAACTTAAAAAAAGAATCGTTTACCCACTGACTTACAATTAATTAATTAATCTCAACAATTTTAGAAGCTTTCAATTTTATTACTGTTTTTAAGTTCGCCTTATCTAAATCTGGGAGCAAAATGTTTGGACTACAAGAGCTATTTTAAAGCCCTTCTTTCACAGCCTAAGGGAACTTCCTCAGAGTGCAGCCTGTTCCTCAGCAGCTCAGCCTCTTCCTGAATATGTCAAGTTTTAAGTGACAGGAAATGTGTGTTGGTCAGTTCCTTTATTTTAAGAAAATGTAAAGAGAGCATGATGGCCACTTATTGATTTAAAAAGCGCGATTTCACCGCGTTCCCAATCAGCATCTGGCACCAAGACTCCCGGGCTGACTCCACCAATGCCTGGGAGATGCCCTCCCCACCCCCATCTCATCTCTCCGGGTCCACAGCAGCCACCCCAAACCCAAATCCCATCAGCAGGAGACCCCAGTCTTGCCAATAACTCTCTTACCCATTCTTGAGAAAACCGCCCAGAACTTCAGGTCCTGGCTACATGGTCTCATAGGCCACTGTCCCCAAGCCTGACCGTGTAGCAGATTCGCTGGGGCACTGGTCTAAAATCCCCGAGTCCTGGGCTTACAGATGAACCGATGGACACTTCCAGGGAGTCAGATGCACAGAACCAGCCCTGGCCACATACACAGCCCAATGGAGGTGCCCTCTACTTCCAACCTGGGCCAGTTAGGGAAAAAAAAGAGGCAGGACTTTCACTATTCTGTCACTATATGAGATGAAATGCCATAAAGGTGGTTAAGTGTGGCCAATCAACGTGACTAGGAAGAGGGGTGACCAGGAAAAGCCTATGTGAGGAGGTGACACTCAAACCGAGACCTAAAAGGGTTAGTGACTCAGCACTGAAAACGGCAAAAGGAATGGAGATGTGGGGCTGACAAGCAGATGGATGGGTCTGTAGGTCAGAAAGCCTGGAGAGATAAATTTGAAAGTCATCAAAACCATCAGTAAACAGCCTTTAAAACAGACAACTGGGGTAGCCATCTGGGTGGCTCAGTAGGTTAAGCATCCAACTTCGGCTCAGCTCCTGATCTCGCGTTTTGTGGGTTCAAGCCCCACGTCAGGCTCTGTGCTGACAGCTGACAGCCTGGAGCCTGCTTCGGATTCTGTCTCCCTCTCTCTGCCCCTCCCCCACTCGTGCTCGGTCTCTCTCTCTCTCTCTCTCAAAAATAAACATTAAAGAAGAAAAAAAAAAAGACAATGGGGGCACCTGGGTGGCTCAGTCAGTTTAGCGGATGACTTCAATTCAGGTCATGATCTCAGTTTATGAGTCTGAGCCCCGCGTCGGGTTCTGCACTGACGTCACAGAGCCTGCCTGAGATAGCGCGCGCTCTCTCTCTCTGCCTCTCCTCCATTTGCTCTCTCTCTCTCAAAATAAACAAACTTAAACAAAACAACAACAACAACAAAAAGACAACAGATGGGAACAGACATGATCACCGAAGAAGAGCCAAAGAACAGAAAGAATCCTAGACTCAAGATTGAGAAATGCCAGACAACTGAGAACATGCTGGCCAGGTAAAAGAGGAAACCTGGAAGGAAATCAAGAAGCACAAACAAAAGGTACGAAGGAGCCAGGAACTGAGAGAGGAGAGTGTTTCAAAGAGGTGGTGTTGGTCAACCCAGTTCAATGCCAAGAGGCAGAATATACTAAAAACGGGGGGGAAAAAAGTAAGACCATTTTGGAGTGCACTGTTACCTGAAGCAGAAGCAGAGAGGTGCTTACCAACAAGGAAAATGGAAATGAGATGGACAGATTCTCAAATGTTTTTTTCATCCCTTGACTCCACATTGACTGAAAAGCCCACCTCTATTCTTGAACTTTGGTTCTGTGAGAGACATCAAGAATCCTTATAAAACATTTAACTTTCCATTTAAGTTCTCTTGTGTTGGTTTCTTCAACTTGCAACGGAGACTTCAGTTTACAAGTTTGGCCATGAAAGGAGGGTAAAGATGTGGCAAAGAAGGAGTTAGGAACCCTCAAGGAGAACAGGGTCAAGGATGAAGCTATAGGTAACTGCGGTGGGTTTTGGAACGGTATCCCCTAAAAATTACTATCCACCTGTAAGTGTGACTTTATTTGCAAAAGGGTCTTTGCAGATACCATTAGTTAATTTCAAGTGAGGTCATGCTGGATTAGTGTGGGCCCTGATCCAATGACTGGAAACCTCGTTAAGAGCAGAGACGAAAAGGCCAAGCGAAGACAGAGGCAGAACCAGATTGCTGGCAACCACCAGAAGCTAGAAGGAAGCATCAGAGGAAGCTGCCCAGCCAACACCTTGGTTTCAGACTTCCAGCCTCCACAACTGTGAGAGTAAATTTGTGGTTTCAGCCCCTCACTTTGCGATCATTTGTCATAGCACCCACAGGAAAACAATGGAGTTAACATGTGAAAGCCAAGCAGAGGAAGCCCTGAAAACCTTAATGAAGACGGCAACCACAGAGACGAGAGAGCACGGGCAGCCTGGAGAAGCACATGAGGAAAGGGGAAAAGCCAAGGGGCCAAACATCCTAAGCAGCAGTGATACTGGACGCCAACGTGCCAGTTCTCGCACCTGCTAAGCAGAAGGGTGAACGTTTTGTTTGCACCATCTCATTTAAGCCTTCCAGGTACCCCAAGATGAGAACATGCGATAGAAGTAACTCACTCAAGGCCTCAAAGCTAAGCGGCAGCAGAACCAGGATGTCCAACACATGGGTAGAGCTAATCTGCAGTGGAAAGAAAGGACAATCTTTGCCATGTAGTTCATGTTTTCAAATGCGAGTAACATTCAGAAATACACATAATATGCAACAAAGTAGAAAAATTAGGATGAAAATATCCATGCAGTGATCCCCAATCTGGGGGAAAAACATCTCTGCACTTCTACGTGTGAACAACACAAAACAAACGTATGAATATCATATACATAGGGGTGTCTGGGTGGCTCAGCTGGTTAAGCAGCCGACTCTTGATTTCAGCTCAGGTCATGATCTCATGGTTCATGATATTGAGCCCCACGCGTCAGCCTGTTTGGGATTCTCTCTCTTGCTCTCTGCCCCTCCCCCACCCACATTCCCTCTCTCTCTCCCCCCACAATGAATAAACTTCTACAAAAATGAATATAAATAATACATAACAAATGAAATATAACAATCTTATTTCCTGATAGGGAAATCATATTCTCCCTCATTTTATAGCCCTAATTTTCTATAATAAACATACTAAACATTTTATTTTTAAAATGTAAAAGTTAGGGGTGCCTGGGTGGCTCAATTGGTTAAGCGTCCACTCTTGATTTTGGCTCAGGTCATGATCTCAGGGTTGTGAGATGGAGACCCTGCTTCAGGTTTTCTCTCTCTCTCTCTCTCTCCCTCCCTCCCTCCCTCTCTCTCTCTACCCCTCCCCGGCTTGCATTCACAAGGTCACTCACTCACTGTAAAAACAAATAAAAATAACATAAAATAAAAAAATAAAATAAAATGCAAAAATTAAAGATTAAAATGGATTTACTGAAAAGGGCATCTTTATAAAAACAACGGGAACGGGAAGAAAGATCTTCAGAGGATGAGGACAGGATACAGAATTGAAGCAGTGGAAACAGATCGCCTGCCTGAGGAGTGGCCAGAGAAGATACCAAGATTAACTAGGGGGTTAAGTTATATAAGACTTAGTCACGTTAGGGGCGCCCGGCTGGCTCAGTAAGAAGAGCATGCAACTCTCGGTCTCAGGGTCATGAGTTCAAGCCCCATGTTGGGCGTAGAGATTATTTAAATAAAAATAAAACTTAAAAAAAAAACAGACTTGGTCGTTTAGTCATGTCTGAAGGTCGAACAGAACCCTTGAAGAAGAAACTAAAGACAAAACTGTTGGTAAATATGTTTTCAAGCGGAAGGATCTTCCCTTTAATAATACATGAAGGAGCAGATGCCCACACAGAAGTCTTCTGAGATGAAAGGGGAAGGGAAACAGCTCATGTTGGAGGGTCCACAGTGTAAGAATTAAGAGCTCTGGAGGCAAATGACTCAGGTTCAAATATGGGTTCCACTGCCTGCGCCCCCCATCCATTAAGCCAGCTTTGAAATGTGGCTATTCACAGTACCCACCTCGGAGTTGATGTGAGTTCTTACCACGGTGCCTGGCACCGGAGGCACCCACAAACCTGAACTAACAGCACCAGGATCATCACCAGCAGGGCAAAATGGAAGGCCATCTACTGCCAAGGCAATGCCAAGTGGAGGTCCCAGAGGGTCAAGGTTTGAAGGAATTCATTTCAACACGGAAATCCTAAAGTACTTCTCCCAACATACTTCATGTAAACCGTGAGCTCATGACCTGAGCCAAAGCCGGCTGCTTAACCGACTGAACCACCCAGGCTCTCCATCGACCTCCTTCCTTAAAATGAAATTCTAAAGGGGCACCTGGGTGGCTCAGTGGGTAGAGCATGTGACTTTTGATTTCAGGGTTGTAAGTTAGAGCCCCAGGTCGGGTGCAGAGATTACTTAGAAGACTTGACTTTGGCTCAGGTCATGATTTCACAGCTCAGAAGTTCGAGCCCCAAGTCAGGCTCTATGCTAACTGGGCAGAGCCTTCTTGGGATTCTCTCTCTCTCCGCCCCTCTGCTCTTGCTCTCTCTCAAACTAAATAATTAAAACAAATTTTTTCATAATAATAAAATGAAATTCTAGGGCCCTGCTCTGCCTTCCTTCTCAGCGCAGCCTTTCCCACTGCCTGACAGGCGTCCCTCTCCCAGGGTGGAGTCGTGTCTCTCCTGGCCCCAACAGCAGCTGCTCCCAGGCACCGCTCAGCCCCCAGAATAAGCAGACCACTGCCGCTCCCCGCTCCAGCCCCCTTTCTCTCCACACCTGACAATGCCAGGCTACTCTATCCGAAATCGGGTGGAACGGAGCCCTCCCTCCTCACACGCCTCTCCACCCCTTTGCCTCAGAGCCTCCCACACCCCACTGTCACTCCTCGGCCCCGGGGAATCTTGGCATTGAATAGTCCCAGTCTACTTCTCAGCCAGATTTGCTACTCTGTCCAACCCACCCCACCCCCACCCAAGACTGTCCTCCGTTCCAATGCTGTATTCTGATATTCTCCCAACTTCTGGTCACTCCTTCAGGAGCTTCTCTTCCTCTCAAGCTGCACCAATGGGTTTTCAACCTTTACAGAAATCTCTGGGTTCTTCTCCCCAGGAAAAGGCACAATCCTACACCTGTAATGCTGCAAACAGCAGGGGAAAGGGGAGACACAGTGCCTGTCTCCAGTCCCGCAGTCACCCTGGGCCAGTGCCCTAGATGTGGCCCAGCTGGTTTAACCACTACACTGCTCTCCAAATCCCTGCTGTTCAGATGGCTTGGTCTCAGGCTCCCTCCACACTCTTAATTACTGAAAATCAGAGGGCTTTTGTCCCTGTGGGTTATATCTATATATACTATGTTAGAAATTAAAACACAAAAGTTTTCAAAACGTTTAATAAGCCTATTACACGTTACCATAAACAACATTTTTTCAAAAAATAACTAAGAAGTAATCTGATGAAAAGACAGCAGTATTTTACATTTTATTTAGCCTACCTGTTTTAATGTCCACCTCAAGAGGAGAGAGCTAAATTCTCACATCTTTCTTTTTTGTTTAATTTTTGTTTTGAGAGAGAACAGGCACAAGTGGGGGAGGGAGAGGGAGAGAGGGGGAGAAAGAGAATATCCCAAGCAGGCTCCACACGGTCAGTACAGAGCCCCACGAAAACTCACGAACTGCAAGATTATGACCCGAGCTGAAGCTCAACCAACTGAGCCACCCAGGCACCCCTCTCACATCTGCTTCTGCAATCTGCTGCAGTAATGTCTTGCTTTGGTTGCAGTATATGAGGATAATTCAGTCTCACACAGACACATAGTTGGAAAAGGAAGGAGTATTTTAACAGACATTTCTTCTTTTTTTTTTTAATCTTTGACGTTTATTATTTATTACTGAGAGAGACAGAGCACAAGCAGGGGAGGGTTAGAGAGAGAGGGAGACACAGAATCCGAAGCAGGCTCCAGGCTCCCAGCTGTCAGCACAGAGCCCGACAGGGGGCTCAAACTCAGTCCATGAGATGGTGACCAGAGTTGAAGTCGGATGCTTGACCGACTGAGCCACTCAGGTGCCCCAACAGCCATTTCAAATAAACATGCAGTCTTCTCTGATACTACATCAAAACTTGACAAGTGGGTAAGCATCCTAAAGGGAAGTTCTGATGTGGAATCTGAAACTGTGTCAATTAATTTTTAATACCATTACATCTTAAATTCCGTGGGATTTGTGCTCTGAATGGATCTTTCACCATCTGTGAGTTTGTAGCATCACACACAGGCCATTGGGAAACTACCAGTTCACTGAATTAAGCAAATCTTCCAAATGTTGACACATTTCATTACATAATATTAAAAAGAAACATTCCTAAGTACCATCACCTACAAGAAAAGTCTTTAAATACAGGGAAGCTGTCAAGCTCATGATAGCAGAATCAAGTTTTCCAAAATTCTAATTTCCATCTGAAAGCTCAAATTTTCTCACTGCCAACAATACTGTCAGTAATGTTCCTTGAAATATCTGGTTTGCTTTGTTAATTTTCAGAAAGTATCTGCCATACAAAAACCCCTGTCTAAACGGCCATCCCTTCCTGCCAGCTCTTCCTCCGGGGCTGCGTGTGGCACAGTCCAGGAGAGGCTGTTGCAGTTGGGGTGCACTCGCGCTTTAGGCCTAGTTCCCATTTTGCCTCACAGACGGGAAGAAAACAGGTATCGGGGTTAAAGTATAATAATATTTACTTTTATGCTTCATCAGATATTAAACTGGATTTCTCTAAACACAAGTTCATGATGAGGAAGAATACTACGACTACAATAAATACTCTAACTGGTTTCCTACCACAGCCCTGATTTGTGTTGAAGAACTAGCAGTTTAACCTACCACTGCTCGTGTGCCGTCGATGCAAACGTCACCACAGTGAAAGTCAAATAGCATCTTAATGACTGTATGAGCAGCTTTGATGGAATGGGTCCTGAAAGGGGTTTCCGGGACCCACAGGAGTCACAGATCAGACTTTGAGGGGGCACCTGGGTGGCTCAGTCGGTAGAGCATGCAACTCTTGATCTTGGGGTTGTGAGTTCAAGCCCCATGTTGGACGTGGAGTTTACTTAAGAAAAATCTATTAAAATTAAAAATAAAAAAATCTGGGGCGCCTGGGTGGCTCTGTCAGTTAAGCATCGGACTTAGGCTCAGGTCATGATCTCACGGTTTGTGGGTTCGAGCCCCGCCTTGGGCTCTGTGCTGACAGTTCGGAGCCTACAGCCTGCTTCAGATTCTGTCTCTCCCTCTCTTTGCTCCTCCCTCTCCTCGCTCATGCTCGGTCTCTCAAAAATAAATAATAAATGTTAAAAAAATTTTAATAAAAAATAAATCACAGATCACACTTTAAGACCCCCCCCCCCCCGCGGCTCCTAGTAATCTTTATTTCCAAAACTTCAATCACCATCTAAATACTGTTAACTCTGAAAGGCCAGCCTCCCAATTCAGACCACTCCTCCATTGCTCCACATTCACATATTCAAAATCCAAATATTTCTCACGCGTCCTGTTTCAGAGACTTGGTAATACTGTAGTGTACCAAACTTCTAGTCTTCATGGAGCTTAGAACTGGCAGGGAGATCAGCACAAGGACTAGGAAAGCAGAGCAGGTTAAAAATGGTTGAGATTAGTGGCTCTGTCTCTCTCTCTCCGGAAAATAAATAAACATTAAAAAAAAAAGATTTTTTTAAATGGTAGAGATTCATGAGATGAGAGAACACCCTCTGAGGAGGGAGTCCACGAACAAAGACCTGAATGAAGGAGGGAACAGTACAAGGAACCTCTGGGAGAAGAGCTTTACAGCAGAAAGCTTAAGGCTGAGCCACCCTTGCTGGAGGCCATGGGAATGCCTCAAGTGTCCTCAAACTCAACTCACGCCCCACCCCCCCAGCTCCTGCTCCTTATTTCAGTAAATGCCAAACAGCCATCCAGATGCCCAGGGCAGAGACTCCTGAGGTCACTTTCTCTTGTTACCTTCCATTCAGTCGCCCCATCTTTCAGTCACCAGCTTTACCACCCCAGTCCAGACGCCTTCATCTCCACACGAAGCACCCCATTCGGGAGCCCTGACCACAGTCTTCCTTTCTCATCTGAACACACTCCAAACTCAAGTACCATGCCATGGTTCTGATTAGGTCAATCTGCCTTTTTTTTAAATTTTTTTAATGTTTTTGTGAGGGGGTGGGGTGGGTGGGATACAGAGTGTGAGCAGGGGAGAGGCAGAAAGAGAGGCAGACACAGAATCTGAAGCAGGCTCCAGGCTCTGAGCTGTGAGCACAGAGCCCCACGCGGGGCTCAAACACACCAACCATGAGATCACGACCTCAAAGTTGGATGCTTAACCGACTGCGCCACCCAGGCGCCCCTCAATCTGCTCTTTGAAACTCTTTAAAGGCTCCCTAGAGCCCTTGAGGTAAAAGTGCAACTCTTTCCTAAGACTGTGAGCTCTCAGTGTCCATTTCTTACCACCCTCCAGCCCTTTGGAACTTCCATCCCTGGATAAGCTGTTGTGCTCTCTTTCATTCTGATAAGGAATCACTGAGCACCTACCACTACCACGCAATAGACGCTGTTCTGGGTGGAGACACAGGGAGTGAAGGAGGCCAATCGGTGGCTGCACGAGAAACACACCATCTCCCCCACCTTGGAACACTCCTTCCTTCCCCTCCACCCGCCAAATGCATGGCAGACACACTCCAGATATAGGGTGCTTCAGCTCTCAACTTAAAACACACTTTATTTCTGAGAAGCAGTCACTGTACCCTAGCTGACCCTGTAACCCACTGCCCGTGCATTTCTCCTTTGCATTTCTGCTTGTGAGGCTCTCTATCACACAATAAACTCAGTGAGGCCCTGGGCCACGCCCACTCTACGGCAGTTTATAGCCTGAGCACCTACCAGACAAGGTACTGAATAAGCACTTGTTAAACCCAATTTCCAGTTATAGTATTCATAAGAATATATGAAAAATATTTCATTATTACTGTCATTAATTGGCAAATCAAGGGACACCAAAGTTTTGTAAAATCAAAACAAGTCATCATTCAGGCTGTGGTGAAATCTTTAAAAAAAAAATAATTCTGCCAGTTTTCAAAATGGATCAAAATTCAAATAGGATCCAAATTTCAAACAGGATCAAAATTCTACTATAAAGGTAAAGAAAGTCCTTCAAGAAAAGCAAACAATGTGAGAAGACTCAGGAGAAAGTGTGGTGGTAAATAAATGACAGGGATTTGTAAAGACAGCTGACACATTTGCTCCGTACCCCAAATTACTGATATTCCTCGGGAACCATTTGGAAGAAAGAAAAAACAAATCTTTCAGTAAGCTGTCTTCTTACATTATCTAACATGATCACGGTTCAGGAAATTTTTACAAAGCAAGGCCACCAGCAGCAGAAATGGCTAATGGGCGTCCTGTGGGCAAGGCGCTGCTCGAAGAGCTTCACACATCTGTCAACTAACAGCCACCCTAGGAAGGAGGGCCATTATTAAATCATAACCTTTTATCAGTGGCAATATAGGTTCAACTGAATAATCTCTTTAAAATTACCCCAGATAACCCTGACTTGATCTTTTATTTACTTTTTTTTATTTCTTAAATTTACATCCAAGTTAGTTAATACATAGTGCAACAATGATTTCAGAAGTAGATTCTTTTTTTTTTTTTTAAGTAAGCTCTACCTCCAATGTGGGGCTCAAACTCACACCTCGAGATCAAGAGGGGTGAGCTCTACCAACTGGGCCAGCCAGATGCCCCCTGTCTTTTAAATCCATGCGTGTAGAAATGGTTTTCCCCAGGGGCACCTGGATGGCTCAGTTAGGCATCCAACTTCAGCTCAGGTCTCGATCTCAGAGTTCATGAGTTCGAGCCCCACATCGGCTCTTTGCTGTCAACACAGAGCCCGCTTCGGATCCTCTGTCCCTCTCTCTGCCCCTCCCCCGCTGGTGTTTTCTCTCTAAATAAATAAATAAACAAACTTAAAAAAAATGGTTTTGCCCAGAAATTCTAATTTTAAAAAATTTAAAATTTCAAAAAGTCAAATAAGCAGATACTTAAGTCTTAAAAGAGAGAGAGAGAGAGAAAGAAAAAGAAAACAGCACTGCTCTACAAAACGGGAAGCTTTTTTAGATCACTGGAGGCCAGCAGTAATTTCTTTCCATCGATTACTGTGGCACCTAAGGCCAGGCAGGCACTGCCACAAGAACAGGAGGGCTAAAAGGTTTAAAAAGCTTTTAGCATTCCACTAAATCCTCTGACCAATCTGAAGGTCTATAGATTGTCCATATTTCCTAAATAAGAGTTCTGGAACAACACCCATAGCTTTAAAAAGAAATGGTATTCTTTTTTTTTTCCCCCCAGAATAGTCAACATGATGCCGAGTTACTCAATGCATACACACCCCCCCACACACACTTAGACCGCCCTTCCTTCCAGTGTCACAAACGCGTCTGTCCGTTTGTGAAATGCGTATCTGACCTGTTTCAATCTAAGCTTGCTTTTACCCCTTCACTTCATGTTCACAAAGCCAAACACTTAACTGGCCCATCTGCTTCATAATTTCTCTAACCACAGAGCAATGAATGCAAACCTGAGATCAGAATTTTTCCCAGGGTTAAAGGAGTTGAAGATTTTTTGTTCACTGCCTTACTGGACTTACACTAATAGGGGTTTCAAAATAATATAGCATGCCATATGGTCAAGCCCAGATAATAAAATTGAGGATATCTGTTACCAATCCACTAATGCTTTTCAAAGCCAAAGTCTGTAGACAGTAAGAATTTAATCCAATTTGGAAAGCAACATGAGCCAGAAAAACCAACACGGGCAGAGAGAAAAAAACAACCCAATGAAGATAGATGCCAATACCGCAGGTCTAAAATCAAATCAGTGTTACTCATTAAAGTACGTATTCGCTAAAAAGCCAACTGATGGTAGGTAAGTCTACAGATATCCTAAAGACCTTTCTCAAAGCTATTTGGAGAAATACAACTTTTTCAATCAAACCAATGGACAACAGAAATTTTTAGCAATGTAACAGAACAAAGCTTTAAAAAATAAGTTAACTCTTCATAAAATCAGTCCCTTTCTTTCTCAAGCTGTCACTAGAAGTCTACCAAGGTGATTCAAGCTTTGCAATCAAAGTCACTAAGCATGAAAAAATCTGAAGAGGTTTTTAGTCCTTAAAAAAAGACAACACATTATTCTGCAGGCTTTTAACACTCTTTTAAATCTGTTTAGAGATTAAAATTAAATTTGAGGAAACTAACTTCAACCCCCCCCCCCAAAAAAAAACAACAGAAGTAACTCAAAATATCAAACCAACGAATCTTTCCTAAGGTATCATGAATGTTCTTCAGTGGACATTAAATGATTGAGCACCTCTTTGGTGATCTAAATACAGCCCTGCGGTGAACTCCAGTACCTTACTGGAGGAGAGGCTTTTGTCTGATAGGTGTGTTCATTTAAGAAAGTGTCAGTTCTGAGTCAAAACTGCATGAACGATCTCCTCCATACACATTCGTTCCAGCAGATGAAATGTAGCCCTAACACTGGTTCCCCAGCAGAAAGAAATGGGAATAAGCCACAGGCACAGTCACAAAACTTAACTTTGCTTTCCCAAATTCTCCCTAAGAAAACCTTGTAGCACTTACAATGCCTGCGAGGCCGGGAGCACTAACCTCGGGACAGACTTGCAGTCGGGCCTCACAGCCACCAAAGACTGGAGACCTCCCCCCCACCCCCCCACCCCCTACAGGGTCTGACGAGTTGGCCTCTAATGAACCATCCCAGTTGCCCTCCATTTCTGGCCAACTCTAGTCGTTAGAGAGTTCAATCAAGCCAAAAGCTACCATCCAATTGTGCTGTGTGGAGGTTCTCAGACTGTTTCCATGTTGGTGGCACCAACTCTGTCCCCACCCACACACCCAATATTAGTAAGGAAGCAAAAAAGGAACTGCCTATTCACTTTCTTGTTGCAATATATACCTTCCGGAAGAATCTAGAATAGACTCTATCTACCTTAGCAGAATTCAGACTAAGACCTTACTTCTCTACCTCCAAAGAAGATTAAAGCTTCAAATTCAAAAGCAAAGAATTCACGTAAAAATCTTACTGCTAACACTCTAAAGACCGTACCCACTGTCTAGACTTAAAAGGAACTTCTTACAAAGCTAATACTACTTCCATTTACTTGGTAATCATAAAAACAATCTACACGTTTTCTTAGTTAATAATCAATCTCATAAGCAGCTGCTTGATCATCAAATATTGAGATCACTGTTACCAGATGGACTGTAAAAGGAACACACACACAAAAAACACCCCCCAACTAAAACCACAGTTTAAGAGGTCTACATCGTTGACACACAATCTCAGGCATGTATTCTGTAGCTGTCAATGTCCAGTAACTTCCCTTCCCAACATAAAAATTCATACATCGCTGTTTTTCTTCAGTAAATGAAATCTCACAATCCAAACTAAAAAGCTTCCACAAAGAGGAATTAAGTAGATACAGCCAGTACTACTTCCGTATGCTAACTATATAATTTAAAGGACTTAAGACCCGCTTCAATACCTTCTGAACCTAACATAATTGGCAAGGAAAAATACGGGGGGTGGTTGGGGGGGGGGGGTTGTCTTCAAAAGTCCAATGGCTCAGCCACCACCCGGGTGGAATTTTCAGCTCAACTCCTCCCCCACCCCCACCGCTGCCACCGAAAAGCTCGCAGGACGAAGGGCGACACGCAGCCCGGGGTCACTTCCTCCCTCCCTCCCTCCCACCCTGGCCCTCCTAAATAATGTAAATGGGGCCCGAAGCACAATCGGGGCGCAGGCGGCCGGGAGCGCGCGGCGGCTGACAATGGCAGCGGCGGCGACGCGCCATCTTGTAGCGGGGCCTGGCCCGAGCCATTCATTCGGCGCGGGGGCGCGGGGGCGCGCGGACCCCGGCCCGGCCCCGCCGCGGGGGCCGCCGCCGCCGCCCGGCCTCCCGGGCCCCCCGCCCCGCCCCGCGGGCTCGGCGCCCGGCGAGGGGAGAACGACGACGGGCTCGCGACGGGGCTGCCTCCCACTTTTCGGCGAAAACGAAAATAGCCGAGGATCGCACCGTTCGGTCCTCCCGGCACAGCTCTTTGTTTCTGCCTTAAATCCACCCCGAATTGCCACCCGCGGGCAGCCGCTGGCCGGGCCTCAGCTTCCTCATTTCACTGTCCCCCTTTCTTCATCGTGTCACCAGCAAGCACTAACTTCAAAGTCCCCAGAAAAGGTGTATTTAAAACAGCGTTTCTCCGAGGCAAGGGACGAGCACCTCGACCCCCTGCAGAACCCCGCCGCTCCCTTTGTTCTCGCGGCCCCCCGACCCGGCCGGCCTGCAGACCCCGGCCCAGCGCACCTCCGCCCCGGCCAGCCTCCGGCGCACAGCCCCCAGTGAGATCGGGCCGGATCGGACCGCGGACCCCGACCCAGGACCCCGGACCCCGGGTCCCAGACCGCGGACCGCGACTCAGCACCCAGGACGGCGGACCCCGAGCCGGGACCCCAGACCGAGAAGCCAGGACCGCGGGCTAGGAACCAGGACCCCGCAGAACGCGGATCGCAGACCTGGCCTCGGGGTCCCAAGCCCCCGCCCCAAGACCCTAGCCTCCAGCCCCTCCGACCCCGGCCCCAGGGCCCGAAATCCGGACCCTGATCCCGGCCAGAGCGCCCAGACCCCGGCCGCACATCCCGAGCCCCGGACCTGGGACACCGGACCACCGCCCAGACCCCGGCCCCAGCCGAGGCCCGCAGGGTCCCCGCCCGCTCCCGGCCCGCGACCCCACCCGGGCGGGGCAGGAAGACGCGGCCCCGCGGCGGGGTGGGGGCGGGGAGGGTGGGGGCGGGGCGGCTCCTGGCAGGCGACTGTGGGGAGGGGCCGTGGCCCGGGTCGCGGGGCAGGGGCTGCCGCGCTCACCTCGTCCCGCCTGACGCGCCCGCGCCCCGCCGCCTCAGCCGCCTCAGCCGCCTCAGCCGCCTCGGCCGCCGCTCTGGAGGTGGTCGCGCTCGGGCCGCTCCGCGGGCGCTGCGGGCAGGTGCGCCGGCGAGGCTCGGTCCGGTCCCGCGGCGGCTGTTCCACTCCCGCGCCCGCGCCCGCTCCCGCTCCCGCTCCCGCTCCGCCGCCGCCTCCGTCCGCCCCTCAGACGCCTCCAGCCATCGGGATGGGCGCGGCGGCCCCTGCCCGCAGCCTCGGGAAACCCCACGCCGCGTCACCGCGCACGTCGCGCGCGCACGCACGGCCCGGCCGCGGCCCCGGCGCGCGCACGCTCGCGCGCTTCCTCCCTGCGCCCACCCCGGGAGCGTGCGCGAGCGGCTTAAAGGGGCCGCGCTGGCCGTAGGAGAACGGGCGCCGGAAGGCACCCCCCTCCGCCCCCCCAGCCCTGGTGGCCCAGGCACCAGCCTCGCTGGTGGCCCAGGGACTGCGCGGGGAGCCCTGAGCTAGCCTGGGCCGACCCGCTCGCTTCCCCGCCAAGTGGATGTGAGTGGAGGCCGCAGGACCAGAGGTGGGGACTGTCTCGACCCCACACCCGTGTCCCATACGCGCATCCCGCACACGTGCCGAATACTCCCGCCTGGCATCCTGCACCCTGCATTCAGTACCCTGCACTTGCACTCTGCATTCGGCACCCCACATCTGCACTCTGCACGGGTACCCACATGTGCACACACCAACCCAAGCCAGCCCTCAGGCCTGGGGGTGCAACCGAGCTGACCAAATCCCAGAGGGACCCCTGCTCGACCGGGTCCGCCTCCGCAGATGCCCAGCCTCTGCTCACCCAGGAGTGGACGCCCGCCACCCGGTGGACGGGGCCGGTCCTGGGGCTCGTGGGAGCTTGGGCAGGTGTGAGCAGTGTGGCCTCGGGAGGTCAAGCCCAAGGCACTTCTCTTGGGAATGGCTGCCTGGGCAGGGACGTGTGACCACCGAAGAGTGTCGGGAGGGAAACGCATGGCCGACCTCCGCGAAGGCCGCTGAGAAATGAAGCCCCTCTGGTGGGGTCAGGTAGGAGGAGGACATGGGTCTTATGTGCGCAGCCTGTAGACACCCCCAGGAAAGTCAGTGGAATAGTCCCCGACCACCACCTCTTTCTTTCCAGCTGGCCCCTGGCTCCCCGGTTGCAACAACCACGCACCCACTGCCTTCCTCCCTTCAGAGCCTGCAGTCCCTGACCCTAATCAACCCAGGCCAGATGCAGGCCTCTGCTGCTCCCAGCCTGTGTGTAATCCTTCCAGCCAGGAGCCCATACCTTCCCACCCAGGTGTGGGCTGCATTCGTGGTCCCGCCCCCTCCCACTCGGTGGGGCCTTCCTATCAGCATTCAAGCATGTCCCCATCATTCCTAGAGCCCTTCTCCTCCCCTGGCACAGGATATTCCCGGTTCAATTTAGACCCTCCCTGCCCAGCCTTGAGCTCAGCCATTTCTGCGGGAAGTCCTGGTTCCTTGTAGTGGGGAGTGGTGTTTAGAAGCCAGGATCAGGGGGGCTGCAGGTGTACTCACTGTTACTGGAGTACCATTGCTTCAGCAGCAGGAGCTGGGGAGTGTATATATGCACAAGCATACATGTACATGCACACACACAAAGAACCCCCCCCCCCAATATAACCAGTCTCCCGTGATTGCCGCCACCCTCCTCACCCCACACGGGCTCTGACCTCCTCTAGGTCACCACAGTCCCCACGGCAGCAGGGACGTCCACCTTGCTCAGCAGACATGACAGTTCCCATTGCCCCTCCCACCATGTCCAGGTTCCTCTGCCCTTGCTGTCCTGCACTCTGACCCCTCTCTGCTCCTTAAACACACAGATCACCACTCTACCCTCTGGCCTTTTGCCCTTGTGACTCCACCTGCCCCGGAGGGTCTCCCCCATAGCCTCCCGTCACCTCCACAGAGAGGTCTCCCCCGGTCTCTGCCCCAGTGGCTCGTTGGCTACATTTCTCTTCAGAGCTCTCGTTCCTGAGACCTCACATGGTTCGTTTGTGGGCTGCTTTCTCCTTGCCCATCTCCCCGGCTGAAGATGGCACTAACTCCCTTGCCCGCTGTTCTACCTGACAGGTAGGGCACGAGGTGCACAGTGGGTCCTCGGGGAACGTTTATGGGATGGGTGCAAGGTGTGCGGGTGATGCTCTGTGATCTGAATGAGACGGACAAGACTCAGCATGAGGACCAGATGGCAGGGGAATGGGCGAGGTTGGAACCGAATGGTCACCGTGTCCAGGACAAGGCCCTGGGGACTCTGTGGCATTGCCCACTGCTCCAGAGGAGAGGTGCGTGATGCGTAGTCGGAAAGATGAGTGTCCTGGGCGTTGGCAGGTGCGTCCCAGAAGCAATGGACCCAAGGCCGCAGACTCAGGGTCAGTGACATTCCTCTGAATCCAGCAGGTCTGACGCCAGCTGTCAGTGCCCACCTAGGTCCAGGACTTAGTTAGAGAAGTGGAAATGTGGAGGGAGAAGAGGAAAATGAGGCAAGAAAGGAGGGGGAAAGGAGGAGGAGAAGGAGGAAGGGGGTGGGGGGGTAGGGCCAGCAGCAGAGCAGAAGGAAATGGGCAAGGGGGTGAGTGGTCTCTGTGAAGACCTGAGTACTCCTATGGGGATGGGAGGGGGCCTGGGGGACCCTCAGAATGCCCACCTCACCAGCCGGGATCCCTTCATGCCTGCCCAAGGTCCACGGTGGGCACCAGGCTGCAGGCCTGACTCTCCTATCCCACAGGCCACCGCAGACCTGATTGGGCCCATCCCCAGGTAGACCAAGGCCACAGAACAAGGCCACACACGAAGACACCAGGCCAGTGCCTACACCAGCCATCTGAGGGTTTGGAGCCCCAGCTAACCTTAGGTCTGCGGGGTAGGGCAAGCCCTTCCTTGGAATTTGACCTGGGGCCCAGGCGCGGAATCCTCCTTTGTGTGTTTATGGATGAATGTGATGGCAAAGTTGAGGGGGAGGCAGGAGGAAAGGAGGAGAGAGCCCTGGGTCCTCATTTCCAAGTCCCCTGCACAGCCCAGGGCCTCATTCCGGTTCAAAATACACAAGCCACGGGGGCCGGGGCCCTTCTCCCAGCTCTAGTCCCCAGGGAGCAGAGGGACACCTGCCCTGGTCAGCTATCAGGAGCCCTGGAGCTTCTAGCTTCCAGCCAGAGCCCTTTGGACCTTGAGGGCAGGAAGCACGCTCTGGGGAGCTGCCCTCCCTCCCTCCCCTCCACCCCCCTGCCCCGGCCTTCTGCAGTTAGGGCCCTCATCTGCTGCCAGCGCCCTCCTCAGTGGGGCATAAATCAGGGCTCACGGTGGACCCGCTGCCACTGCCTGGAGAATTTGTGCTCAGCTGGCCAAGAACTTAGGCTTCTCCTGATTTCCTGGTGACACTCCCTCCTTCTCTAGATAAGTGGCTTAGAGATCAGCCTGAAGTCCTGAGTCCGTAGCCACACCTGTCCGCTGCACCCCGCCCTGGGCAGGGCCGGCCCGGTGGCTGCAGGGCTGAGCAGGGCCCGAGGGTGAAAGCGGTTGGCCTGGTGCCTGGCTCGGTGCCCGGCCGTCACTGAAAACCTGGGGTGTGCAAATGCGTTGTTCGGATGCCCCCGCCCCATCTGCTCTGTAGCAGGAAGTTGTCTGACCGGAAAGTAGGTCTTTTTAAATCTGAATTCTTCACACAATCTGTGCACGTGACCCGGACCCAAGCCCAGGGGCCACGCTCCGAGCCTGGCTTCGAAGGGTCTCCGGAGCTCCCTTCCCGCAGAGCACCGTCCGTCCGTGCCTCTATCACAAAGCCACCCTGTCTTCCCTTCTGGCAGGTGAGCCAGAGCCTGACCCTGGCCCCTGGCCCCAAAGGACAGGACTGGGACAAGGAAGACAGGGAGAGGTGCAAAATGTAGGTAATCCAGAAGAAGCCCTAATTAGTTTGCAGGCTGCCAGCGGCAGGGTCTGGTGACAGAACAGGGTCAGGAGAGTGAGGAAGCCCGCCCCTCCTTCCTTCTCTCGGCAGACACTTCCCAAGGGCCCACGGGTGCCAAGAAGACCCATGTCCCTGCCCACGGGTCCACCGTGATACGGGTGCCCGCAGGGGCTGCCGGGAGGGACACAGGGAGAGCAAAAAGGTGACTGTCAGCTGAAGCAAAGCCCCTGGAGGTGCAGGGGTGGGAGGGGTGCACAGCTTCAGAGCCCAAGAGGTCAAGGCCGGGGCCGGCAGGGGCAGAGTGTGCCTTGTCGGCCTTGGGGAGGGTGCTGGCTACTTGGCCCAGCTGCCGGCAGACCCTCCCCCTCACTCTCCCCGGTCTGTCCCTTGTCCCCAAGTCCCCTACCATGCCTCTTGTGACCTGCCCTCCAAGCCCATGATCCTCCCGGTCACCTGCCTTTGGTCACAGACGAGACATCCCTCATGAGGGCCCCCCAAACTTGAGGGGGTAGTGGGGAATCAGGACGTGCCAAGTGAGGGGGGCGGCAAACACAAGACATGTCTCCCCTAAGATTTGGAGCAGACATCCAAGGGAAGGTCCAGGTGGCATCCTTGCCACTCCCAGAGGGCGCCGTCCCGAGTGGGTTGAGCCCGTGGGGGCGGTGGTCAGCCCCGGTGTTCGCCGGAGCAGCCTTCCCGGGGCGCTGGTAACAAGAGGTCCCTTCTTCCTCTGTGGGGCTCTGTGTGATGGGCACGTCTGGTCTCACCGCAGATGGCGGACCTGTGCTAGCACAGCTGGGGAGCCTGGCTCCGCCCGGTGGCTCTGGCTGCCACAGGCGAGCCCAGACAGAGGCTTTCCGTGTCGTTTGTGGAGCGAGACACCTTGGGTTGAAAATACAAACCCCTCTAGTAGAGAAAAATGTGGCTATTATCGAGGAGAGCAGTATCCCCCACATGTACCCCAGAAACGTGTGTCCCCACAGATGCGCACTAAGTGTCCACGTGCCAGTGGGGTCAATCGGGCTCAGGGTAGCAAGTCACAGAAGCTTAAACCAGTTTACGTGAAAAGAGGCAATTGACTCGCTCAGGGGACGAGTCTATGAGCAGATGTCCGGGCTTCAGGTATACACGGGTCCAGGCACTCGGTCAGGCTGTTGGGGCTCCCCTCCTGGTTCTGCTTCCCCAGTTCTGGCACCTCCTCTTCTCTCTCTGCCTGAGAGAGACTGTGTCCGCTAGGGCGTGTCTTCCTATGTCTCCAGCTCAGCAGCCACAGGGCTCCCAAGACTGAGATATCTGTACGTTGACCCCAGGAAGGCTCTGAAGGGCCTCAGTCACATTCATGTGGCCCTGGAGGCAGGGAATGGAGGGGCCACAGCTTGTGCCCCCGTTGGGACACCACCCAGCACCCAGAGCAAAGGCAGGTGCTGTCACCAGGAGGAGGAGGGCTTCTGGACAGAGACAAACACAGGGGTCCTTACCTGTTTCCTAGCCGAAAGCAGGGTTTGGGCAACAGTTGAGCTACTCATAAAGGAAAAAGAAGCCTCTGTCGAGTTCAAGGCCTGCAGAGGCCCCAGTTCCCGGCTCCTCCTGGCTGAGGCCCGTCTGCCCCAGCCCCTGGCCTGCTCCGTCCTGGAACTGGATGCTGGGAACAGAGCCCACCTTCCTTGGCTGCTGTGCCCCCAACCCCAAAGCAGCCTCTGGGGTTTTCTGGGGCAAGGGGCATCAAGGGTGCCCCAGGGGACAGTCCGTGCTCCCACCCACCCCGGCCCCATTTCCAGTCCTGGCCTGGGTGGCTTCCTTGTCGAGGAGGCCACAGCTGTTCCCCACATCTAGGCCATCACCTGCCCAGCCCTGGAACGTAGCTGCTAGCAATGCCCCGGGGCATCCTGGGCCAGGGCTGGGAGCACTCACCAGCGACCAAGAAAGTGTGATGCAGACTTAGGAAGAGCCGGGGGTCAGAGGGGGCGTACCCAGACCCTCACGCCCACGATCAGGTGAAAGAGGGGAGGCCAGGGAGGCACAGTGCCCAGAATGGATGGGGTCTGGCAGAGGGGACCTGCCGGGTGGGGGGCTGGGGGCGGCCGCTGCCTCGGCTAGGCCTTGGGACTCTGGGCACCCCCCTCGGCCCTGGCCTGGCCAAGCCTCCTGTCTTGAGGTGCCACAACAGGCCTGAGGATGCTTGGAGGGGGGTCCCTGAGGCCAGGCGGTGGGGACACAGCCCCAGTGTTGCACATACCAGCGTAGGCCACACCGGCTTGGTGGGCTTCAGGTCCGTGCAGGGTGACTAGCCTGAGCCCAGGCGTGACACCTCTCCCCCAGAGTGGGGGCAGCCTGCACACTACCCCGTCTCCTAGTTTCTGCTGCAGACATGAGCAGGGACTGATGGGGACATGGTGGGGGAATCACAGGGACCTGTCCAGGGAAATGGGAGGGGGGCTGGTCTCCAGCCCCCCTGACCTGCCACTGGCGGTGCCCTGCCGGGGGAGGGGCACCCTGTCTGTTCTGGGGATTCACCTCCCCACGGATGGTGCCCTGGGACTCAGTTCCACCAGCACCTGCCCGGTAAACAGCTTGCACCTGTGGCCCCAGCAGGCAAGTGGGGAGGGGTGGGCGGCCCAGCGCCTGGGGTGCCTGCCAAGCCTTCCCGAACCCACTGTCCTGTCTCAGGCAGCCACTGAGAAGCCTCCCCTGGAGCTGGGGAAGCAGGACGGAGCCAGGACAGCGGCACAGAGGGAAGGGCATGTGGGTCCCTAAGTCACACAGCCCCAGATCTCCGCCCTCACTAGGCCGCATCCCGTCTGTCACGCCCCATCACCTACCGAATCGTGCCACGTCCCGTGCCACGTCATCCACAGACCGCCGGGCCACATCTGCCACCTCGTGTCACCTGGGTTTGGACACAGTGGCGCACCCGGGCCCCTGGGTGCCCGGCGAGAATGGCCGTTTCTCCTGGGCCTGTATCCTGGTTATCGTCCCAGTTGCCCCCTGTCCTGTCCTCAGGCACAGACCTGGAAGGACTGTCCTCTCCAACAAATAGACCCTCCAACACAGCCCCTCCCAAGAGGGGGCAGGGATCAGCACCGCGGCCCGAGCGCCCCTGTTCCCACCCCACCCCCGGCTCAGCCCAGGGCACAGGGTCTCCACGAAGAACTTCCTGCTCACAGGGCACCCCCTACTCCCCCAACCAGACGGGGACACCCTCAGGCACTCCCCCCAATAGGGCTCGGCCACACCGGCTTCTTGTTTTAAATCGGTAAGATACACACAACACAAAGTGTACCAGTGAGGCCCTATCGGAGTGTGCAGTTGATTGGCATTGAGTATGTTCCCGTTCCTGTTGCAACCATCACCTCGTTCCAGGATGTTTCCATCAGCCCAGAAGGGAACCCCGTGCCCCTTAGGCAGTCTCTTCCCATGCCATCCCCTCAAGGTTCATCCACGATGTCAGTGCTCCATAGCTTTCTGTGGCTCAGAGACCCAGGGCCGAGATACACCGCCCTCCGCTTATCCGTTCATCGGCGGATGGGCATTTGGGCCACTGCCACTCTTTGTCGATCTTTTTGTGTGCTTAGAGGCCAGGTGTATATCTTCCTTGGAGGAATGTCTCTTCCAGATCTTTGCCTTTTTTTTTTTAAGTTTATTTATTTTTGAGAGAGAGAGACAGAGCATGAGAGGGGGAGGGGCAGAGAGAGAAAGAGACACAGAATCTGAAGCAGGCTCCGGGCTCGGAGCTGTCGGCACAGAGCCCGACGTGGGGCTCGAACTCATGAACTGCGAGATCGTGGCTACAGGCGAAGTCGGACGCTTAACTGACTGAGCCACCCAGGTGTCCCGCTTTCCCTGTTTTTGAACTTTTATTGTGGTTGTTGAGTTGTAAGAGTTCTTTACATATTCTGGACACTAGACCCTTATCTGATACATGATTTGCAAATATTTTCTCCTGTCCTGTTGTACTTTCACTCTGTTGGTGGGGTCATTTGGTACACAAAAGTTTTTGATTCTAATAGAGTCCAATTTATCTCTTTCTCCTTTTTTTTTCTTGGTTATAGTGGTTTTTGGTGTCACATCTAAGGAACCATTGCCAAATCTAAGATGATGAAGACTTACTCCTGTGTTTTCTTCTAAGAATTTTATAATTTTATTTTTAATGTTTATTTTTGAGAGAGAGAGAGAGCGTGAGCAGGGGAGGGGCAGAGAGATAGGCGGGCAGAGGATCTGAAGTGGGCTCTGTACTGACAGCAGTGAGCCCGACGTGGGGCTCGAACTCACAGACTGCAAGATCATGACCTGAGCTGAAGTCGGACACTTAACTGACTGAGCCACCCAGGTGCCCCTGAGTTTTGTAGTTTTAACTCTCACATCTAGGTCTCCGATCCACTTGGAGATAGTTTTCATGTGTGGTGTGAGGCAGGGGTCCAACTGCATTCTCTTGCACGTGGACGTCCAGTGTTCCCAGCACCATCTGTTGAAGATTGTCCCCTCCCTGTTGAATGGTCTTGGCACCCTTGCTGAAAATCAATTGACGATACATGTGGGGGTTTCTTTCTGGGCTCCCCATCGCATCCCGCGTGTCTAAATGACCGTCTTTATGCCAATATTACACTGTTCCAGTCACTGTGGCTTCGTATACATTTTTTATTTTGAGATTTTTAAATTTAAATTTTTATTTATTTAATTTTCTAAAAGCTTATTTATTTTGAGAGAGAGAAAGAGGGGGGGCAGAGCGAGGCAGAGAGATAATCCCAAGGAGGATCCGTGCTGTCAGTGTGGACTCTGATGTGGGGCTTGATCTCACGACCCTGAGATATTGACCTGAGCTGAAATCCAGAGTTGGATGCTTAACTGAGCCACACAGAGGCCCTTTTTCTTTATTCCTAAGTAATCTCTACATCCAATGTGGGGCTCGAACTTACAACCCCGAGATGAAGAGTCAGCCACACAGTCCATCGACCGAGCCAGCCAGGCGGCCCAAACGAAGCTCTGATTTGTGGGTTTTATGCCAGAAATGTTTCAGGAGCTCATGAGTGGCGCGTCCCGGGTCAGGTGCTCACCCACGGCCAATAAGAGGAGGACACAGGAACACGTGGCCCACAGGACAGGCCAAGGTGGACAATTTAATTTTATTTTAAGTAATCTCTATGGCCAACGCGGGGCTCGAATTCATGACCCCAAGATTAGGAGTTGCACACTCCACGGACTGAGCCAGCCGGGCGCCCCTGTATAAATTTTAAATTAGGAAGTGTGAGTCCTCCAACTCTCCAACTCTGTTCTTTCTCAAGATTGTTGTGGCTAGTTTGAGTTCCTTGTGATGCCATAGGAATTTGAGGAACTACTTTTCTTTCTCTGGGGAAAAAAAAAAAAGGCCATTGGCATTTATCAACTACTCCTTAGAAAAGGTAAACTCAGAGAGGAGAAGGCTGCGGGTGGTGTCCTAGAATCTCTGCCATTCGGAGGTGGTGGTCAGCTCCGTTCAGGCCCGTGGCGGTGAGGCGGACAGTGGTGGGAACCACTGGGGGGTCTGAGCAGGGGCAGGGCCCCCTCTGGCTGCCTCAGGGTGGGGTGAGCCCCGTGCAGGGTAGAGCGATCGGCTGGGCGGGCCGGACAGGGCCACGGATTCTGAGGTGAGGAGGCTTGCCGCGGTTCAAGAATCCGGGCACGGACGGGGCAGGGGTGATGCCAGGGTGTCCGAGCAGCTGGGCGGTGAGCTGGGCGGGTGGGGAGGGGCCGCTGGCGGAGGCAGTCTGATGGGGCAGGGGGAGAGTGCGCTGTGTTGGATCTTTCCGGCCCGAGATGCTTACAGATGTTGGGCGGAGAAGTGGGTGTGTGGCGGACGCGGAGGGGGGGGGGGTGCGGTGAAGGGCCAGGGGGAGTGTACGTAGCCAAGGACATCTCTGGGCTGCCAGGGTCCCCTCAAGGGCAGAGGAGAGAGAAGGAAGAGCACCCCAGGGAGAAGTAGGGACTTTGCAGACAAAGGAAGGGGTGTCGTGACCAGGGAAGCAGGGATCAGCATGGGGTTACGGGGTCCCCGAGTTGGCCGGGAGGAGACGTGCGTGTGAGCACAGCCGGGGGGGGGGGGGGGGTGGGACGGGGCTGCTGTCACCCTGCCTCCACTCCGGTGGCCCTCCCCCACAAGCCCCCAGTGCGAGAACCTGCCCCACCCCCACACCACTGCCCTTTTCCGCGCTTCTCGGCAGTATGGTTCTCATGTACTGGTCCTTGTGGGGCAGAGACCCTTCCTTACCCAGGGCAGAACCTGGAGGGGGCCTGAGTAAACCAGCTGCTGGCTGCACAGGCCGGGGTGGGGTCTTGCTCCCTGGAGGGCCCTCTGCCCTCGGTCCCGCTGGGCCCCCTTCCTCCCAGCCGGCACCTGCAGGGGGGACCAGCCCCTCACCTTTCCCTTCTTCACCTTGGGGGCTGAGACAGTGACCCCGGTCCCCCCCGCCTGCCTAGCAAGTCCTCTCTCTGACAGGCTGCTCTTTGGCCCCGTGCGTGAGTCCCGCCTGTAGAGACCACAGAATTGCCCTGGGACCTCTAACAAGGACCCAAGGGCAGCCCCAACAGCCAGAACCCCCAAACCATCTTCTGAAACGAAGGTGAGTGCGCAGGGGCCTGCGAGGCTATCTGCAGTTTGGTGTGGGCTGGAACAGCAAGGAGGGGGTCACCGGGTCCCCACACTCTTCTGTCCCCCGCTTGCTCTTGGCCACTAGGCTCTGCTCCAAGTCAAGTGGGCACGTGACACTCGGGCCAGGCACCATGTGCTCTGGGGAAGGCAGGGGGACGGGGGACGGGGGACGGACACTGCCCTTCCGCAGGGCCCCTGCAGCCTCCCCCCGCCCCCCCCCCCCCCCCATCTCCCAGCCCTCAGGGTCTCCGTCCTGCCTGGCTGGGTGGCCGGCCTCAACTCAACTCAGGAGTACTCCTGGCGCCTGAGGCTGTTTGTTGAGAATCCCGTCCCTGAGGCCCAGCCCATGGACACCTGGGAGGTGATGCAAGGTGTGCCTGGAAGGGGCGCTGAGAGGCAGGGTGGGACCTGGGGGCCGCGTGGCCTGGAGAAGATGGCGTGCAAGGGCAGTGGTGCCAGAGACGGGGGGACCTGGGGCCTGAGGAGGTGGAAGAGGAAGTGGGGGGCTGGGACCTCAAGCGGCAGGGGTGCTGACAGGAGTCAGGAGCACCGCGGGCCCTTGGGCTGCCCCTCCCGGGGAGGCTGGGCCTGCAGGCACCGGGTGTTTTGGAAACCAGCAGGTGTGGCTAGGCACGTGGGGCGGCTGCCTGGTGCCAGGGGCCCTGGAGCTCTCACTGTGACGTGTGTCGGGGACCTGCTGGGCCCCGCTATATTCCCCTGGGCATCGGCCCAAGTCCCATGCCCAGACCTGCTCTGGAGTGCCCTGGCGGGGGGAGTGGCTCAGTCTGCTGGATCCCACTCCTAAGGGCCTGTCTGTCCCCCCCCCACTGCTCCTCCAGCAGCCCCTGGTGGCCCTGGGGCCCAGGCCTTGGGTAGGCACTTTGGTGCCCAGACCTCTGAGAGAGACAATGGGGAGGAAGCCCTTGAAGAGGGTGCAGGGTGAGGGGCTGTGGGTCACCCCCGACTGGGCACCACCTGCAACACGACTGAGGCCAGGGCCAGGGGTGCCCCACAGGCCATGGGTGCTGCCTTAGGCTAAGCGCCCCCCACCCCCCCAGGGGCTTTACCTGGAACCTGTTTCCCCTCAGTGCAGGGCAGACCTTCAGGCCGCTGCCCCCCTCTGGCTGCTGGGCCCATTGGGACTCTACGACAGAAGTCTGAGGCTTTACATATGTACACACATATACACATATTTCTATTTTGTAAATTTATTTATTTTTGTGAGAGAGAGCACAGGTAGGGGAAGGGCAGAGGGAAGGAAAGAGAGAACCCCAAGCAGACTCCGAGTGTCAGCGCAGAGCTGGTTGCAGGGCTCAGACTCACAAACCGTGAGATCATAATCGGACGCTTACCCCACTGAGCCACCCAGGCACCCCTTCAACATGTATTTCTTAAAGTTTATTTTGAAAACAGCATGAGCAGGGAGGGGCAGGGGGAGAAAGAATCCCAAGCAGGCTCCACACTCAGCACGGAGCCCAACTCGGGGCTTGATCCCACAAACTGTGAAATCAAGAGGCCAGTGCTCAACCAGCTGAGCCACCCAGGTGCCCCAGAGGCTCTTGATGCATTTGAAACCTCTTTTAGCTTTGGACACCATGTCCTTGGTGTGTTCACGTGCAAACAAGACGGAAAGGGAGCAGGAAGAGTCTCAGAGGTGTGGGAGGAGCAGGGGTAGGGAGCACAGGACTTCCAGGCACCAGCTGAGCAACCCCCACCCCCCCACCCCGACAGCCAGGAGGGTCACACAGCAGCCAGGCCGTGTCCCAGGAGCCCAAGGCGGGGCGGGGCGTGTGTGCGTGTGGCTATGGTCCCCCTGGCTCAAGGGCTTACCTGGGGGCCTGCACATGCGGGTCGGAGGTCAGCCCAAGACCGCCAAAGGCTCCACTTTCCCACAGCCTGTGCCCTTCCCCAAGGCCCGCCACCCGTGGGGTGAATGAAAAGGGATGTTTATGTCTATTTGTCTCCTGCCAACTGTCGGATCCAAAAGCGAGGCTTTGAAGACAAGACTTTGAGACGAGGGGTAGAGAGCGGCACGCACCAGCGGCCTAGGCGGCGACCTTGGCCCAGTTCCAACGCGGGGCCGTCCGACCCCAGACCCTAAATGACCTCTAGCGGGGAATCGCGGCCCGCCGGGCTCCGCACGGCTCACGAGCGCCGCCTGGTGCCCACGCGTGGAGACGCCGCCAGCCTCGCTGCTTCCGGGCGGGAGCCGAGGGCCGGCCGAGTGACGGGCCGGGGGCGGGACCGGGGGCGGGGCTGAGGCCGAGTGACGGGACAGGGTGCGGCCGGGGGCGGGGCCAGCGCCGAGAGACGGGCCTGGGGCCGGGGGTGGGGCCTTCTCTGAGTGACGGGGCAGGGTGCGGTCTGGGGCGGGGCCTGCGCCGAGTGACGGGCAAGGGGCGGGGCCTTGGCTGAGGGGCGGGCCTGGGCTGAGAGAAGCCCCGCCTCGGACCTCGCGGGGGCTTTGGGCCCCGGGTCTGGCCTTCTCCAGGAAGAGATCGGCCGTGGCCGCTGATCTCTGGTTTGTTGCAAACTTGTGTCCCTCCCCCGCCCCCTCCCTTAGCAGAAACAGCCCCCTGCCACTCCTCTGGCTGTTTCCTCTCGTCTTGATTTCGAAATTAATCGGAGTCTCGGTAGTCAGCGGTCAGATTGCTGTCGATCTCCAATGTGGAGATTTCCTTGTGGATCAATAAGTGGTCGATGTTCAGACCCAGGGGGTGCTGAGGAAGGATGCTCTGGGGCTGCGCCCGCAGACTTAGCACGCGTGCGGAGCGCGGGGTGCGGAGGGGCTCCCCGCCCCAGACGCGCCCCCTGGAGGGGAGCTGCCGCCCCTGCAGCCTGGGTGCAGCCACCCGCCCTGCCTGCCTTCCTGCAACCTCTCTGAAGGTTGTGTCTGAGCAGAAAGCAGCTGGGGTCCGTTTTGATCGAGTCGGACAGACTTCGGTTTATGTGACGATTGTTTTAAATGAGTTCTTTTGATTATTGACGTATTTAGATTTTTTTTTAGATTTATTTTTTAAAATAAAGTTTATCTGGGGGCGCCTGGGTGGCTCAGTCGGTTAAGCGTCAGACTTCGGCTCAGGTCATGATCTCATGGTTTGTGGGTCCGAGCCCCCCCCCCCCTCCCCCCGGCGGGCTCTGTGCTGACAGCTGGGAGCCTGGAACCTGCTTCGGATTCTGTGTCTTCCTCTCTCTCTCTCTGCCCACCCCCGCTCGCGCTCTCTCTCAAAAATAAATAAACATTAAAAAAATAAACTTTATTTTTAGAACAGTTTTAGATTTACAGAAAAATTGCTGACAGTACAGAGTTCCCATGCACTTTACACTTCACACCTATGATAGGACTATCTTACTAGCATGATACATTTGACTTTGTCACCATCAACCAGTATTGACATACTATTCTTAACTAAAGTCCTTGCTTTATTCAGATTTCCTTGGTTTTTAACAAACGTCCTCCTTATGTCCCAGGATCCCATCCCGCATGAAGTCATCACATCTCCTTGGGCTCCTCTGGGCTGTGACAGTTTCTCAGACTTTCTCTTTATTTTAATGTCCTTGACAGTTTTCAAGAGCGCTGGTCAGGACACTTTGTAGAATGTGCCCCTCTTGGGATTTGTCCGGTGCTGTCTCATGATTAGACTGCGGGCGTGGGTTTCAGGAGGGCCACAGCGGGGGTGCAGTGCCCTCTCGTCACATCGTATTGGGGGTGACTCATCACTGCCATGTTGACCTTGATCACCTGAGGGGGGGCAGCCCCTGGTTCTCCGTTTCCATACTCTACTCTGTGGAGGGAAGTCACTGTTGGGGCCTGGGTTGTGTCCCCCCCTCCGTGAGGCTAGAATAGCTACATGAATTATTTGGAATTCTGTACGGGAGAGGTGGCTCTTCTCCCCCATTTATTTATGAATCACTTATACCAATATGGACTCATCAATATTTATGTTTATTGTAGTGGTAAAATATTAAAAAAAATTTTTTAACGTTTATTCATTTTTTGAGAGACAGAGAGACAGAACGTGAGTGGGGGAGGGACAGAAAGAGGGCAAGACACAGAATCCGAAGCAGCTCCAGGCTCCGAACTGACAGCACAGAGCCCGACACGGGGCACGAACTCATGAACGTGAGACCACGACCTGAGCTGAAGTCAGAGGCTCAACCCACTGAGCCACCCGGGTGCCCCAACTGTGTTTTTGATTCTACCATTCTGACAGGTGTGAGGTGACATCTCATTGTGGTTTTGATTTGCATTTCCCTGATGACTAATGATGTTGAGCATCTTTTCATTTGTCTGTTGGCCATGTGGATGTTCTCTTAGTATTTGTCCTTTGTGACTGGCTTGTTTCACTGAGTATAGTGTCTTCCAGGTGCGTCCGCGTTGTAGCAGTTGCCAGCATTTTCTTCCTTTTTATGGCTGAATAATTGCATCGTACATTCTATGCGGGTTCTCCAGAGAAACAGGACACACACGCACACACGCACACATGCGCACGCACTCACATGCACACACGCACATATGCACACACGTGCACGCACACACATGCGCATGCACGCACACACGCACACTGAGCTGAGGAGACTGATCACGGGAACTGATCCACGCAGCTGTGCAGGCCACGGCGTCCCACCCTCTGCCCTCTGAGGGCCGCGGACCCGGGAGAGCCCGTGGCGATTCAGTCTGCGTCCGAAGGCCAGAGAGGCAGGACGTTCCACGCAGGCAGAGAGCAAACTCACCCTTCCTCTGTCTTTTTCGTTCCGTTTGGGCCCTCACCAGACTGGACAAGGCCCACCTGGCTTGGTGAGGACAGTCAGCTTACAGAACCAAACGCTTATCTCTTCCAGAGACGCCCTCACAGACGCATCCAGAAATACCGCTTCGCCGCTGTCTGGGGGCCCTTAGCCCAGTGGAGCTGACGCATAATTTTTATTATCACATATGTATACACTATGTTTCGTTTCTCCATCCATCCCTCCCTTGGGGTGCTTTGGGTTGTCTCCACCTTTTATGTATCGTGAATAACGCTGCTGTGAACACAGGCGGACGTGGATCCCCCTGCTCGCAGTTCTCTTAGGTACATACGTGGATCGCGTGGTCATCCTACGTCTGCTTTTCTGAGGACTCGCCAGACTTTTCCACGCAGCCATTTCGCATTCCCACCATCTGCGCACAGGATCCCGATCTCTCCGCCTCTTCACTAACCCTTGTCGCTCTCTGTTTTTTTGAGAATAGCCATCCTACTGGGTGGGAAGGGATAAGTCACTGTGGTTTTGAGTTGCATTTTCCTAATGATTAGTGACGGTGAGCAGCTTTCCGTGTGCTTCTTTGCCATGTGTGGATCTCCTGTTGGAAAAATGTCTATGCAAGTCCTTTGCCCATTTTTAATTGGGTTGTTTATTTCTGTTATTGTTGAGGTGTAGGAATTCTTTTTTTTTTTAACGTATTTTCTTAAAGTAGACTCCATGCCCGATGTGGGGCTTGAACTCGTGACCCTGAGAGGAAGGGTCACATGCTCTACCGACTGAGCCAGCCAGGCGCCCCGAGTTGTAGGAACCCCTTACGTATCCTGGACACGAATCCCTCATCAGAGATGGGGTTTGTGGGTATTTTCTTCCGGTCTGTTGGTGGCATGCTTCTGTGCACAATGGATATATGCGGTTATAATCCGATCCTGCTTGATTCATTTCTTGATCTCATTGTTCCAGCACTGGCCCCCGGGAGCTCTGTCAGGTGGCTCGGTTTACTTGTATGACATTACTTTCTGCTTTCAAGTTATGCTGCTTTTCTCAGGCTTCTGTCTTCTGTCCTGCATTTTGTTAGGTTCGTTATGTTTTCTTTATTCTTTTTTCCCTCCACAGATGTGGACTTGATGCAACTTATTTCTATTATTTTAGTGGTTACCTTAAAGTTTCACATTACATTAGCAAATTTTTAAAAACTGTTTGTTTTTGAGAGAGAGAGAGAGAGAGAGAGCGCACACAAACAGGGGTGGGGCAGAGAGAGGGAGACACAGAATCCGAAGCAGGCTCCAGGCTCAGAGCTGTCAGCCCAGAGCCGGACGTGGGGCTCGAACCCATGAACAGCGAGATCATGACCTGAGCCGAAGTCAGCCGCTCAGCTGATGGAGCCCCCCCCCCCCCCCCCCCCCCCGCCCAGGCACCCCTCACATCACATTTTCACCTCAGTCGCCGGCGCTGGCCATTCCTGAACAGGACTGGGATCTTACACTTGCATTCCTGGCCACCTGCCACGGTTGATGGTCCGGGGCTGGCTTGTTTTTACTCCCCTGGTCCAGGCTCCCCTTGCGGACCCTGAAACAAAGACTCAAGACTAGGGCACGGAATTTTTCTTGGGCGTATGAGGTAAGAGGGGGTGGGGAGGGGGCGTTCCTGGGCAACCGTACTCAGCACACTGGGACCCGGGGGAGACGTGTCACGGGTGCACGCCGTTGCCGGTGGGCGAGGGGACTGGCTGCAGGCACCGTGCAGCGTGTGGGTTCCAGACTGTGGCCTGCCCTGTGCTGGCTCAGGAAGCCTCAGGCAGGAGCCGCAAGAAGAAGGGGGCCTTTGAGAACCCTTGGTACGTGTAGGGTCTCCCACCTGCCTGGCTCGTGCTCCGGCCCCTCAGCGGAGCCGCTGGGGCCGCCCGTGTCCCCGGCTCCTGCCAACACAGCCCATCGGTCTCTTCGTCCTCCGCTGTCCTTGAGCTGTCAGACCCAGCTCATCCCCAGCCTGGTTATGCTGCAATTTAACCCTGGGTGTCAGCCCAGTGGCCAGGAGGGGAGGTGGATGTCCTGAAGGGGACAAATGTTGCCGGGGATTGGCAAGGGGGGGGGGGTGATGAGGCCTCCGCATTCTATTTCGGCTGGGGGCGGGGGTGCGGCTCTTCCCAGGGAGAGGTGAGCAAACCCTGCAGAGGCAGAATGTTCCGAAGGACACCCACCGGGATGTCCCCCACCCACACGGCGAGGTCCCAGCTTTCCCTGTCGAGGTTCTGACAACGGTCAGGGGCTGGGCAGCGGCCGCCTGGTCTCTGGCCCATCCTGCCCGATCGCCACAGTGACAGCTGGGGCGGGTGGGCCACTAGGGAGGCGTGTGTGTGTCCGACCCCAGCGGCCCCTCGTTGCAGCCGGGCGGCGAGGAATCCATTTCCAGTACCCCTTCTAGTTGCGGCGTGGGCCCTCAGGAAGCCGACCCCGGGATGGGGTTTGCGTTCACGCTACGCACAGGGGTCAGTCCCAGAGGCAGGGAGGGGGCAGGATCGGGTGAGGGAAGTCGGCTGTGCAGCAGGAAGCCTCAGGCCAGCCATGCGGACTCGGGAGCGATAACCCCTTCCGAGGCTCCACCTGGGCCCCGCGGCGGCACAGCTGGTCCGCCCCTGAGGCTGCCCCGGAGGGGTGGGGGGCCTCGTGGCGTCTTCCCACCGGGGACCCCGGAGAAGTCTACGGGCTCCTCTCTTCCAGGAAGGGGTCACTGGGGAAGCACGTGCAGTCTTTCACCACAACCTGGCCTGGGTTTTCAGTCTGTGAGTTCAGCTGCTCCCTGCAGGTGCCTGAGCCTCCCTTCCGGACCTGCCTGGAGGAAACACCGTGTGCCCTGCAGTCAGAGGATGGCCCGGGGGCACGTGCACAGGTGCCCAGGTTCTTGGAACGCACTGCCCTCGATGGCCTTATCAGCCAGGGATCTCCAGAAAAACAGACCACTAGGGGTGGGTGGCAGGGAGAAAGTGAGGGACAGGGGTGATTTATTTTGAGGAATGGGCTCCAGTTGTGACGACTGTGGGGTTGGCGAGTGCAGCTGGAGACCCAGGAAGGAGCTGATGTTGCGGCTCGAACCCAGAGGCCCTCCGGAGCAGAATTCCCTCCTCCTCTGGGGAGCTCAGTCTTTTCTCTTAAGGCCTTCAACTGATTAGATGAGGCCCGCCCACATTACGAGGGTCATCTGCTGATTTAAATGTTAATCACACCTAGGAAAGCTTCGTGTTCTTTCTGTCCAGTGGAATGTTATTCCACCTTAAAAAGGAGGAAATGCTGGCACCTGCTTCAGCATGGATGGACCCTGAAGACATCATGCTTCGTGAAGTAAGCGCATCCGAAAGGACAAATCCTGAATGAGTCCACTTATATGAAGGGCCTGCAGGAGTCAGATCCATGGAGATAGGTCGATGGTGGGCACCAGGGGCTGGGGGGTTAGTGTTTAATGGGGAGTTTCAGTTTGGGAAGATGGAAAGTTCTGGAGATGGACAGTGGGGATGGTTGCACAGCAGTGTGAATGTGCTCAATTTTCAATGCCCCTGAGCTGTGCACTCACAAACGGTTAGGATGGTAAATTTCTATGTGCGTGCTTGTGTGTATGTGTGTGGTTGCCACAAATTAAAAAAAAAAAAGATCGTGGTATGTGATAGATGTTTAATGAATGTCGGTTCCCCTTTCTGAGTGATATTTTACATTAGCTTCGCCACTGTAATCAATATATGTGGAAAAACCCTTCGCGGCAACACCTTACCAGTGTCTGGACAACTCTGGGCACCGCGGCCCTGGCGAGAGCCGTGAAATCAGCCGTCAGGCCGTCCTGCTCCTGGCGCCCCGACTCTGTCTTGCTCTCGGTCCCCGCTGACTTCCTCACGCGTGGTTTGGGCTCATAGATGTGACTAGTGTCACGGAAGAGCTGTCGTACTTCGGACTCCTGTTCTGGTTTGACATCTTCGAGGGAAGGGGTGGGAAAGTCTTTCCTCCTCATCACCAAGCCTGGAGCCAGCGGGCCGGAGCAAGCAGCCAGGGCAGAGGCGGGCCACCCCCCCCAGACCTGGGGCCAGCTTTTGCTGCGCCCCTGTCCCCGAGGCCCGCTGGTCTTGTGCCCGCCGGAGCCATCCCGTCCGTCAGCACAAATCTTGCGGCCTCAGCAGCTGGCCTGGGCCTCAGCGGGGTAAGTCCCGGAGGCTTCGGATACCCGGTCAGGCCCAGAGCCGAGCGGGCGGGGCCGGGCACACCCCACCTGCTCGGATCCGTCAGGCGGGCGTGTGCCCACGTGACTCCAGGGGCCGTGCACGGGGGAGGGGGGGGGGCAATTAGGTGGGAGCCCATCTGCGACCCTCCCCAGTGCAGGGGGGCCGGAGGCAGGGACGGGAGGCGCCCCTCAGCCCATGGGGCTCTGACCAGCACCTGCCAGCCTCCGAGCCCTGTGCCCACTGCCGGTGGGTGGGGGGAGCAGGGAGGCGCTCGCTGGACGTGACGGGGTGTGTGTGAGGGCTCAGCACACGTACGCAGGTGTGTGTGCCGCTGAGACATCTTGTCACCGAACAGCCTGGCCACGAGGCTCCCCTGAGAGCCAGCTTTGCTGTTCTGAGTGGAAGGGAGGTCAGGTTTCTCGGAGAAACCCCAGAATAGCCTCTGGCCGCGCAGAGGAAACCTGGTCTGGCCTCCCGGGAGCCGGTGAAGCGCCCTGGTCCCGTCTGTCCCACCCCCTCTTGCCTCCACCCCATGGCCAGCTGTCTCCTCCCTGGGCTGCAGACCCCCAGCCCCTTCTGCGAGGGGTGGGGGTGGGGGTGCTCCGGCCTGGTGTGTTCTCCCCACCTGCCTTCAGAGAGTGCCTGCGAAGCATCTGGCCCGCGGGGATACGAGAGTGTCACCTGGCCAGGGTGGGCATCCCAAAGAACCCTCGCAACTGAAGCGATGACAGGCTGAGAGGGTTCTGAGGCAGAACGGCTGAGGCTGGGGCAGGGGCCTTACCTGGGACCTAGGATCCGAGGGGGAGCTTCGGGGTGAGGGGATGCCCAGGCCAGGGCAGGCCAGAAAGGGGCTTTGTGGGTCGGGGCCAAACCTGCCCCCAAATAGGGCTGTGGGATCTCCTGGCCATACAAGGCTCTTGGAATCTGGACCCTGGGGACCCCAGGCAGCTGGGCCCAGCTAAAACGCTGCCGACACCCCATACCTCGTACCGTGTGCACAGCAGATCTGGTGCCGAGAGGCGTTCTCCCAGCCAGCCACAGACATGGTAAGCCTGGTCCCGGCACCCGGCGGAGCCACGGTGGGCTCCCGGGTGGTGGAACGGGAGCTGGGGGCAGGGCCCAGGGCGAGAGAGGACGGGTCAGTGCCTCCAGGCACCGGCACGGGCTAGAGGAAGGGGCGGAGTGGGGGCTTCGCCGGCTGCTGACACCACCCTCGCGCTGGGGGCCGGGACAGAGCAGCCCTTTCTGAAGGCTGCGATGGCAGGACAGGCAGGGCTGTCGGGGGCTAGACCCACCCCTGGAAACGCCAGAACAGGCCGGGGTCCTCCACCCTGACCTGTGTCGTGCTCCCCCACGGTGCCCTTCGCCCGGTCTCCCCTGGTGTCCCCTGCCTTCGTCCCAGAGACTGGGCCTGGCCCAGCCGGTCCTCCCTCCCGTGGCTGGCCCGAGCCTCGGTGTCCCACACCTGGTCTCTGCCCCTCGTGCCCGTCCCTCTACCCTGCCTGGCGGACTCCCGCGCCCCCCTTGAGACCCGTCGCTTGTGCCACCTTATCCGGAAGCCGCTCTGGCCGGGGGCCTCCTTTTGTAAGCACAGGCCTCGATGGGTTGCCGGACGGGTGGACGGGGCGGGGTGCCTTGCGCCACATGTGCCCGGGGCCTCCGAGCTCCCTCGGACGGAGGGCAGAGGGGGGCCCTGGTGAAGCCGGGCGGCTGTCCCTGTAGACGGAGCGCCTGACGGCCGAGCAGATCAAGGAGTACAAGGGCGTCTTTGAGATGTTCGATGAGGAGGGGCAACGGGGAGGTGAAGACGGCGGAGCTGGAGCGGCTCATGAGCCTGCTGGGCATCAACCCCACCAAGAGCGAGCTGGCTTCCATGGCCAAGGACGTGGACAGAGACAGTGAGGCCGGGGCAGGGGGCAGGGCGGCTGGGGTCACCTGCGAGCGTGAGCGGGGAGGGCTGCAGCCGCCCGCCCTCACGCGGCCTGGCCCTCTGCTTGCTCCCTGCAGACAAAGGATTCTTCAACTGTGACAGCTTCCTGGCCCTGATGGGGATTTACTGGGAGAAGGCCCAGAACCAGGAGGGCGAGCTGAGGGCAGCCTTCCGTGTCTTCGACAAGGAGGGCAAGGGCTACATCGACTGGAACACGCTTAAGTAGGGCCTGGGGCTGGGCAGGGGGTGGGCGAGGGCCAGAAGCCTATGGGCTGTCACTCAGCGTGGGGGCCCCGCAGGTACGTGCTCATGAACGCAGGTGAGCCCCTCAATGAGGTAGAGGCGAGCAGATGATGAAGGAGGCTGACAAGGACGGAGACGGAACCATTGACTACGAGGGTGAGTCGGGGACAGGCCTGGGAGCTGGGTGGCTGGGCCGGGCCGGTGCTGACCTGTCCTCCTGCTCCCAGAGTTTGTGGCCATGATGACCGGAGAGTCCTTCAAGCTGGTCCAGTAGGAGCAGGTGCTATGGCCCTGGGAGGCCTGCCCGAAGAAGGCCACTGCCTGCTGCGGCCACGCTGCTGCCCAGCCTGCCCCCCCCCCCCCCCCACCTGCCAATAAACACTCCAGACAGACTCATGTGTGCTTTACTGTCCATAGCCCGGAAAGGAGGGGCTGACAGAGATGTGGGTCTGGAGAGAGGAGAGGGTTTTGTCCAGGCAGCCATGGCGCATGGCGCATGGCCCCGTCCCTCCCGCTGCCCAGCTCTGGGCTCTGGACGGCAGCCTGAAGGCCAGGTTGGGGGCAGGGCGAAGACTACCGTTTGCCCTGCCTGCCTGCATGGGGGAGGGGGGTGACCACCCACAGGCCCCTCCCGGAGCCCCTACAGAGGGAGATCACTTAGGGACAAATTTTATTCTGTCTCCAAAAGCCGGGGTTGTCACGGCCAGCTGAGGCTGAGGCCTGTGGGGTTAGGGCTGAATGCAGCAGTCTTCGTGTGCATGCCTGTGTGTGCGTGCGTGTGTGTGCGTGTGTGTGTGTGTGGCCAACACGAGGCCCGGCTGGCTTGGCTGGCCTGGCGTTACATAGCAACCAGGCCAGGGCTGCAGCAATGTGCTGGACGGCCAGCCTTCCCTGGGGAAGGATGGTAGGGGTGTGCTGGGGGGTCCCCGGCTGCAAGTGCCCTCGCACCGGGTCCCTCTGAGCACGGGGTGGCTGGCAGCACTGGGAGGTTCAAGAGGACCCTCCTCTGCCTTTGAGGGGCACCAGGGCTACAGCCAGGGGTGCTGGGCACTGGAGCCTGGCTCCCGGGGCCCTGCTGATGTCTCTAGGCCTCAGGCCCCAGGGAGAGGACTGGGTTACTAAGAGGAGGGTGGCTCTTCCTGTCTGGGTTTGGACATCTTGACAGCCTCTTCGTAGGAGGGTGGCAGCTCAGGGGCATACGGGCTGTAGGCAGGAGGGGTCATGGAGTCGAGGTCCAGCTCCCAAAGGGCAGAGGCAGCCGCGTGCCCAGCGGATACTGCACAGAACTGTAAGCTGCAGGGAACCAGAGTGGGTTTGTGTGGGGATAAGTCTGGCTCTCACTCGCCCCCCACTCCCCCTGCAGGCCACTCACAAGTCACAGTGCTGTGCACCGGGCTGTCACTGTCTGTAGGGCTGACCGTCAGGCCACAAGGCTGAGGTGTTGCTGGCCGGTGTGGCTGGGTGTGTGCCCGCTTCCGGAGGCAGCAGAACCGGACACAGCTGGCTGTGACCCCGCACAGCAGCAGCAGAAGGACAGCGAGTAAGATAAGCCTGTGCAGGGAGGAGCGGGAGCCCACCACTGGACTGACCCCTGGCCACCAGGAGCCTGCTCCCCAGGGGCAGTCAGGGCCCGACTGCCCAAGACAGGACAACGGGCAGGATAAAAGAAAACCAGAGAATGAGTGTCTCTCCAGGCCAGAGACCTTTCACCAGGCCAGAGCTGGGCCTGAGGAGCTGGCCCCTCCTGGCCTCTTGCTGCTGGGCTGTCCTGGCTGTCTCCAGGGCTGGCCACAAGTGCCTTGGGCTCACTCCCAGGACACACTGTCCCAGGCCATCTGCACAATCCTGTGCCCAGACCGATGACGGCGCTCAAGGGGGCCTCCTGCAGGGGTGAGGAAGGAGGGGGTGGGAAGCAAGCGATGAAAGGAAGTCCAGCCAAGGGCCTGTGTGCCCAGAGCTGTCCGGGATCGGGGCAGGGCCCACGTGGGAGGCTGGCTGCCCTGGTGCTGAGGGCAGGAGGTCCTGGCGACTCGGCCGAGAGGGTTCGGGGTCTGGTGGGCCCGGCCAGGGGAGAACCGTCGGACCCGGCTCGGCGCCGAGGCCTCCACTTACCCCACGTGCCACAGGCTGCTCCAGCGGGCCTGGGGCGGGCACCTGCGGGGACGGCGGCACCTGGAGCAGGTGGGGCACCAGCAGGGTCGAGTGCCCCGCCCGAGCCTCCCGACAGGGCGGGGCCAGGCCCCGGCTCCCACCCCCTGACTTACAGGTCCGAGGGGTCGCAGCTGGCGTCTCCGAAGCCCAGCGCCACCTGTGGGGACAGGGGTGAGCCCGGGCCGGGGCGCGCCGAGCTCACACCCGCCCCGCGGTGCCCGCGCCGAGCGCCGCCGACCCACCTGCGGCAGCTGCAGGAGCGGCGACAGCAGCAGGAGCCCACGGGCGGCCGGCACCCCCACTACCATGCTCGGCACGGACAGGGAACCTGAGCCCGCCCGCCGCGCCCCTTTATGGAGGCTCCGCCCCGCGCAGACCCCGCCCCACGACCGCCGAGCCGCTTCACGAGGCCCCGCCCCTGAAGGCTCCGCCCATCGGAGGCCAGGTCCCGTGGCCACACCCCGGAGCCCCAGACCTAGAGCCCCGCCCACTAGAGGCACCGCCCCTTGAAGCCGCGCCCAATATGGGTCCCGCCGCAAGGCCGCGACCGCCCGGTCGTCTCCTCCGCGTCTCAGAACCTCGGGTCGCGGGGTGGGGGAGGTTCTCGCCCTCCGCGCGGTGCAGAGCCCCCATCCCGGCCGGGCCAGGCCTGTCCTGCAGTCAGGTTCGGTGCGGACCGGGCCAGCCCTGTTGTGGCCAGGGCTGCACAGGGTGTGTGGCCTCGGAGGGTGGCGGCCAGGACACATGTGGGCCAACTCACACACCGCGGCGCTCAAGGTGAAGGGTTTCAACAGTCAAGACTCTGGGGGGTTCTAAGCGTGTTGTTCAACGGTATTTATTTTGGTGGCGCGCTGCGGGCGCTCACTGCCTGGGGCTGCCCGGGCCAAGCCCACCCGGATTCCAACCCTGGCTCCCGGACGTTGCGGTACCCTGGAAGCAAACCACGTTTCAGGCGCACTTCGCCTTGAAAGCCATGCTCAACCCAGGGAATGTGGCCTCTGTGGTGTCTGGGCCTGGCCGTGACAATGCCCGCTGTCCATTCTTCTAGGAAAGACTGGGGGCCATTTCTGGCACCTCCCCGCTCTTCTCACCAGGCTGAGTGCGCTCGTCGGTTTCCTCTCCCCTCTGCTCCACCACCGGTGGTCACGCTAAGGGAGGAGGTCGGTACAGCAAGATGCAGGGTGGTCTGTCTTGTTTGGGGAGAGTGGGGGGGGGAGCTACCTTTGACCTTTCTTTTCTTTTTCTTTTTTAAAGGTTATTTATTTTGAGAGAGAGAGAGCAGGGCAGGGGCAGAGAGAGAGGGAGAGAGAGAATCCCAGGCAGGCTCCATGCTGTCAGTGAAGAGCCTGATGGGGGGCTTGATCCCACAAGTTGTGAAATCTTGACTTGAGCTGAAACCAATAATCAGACACTCAACCAACCGACTGAGCCACCCAGGCACTCCCCCCCCCCCCCCCCACTTTTGACCTGTCTTTCTTAATTGCACTCAAGACATACTCTACATGCATCTCCCCCATTGGGAGGGCCTCCTGGGCGTGGCTCTCCCACCTGGACCTGCCAGGCACCTGCTCTTTGATCTTGCTTGATCTTGACCTGGGCTTTACCTGGAAGCTGTCCCACACCTCCAGGCCGCCCCCCCCCCCAAGGGCCCCCTTGCTCACCCTGCTGTAGCCAAGCTGGCTAAGTTTGGCTCTTGACCATCTTTCCTCCTCCTTCTTGCCTTCACTGCCTTGGGAGGCCCAACTCAGGATGGGAGGGAGAAGGATGGACAGAAGTCCAGCCAGTGCACAGGAGTTCAGACAGAGCCTTGGCCAGTGAGTACCAGGGCCTGTTAGCAGGAGAGCTAGGCCGGGGTTTACAAGACAGTGGCTTACCCCTCCTGCCCACTAGCCAGAGCAGGACGCAAGGACCATGGCCTGCAGGGAGCAGGCCCTCCTGGAGCCCGGGTTTGGCCTGGGCTGCTGGACCTGCCTTCTCCTCTTACCTAGTGAGAAAGTGGCTTGGGCTATGGCTGGACAGCACTGGTGAGGGCACAGACAGAAGTCCTGCAAAACAGTACTTTAGGGTCACTGTCACTGGCCTGAGGTTAGGGAGATGGCAGGCTTCCGGGGATGAAGGGCACCAAGGAACTGGGGCTAGGGCAGGTGGCTCCAGGCTGGTATCCCGAAGCCTGTGCCCAGGATGGTCCCCAGATGCATCACACCCTCCACTCCTGCTCTCCTGGTGGCAGGTGCGAGACTAGGCTTGGTGGGTTGCGCATGCTGTGCATGGGGGCCAGACTGGATGTGCTCTGTGGGGTCGCTGTCCAACCAGCACTATCCAGAAGGCAGGGGCTGGGGTATGGGTACATTCTGAGCTCCAAAGAGTATTGTATGGCCTGTGGGGGCTTCTACCTTGAAGGACCTGTTGGAGCCCAGAAGGCTGAGCCTGGACTCGTTCCAGAAAAATGGAAAACCAAACTCACGTTCTGGGTCTCACCCTGGACCCCAGCTTAGCTCTGAAGGAGGACACGAGAATGAGTCCCCCACATTTTGGTCCCTCCTTGCTTAGGGTCACCAGGGAACCTGAAACTTGGGAGCAGCAGAGAAGCCTAAGGGGTCACCCTGGCTTTGAAGCCGCCTGTACCCTTCTCCCTCCTTGATGCGCCTCCTAGGTCTGGGCTTGTCTCAACTCCAGCCCTCTACCCCCAGCACCCTGTCCTGCTAGCTGTTCCCCCAGTGCTCCAGGCACCCACCCTCCAGAGGGGCAGAGTTCATCATATGGACTGATCTGTGTGCATGGTGGGGTGGGGTGGGGTAGAAGGCACGGGGCTGCCTCCCCAGGGCTCTGTCCCCATCTCTCATTCAGTGTGCATCTCACACTGCAGGCCTGTACGAAGCAGCTCAGAAGGTTTATTGGCAGACTTGTGGGGGCAGCTCTTCCCCGCACCAGGGCTTCTAAAGGCTGGGCAGGAGGGTACTGGTGGGGCTGGGGGCTCTGAGGGGCTCAGGGTAAGAGTACGTGTGGGTAGGACTGGCCTTGTTGCCTTGTTCTCGGTGGGGCCAGGGAGGGGTGCTCTTGGCCTCTAGACTTGCTGGGTCCAGGTCAGCAGGAAGCAGCCATGCCTGCAGGGCTGGGGTGCCCCGGCCATAGGGCCATGAAGAGGGCTGCACGTTTGAATTTGCCCAGCAGGGGATGCCCAGGTCCCAGGCCTGTGGGTGGCTTGGCCTGGTTTGCGGACCACAGGAGGGCTTCAAGAGAGAGCAGGAGGTGTGTGGAGAGACTCCTGTGGCCTCAGGGGCCGCTCACCACCTGGGCTACAAAGAAGACCTTGTAAGTCTCCTTCACATCCCCCTTGAGCTGCAGCAGGGCTGACACCACGAGTGGAGATCCAGCTGGAAAGGGCGGGGAGGAAGGAAGGAGCCCCTCAGTCGACTGCCCACCTCACCTGCCCAAGGCCCGCCCAACAGCCCCCAACCTGGGTGGGGCGGGGGTATCATCCCTCCCAGCGCTCCCTGGCCACTCCCAGCGCTCCCTGGCCAGAGTCTGTGGCACCTACGTCAAAGTCTGCAGGTGGCAGCCAGGAGATGCTGATGGTCTTGGTCTGGCCACGCTCCACGAAGCCTCTGGAGGGCTCAATGGTGAAGCCCTTGTGCTGTAGAGATGCGGCGCCGTCCAGGCTGAACTCGACGGTCTGCAGGGCACTGGCGTTACAGGTAGGCCGGCAGGCCGGGCACAGCGCCCAGGAAGCAGTGTGACAGGGGTCGAGGATGCCCGACTCCACCTGCCCTCTCAGCCCTGACCGGCAGGCTGTCCACCCACATCCACCAAGGGGCAAGGCCAGGAGGGACCAGGCTACCCAGGGCAGGGGACGCTGCAGAGGGGCCGGGTGGACCTGGTCACCTTCTTTGGAGACAGCTGGGTGGTCCGGATGCAGCCCACCTGCAGCTCTCGGGTGGCAGGAGGGGCTGGCATGTCTGTGTCCAGCTGGACGTAATCCAGGGTCACCAGGATGGGCTTCAGCTCCTCGGCTTCTGGAGAGAGAGGACCCGGCTGGGGGCCAGCGTGTGGGGGGCTGTGCCACCCGGGGCGTGAGGGAGGTGCCTAGGGGTTAGCTGGTCCTCAGGAAATCGCCCTCCGGGGGATGGGCCAGAATGCCCACCCCACCCTTCAGGCTTCCTACGGCTAAGGGTGCAGGCGGGCAGCTCCCCTACTGTCCTCACACCCCGCGAGGGGGCTCCCACACCTCAGAGAACACACCTTCTCTGTGCTCAGGGTCGCAGGTGGGGATCACGGTCAGGGACTCCACAGGCACGTCCAGGGGGTCTCCACCCTCTACGAACATCATGTGCTCACGGGCCGCGCCCTTCAGAAGAATCTGGTGGGAGAGTTTCTGGGGACAAGGACCATAGCAGTCTCGTTCCAAGTCCCCGTGATGGGGGTCTCCAGGAGGAAGGGGGCCCGTGGAACCGGGGACAGTGGGCTCTCCACTTGACGACACCCAGCCCGGCGTGGAGCCCTCAGGCAAGGGCCAGGGTCTCCAAAGGGGGGCAGGCAGGGAAGGCCGGAAGGGCCCCGGACACGCGGGAAGGGGGGGTCGAGCCGAGGCTCGTGGAGCCGCACCTTTCCGAAGAGCACCACCTGCAGCCTGTCGGAGAAGTAACGGCTCTCGTGGTCCGGGCTAAAGGTCACGGTGAAGTCCTGCGTCTTGCCGGGGTCTATGACGCCTTCGACGGGGATCACGCTGAACACGCTCTGGCCGCTGTGGTTTTGGGTGCCTGCGGGAAGGTCGGCAACGCGCGGATCCCTTGCTCCGCCTGCAGCGCCCCTCCCCAGCCCGACCCTCTGGCCCCCAACCAATCCACAGCCCGCAGCGCCCCCCCCCCCCCCCCCCCGCCCCAAGCCCCCTCCCTGCCCCGCGCTCCACCCCTGCCCCGTCCCCGCCCCACCCGGGCCGCGCCCCCCCCCCCCGCCCCAAGCTCCACCCCCGTCCCGCCCCCCATGCCACCCCTGCCCCGGGCCGCGCCCTCCCCAAGCTCCACCCCTCCCCTCCCCCACCACTCCTGCCCCGCCCTCCGCCCCACCCGGGACGCGCCCCGCCCCAAGCTCCACCCCTGCCCCGTCCCCGCCCCACCCAGGCCGCGCCCTCCGCCCCAAGCTCCACCCCTGCCCCGCCCTCCACCCCACCCGGGCTGCGCCCCCTCGCCCCAAGTTCCACCCCTGCCCGCCCCCCCCGAGCCCCACCCCTGCCTCCCGCTCAAGCTCCACCCCTCCCCCGCCCTCCGCCCTACCCGGGCCGCGCCTCGCCTCAAGCTCCACCCCTGCCCCGTCCTCGCCCACCTCACCACCCGGCCGCGCCCCCCGCCCCAAGTCCCACCCCTGCCCCGCCCCCAGGGCTCGCTCTCCGCTCGCACCTGCCCTCCCCAGCAGCCGCCCAGCGCCCCCGCCCGCCAGCTCACCCACGACTTCAGTCCTCTGGGCCGGAAAGGCGAGGAACTGCGGCAGCCGCTGCTGGCTTTTGCCCCTCCTGGAGCTGGAGAGGCTGTCCAGCTGCATGGAGAACCTGATGGGCAGCGCCGAGCTGTTCTGCAGCTGTGAGGACAGGGACCTTCAGCGCATTGCCGTCCACCGCCGGCGCGCGGGTCACTGCGAAGGGGTCTCAGCTCGCCCTCGCTGGGGGTCACGCCCTGCTGGCTGTCCAGCCGCCCTCCGGCCCAACCATTTTCGCCTTGCTCCCGGCACTTTCCTGGGCTGCTGGTCCATCTCACCCAGCCTCACGTTACCCCCCTTTCCCGGCCGGTGCGCCCAGCCCCCTCCACGGGCCTCGGGGAGGGAAACTCCGTGGTGGTGCGCCTTGGGCTCCACAGCGCCCCCCCTCTGCCAGGCTCAGGCTGGCCTTCAGCTGAACCAACACCCTCGCCCCATCTCTGAGAGTGCCCCTCCTCGATAAACACTTCAGGGAATCCCTGTCCTGGACCCGGTGCCAGGTCCCAGACCTAAGCGGGTGGAGGAAGCAGTTGGCTGCTTGATCCCAAGGCTGGTGAGTCCCTCAGACATTGGAGAGACATGGGGAGCCAGGCCTGCCCTCCCACAGGGGGTGGGAGGCCACAGGGCAGTGCCACTTCACCAGGAAAGTCTGTAACCCCACCCCCACCCTCCACAGCAGTGCCCGAGCTGAGCTCCTCCTCATCCCAGGTGGGGTGGCTCCTGCAAAGGCCCTGAGGCAGGAAGACAGGGAGCACTAAGAGGCGGAGCTGGTGAGGCCTGGAGGGAGGGGCACTCAGCCTTCCCCCTGCTGGACTGGGCAGTGGAGGCGGCAGCTGCTGGAGGTAGGGGCTGGATGGGGGGGGCCTGCACCTCCACTAGCTCCCCTACCAAGGCGGGCCTGACCCCTCCCAGGGTGGAGCCCTCTCCTAGGAGGCCAGGGCAGGCACCAGGTCCCCCGTGACGTGTTTCACCTTGAAGCTTGAGGACACAGACTCTCCGGCAATCACGTAACCCATGTCGAGGACGTCCCCTTCAATGGAGCACGTGATCGTGGATGCCACGCCAGTGCCCACAAGGGTCAGAGACAGCGTGTCTCTCTTGGTGATGATGTCCAGTGTTTCTCGGGCCTGAGAAGACCATGTCCATTAGCATGGAGCAGACATCTGCCAGAGGCGTGTGCTGGGGCTCTGGGAGCAGCTGGGTCCGGGCAGACTGGAGCAGAGTGATCTGAGCTCCCTAGCCTCCTCCTGCTTGCCCGCCAGAGGTGAGGCCCGGCAGCGGGGGGGAGGGGGGGCGGTGCGGGGGACCCACTGCCTCCGGGGACCCAAGCGCACGGGCTGCAGCATGTGGGCCCGGGACTCACCAAGATGCTCTCCCGGGGAGAGAAGGACAGTGTCAGGACCTGGGTCTCGCCTGCAGGCAGCTTGCCGATGGGGGTCAGCAGGATGAAGGGGCCACTGGGGTTCAGCACAGAGAACTCCACCTGTGGCCCGGTGTCAAGGAGAGGTGGCAAGAGCAGGGCTGCAGCCCCCCCACCCCCCAGCTGCTCCCTCCCACCCCCGCGAGCCACCTGGGTCCCCGCGAGCTTCCCGGGCTGGGTGTGGACAAGGATACGGTGAGGTCCTCGGGGGAGATGTTCTGGATGGAGACCTTTTTTATGCCACGGTGTCCTGAAATGGGATGGTGGAGTCAGAGGCCCGGGGGTGGGGGGCGGGCACCCAGGCCTGGGCCCCCGGGGCGGGGGTGTGCCTGGGGGGCTGGGCCCAACTGGGGCTCACCTACAGCGATGTCACCGAAGTTGAAGATGGTTTTGCCTTTGTCGGAGGTCACCACGAGAGACGGTGCCACGGCTGGACACCACAGCTCCAGGTACAGGGTATTGTGGGGACTGGGGGTGGGGCAGGGTGCGCTGAGGGAGCTGTGCTCTGCACCCCGCCCTCGCCTGCCCGCTTCAGCCTCTGTGCCCTTCCCTCCGGGCCCCCAGAACTGGTTCGTAGCAGAGGATGGACAGCCACTTTCTGGAAGACACCCCCTCCCCCACCAGCGCACTGCACCTGAAGCTCAGGGGTTCCGTCCCTTTCCTGTCTTCAGTGTCACCACTGGCAACGACACAGGGAACCACAAACTTGTCAAACCTCCCCTGGAAAGATCTGGCCAGGGTGGCCTGGGCAGCCTGGTACTCGTCCGAACTGGAATTAAGCAGCAGCGCACACTCACGCCCCTGTACCCACGCTGTCCCCAGAGGCCCCGGGGGGCCCTGCCACACTCTCCCGGGCCCCGGGCCGGAGGGGTAAGGGGCAGCTTCCGGGGGGCTCTGCCCGGCTGTGGCCGTCCCAGGTATGTCTGACCAGCTGGCTTTCCCACCCTTCCCTGCTTGCTGGGGGGCCCTCCCCTACCCCAGGGTGCCGATCAGGCACCTAACCCGAGGGCCGCGTTCCTGGGGCCCCAGGCAAGGGTCCAGGGTGGGCAAGTGACTCGAGCCCGTCAGCGCTCTCCCAGCCTCACTCTGCACCCGGGGAGGCTGGGGTTGCTGAGCTGGGAATACAGGGGTCAGGGACAGCAGGGTCTCCCCCAGCCCGCGGCGTGAGGCTGTGCACAGGGACACCGGGCCCAGGAGAATGCGGTGGGCAGATGCCTCGGAAGCCAGAGCTTGAGGGGCCTCGAGGCGGTGCCCAGATTCAACTGTCTCAAGCCGGCCCAGCCCTGGACTTGTGGTCACATGGTTCAAAACAGCTCTGCTCCAGGCCGTCTGTGGGGAAAGTCTCCATGGGGGTCAGGGTGGGGTCTCATCAGACGGGCCCGGAGGGAGGTGTGGCCTTCTCTTGGGCCTACCTGGGCTTGAGGTCCAGTTTCTGCAGCTTGGCGGCCTGGGTGGTGGAGGCCTGGGGCGGGTGGTCCCGGCCCTGCAGCCGCAGCGTGGAGGACTGTCTCCTTAGGTCCTTCCTCTGGGTGACCGTGTCTTTGCAGGGCTGCGGGATGGAGGCCAGCCCTGCTCAGCCCAGCAGGGGCTATGAGGGGGAGCTGTGGCCCCCGGCGGACTGACTCCTGCAGGAACCCCAGGGGCATGGGTTCGAAGGGGATGGGGACCCGAACACCAAGCGGCTTCATCAGGAAGACTGACTGCAGGTGCAACGGAGACAGGTGAGTGTCCAGAGGGAGACACAGGCTCCCAGTGCAGAGACCCCCGTGGGCCTGTGCACCAACTCGTGTTTGCCCTCAACAACAAGGGAACTGAGGCAAAAGAGGGGTAAAGGGTTGCCCAGGGCCCAGGGTCCTCCTTCCTGGTGCCTCTTCCCCTCGCTCACTGCAGGGAGGCAAGGGCTTCTTCCCCCCCGTGTGTGCTGGAGCAGCTCAAGGTGGCACGAGACGCTGGACGAGTGTGCATCCCCAGGGCAGCAGTGGGCGGGCGTCGCTCTAGGCCATGTGACTGTACAGCTCTGTGGGTCCGTGGGACCCCCTCTCCTGGCAGGAGCCCACGTACTGTAACCTCTCTGGGGCTGGCTGGGGCAGCGGGGCCTGGCCCTCGGTGGGGTTTATCCCTGGGCTGATACTTTCAAGTTCACATTTTTGTGTGTGTTTATTTATTTGAGAGAGAGACAGCCAGGGGTGGGGGTGGGGGGGTGGGCAGAGTATCCAAAGCAGGATCCGAAGCAGGTGGATGCTGTCAGCACAGAGCCTGACACGGAGCTCGAACCCACGAACTGTGAGATCACGACCTGAGCTGAAGTCGGACGCCCAGCCCACCGAGCCCCCCGGGCGCCCCTCAAGTTTACATGTGTGAGGCTGTTTTCATGGGCTTTCCTTTCCGGTTGTAAGAAGCCACACCTGCCCATCAGCGTGCCCTGCCGTGGCTCGCCCTCCCGAAACTGCCCTCTGGGGACCCAGCAGTGCTGCCGGCAAGCTGGCCCGGGTCCGGGAGCCTCAAGTGGTGCTGGTGTTCGGCTGAAAGCCTTTGTGCAGGAAGCCTCAGCCCCCCAGCCTGTGCCCCACACCCTTCTCCTCCATGTCCCCACGTACCGACTTGACCTCCGCTTCTTTGGTCAGGGTCTGGAGGGCTTCCTGGAGGATCAGCTTGGTGGGGAGCACGGGCCGGAAGGCCACCTGGACCAGGCACCTCTGCAGAGAGAGGAGCCCGGAGCCCGGAGGGCGGAGCTGGCTCCCTCCGGTGCCCCGCCCTCCTCAGCTCCCGCCGTGCCCCTCCCCTGGGTGCCCCCAGGTCAGGCTCGCTGACACTCCTGTGGGGTTTCACTGGTGAAGGCCCTTTCCAGGGAGGTGCTCCCCGAGCACTGCGCCTGGGGGCTTGGGTAGCTTCCAGTGCCTGATCATCCAGTCCACTCTTACCATGTAGGGTGGGGGGGCCGGCGACGGAGACCCCGCCCACAGCTCACGAGGCCGAGTGGGAGAGGAAACCGTGTTCAGCTGTCCACCCTAACCTGTCTCTGTGGCTGGTGCAGCTGCGGGGCAGCCCCGGGCCCCACGGAAGCTCATCCTAGGTGTCCCCGTGCTCGGGACACCATACGGCAGAGCAGGTGGCATGGGTTGGGGGGAGAGAATAAAGGAAAGAGGGAGGGAGAGGAAGGGAGGGAGCACAGAAGCCAACTGCAACACCCGTTTTGGGGACCCATACTTAGGCAGTATTGGCTAAATTTAAGGAAACGCATTTTAAAGAACCACACTAATTGAAACCTGCCAGGGTCCAGGAGTCCCCAGCACCTTCACATGCCCCTCCTTACTTGGCCCTTGTGGCAGCCACCCCAAGCCCCAGGAGGCTGGGGTGGCCCTGGGACTGGCTGAGAGGAACCACTGCCTCCAGGCCCCCTAGCTCTGTCGGGCAGAGCAGAGGCAGGAGAGCCCTTCTCAACGGAGTGGACGGACACCCTGCCCTTCTGGTGACCAGGCCCTCTGTGCCCAGCTGCTGGGAGGTCCGGGGGTCTGTGTGCCCTCAGTCCCAACTGCCAGAGCCCCCAGGCAGGTGCTTGCGGGGTCAGCCGCCCGCGGGTGCCCCTGCCTCTGGGGCCGGGCCGGGCCTCCCCCGTCCCCGCCCGGCCCACCTGGGGGGCCCACACCTGCCTTTCCTGGCAGCACGGTCCCCACCAAGGGCGAGATGGTGATGGGCGAGTCGGGGGGCGGCAGGAACTCGAAGGTCGTGGGCCCCACGGGAGAGACGTCCTCAGAGCCGACTCGGGGAGCGGAGTGAGTCAGTGAGCTCATGCTCACGTGAGAGTTGATGACGTATAGCGTGGCCACGGATGTGTGGTACAGGGACGTGGCTGCAAACTTGACCTGGTAGTGGGACAGCCCCAGGGGCGGGCGGACGCCCACGGCTCGGCACGACAGCTTGAAGCACCTGCAAGAGCAGGTGTGGGCGGCTCAGAGGCGGTGCTGGCCGTGGGGCCGGGTGCTGTGGGAGGTGGCCTCCAACGGAGACGGTGGCTCAGGTTTTGCTATCTCATTGACGAATTTTACTATCTTTTGAAAATACCACAGACCCCTGCACACATTTAAAGTGGACAGTTAAAAATTTCATCCCAATTTGCTGAGGAGGGAATTTCTGGCTTATTTTTGTTAGACACTCACTGACACTTGAAAATAAAACGGATAGGGGCGCCTGGGTGGTTCAGGCTGTGATTGCACGGTTCGTGAGTCCGAGCCCCACGTCGGGCTCTGTGCTGACAGCTCGGAGCCTGGAGCCGCTTAGGATTCTGTGTCCGCCTCTCTCTCTGCCCCTCCGCTGCTCACGTTCTGTCTCTCTCTCTGTTTCTGTCTCTATCTCTCTCAAAAAGAAACATTAAAACAATAAAACTGATAAACTGCTCTTTAAATACAAGCACAGGAATCTATAAACCCTAGTGAGTTCATTTCTGTCATTACCTGTCTCAAACAAAGACAGGTAGTCCACACACCTCCGTGGTGTGGGTGTGTTTGTTCGTGGGCGAGTGTTCTTGGACCACGTGTGATCAGACTGGGATATGAATAAAATAAGATAACGTATTAAAAAAAAAAAGAACAGATATTTGTTACTTTAGCTGGTGGAATGTTTACACTCCAGATCTTCGAACCCTGATTGCGACTACGCTCTCCTCGTTAGATTTCATCCTAATTACGCATATTTTAATGCCTTAAAGGCTGATGTCGACACTGCTCTGTGATGGTAATGTTGCTCATATGTTGAAATATTGAAATGTATTTTTTTGTGTCGTGTGACCACAGGCTCTAAATGTTAAAACAAATCCTTGTGGGTGGAGAGACACTGCGGTTATTGTTAGGGATGAAGTGCAGGACTCAGTACATACACAAACTCTGCACTTCACCCCCTCAACTCTTCCCACCCGTGGACTCATCCCTGCTCCCCCACGAGTCTGTCAGATGCCAGGTGGCCACTGCTCCTGCCCATGGTCACATGCCCAGGACCAGAAGACGGTTTGGCCCGTGGGCCCTGGCCAGCCCGACCCCACCGGGGCCGCCCAGGCCCCCAGGCAGGACCAGACAGGCTGGCACGCAGGTGGGGACAGGAGAAGAGAGTCAGGGTTAGAGGCGGGTGGGCGGCGCGGCTCTGTGGGGAGGTGGTCCAGCGCCCGGCTGGACACCCGCACAGGACAGTGAGGACGTTCCTCACTGGGGACTGATAGTCTCGGGCAGCAACAGGAACCGGCCCCTCATCCCGGACCACCCGGTCTGCATCCTGTTCGATTTCTCTCCCTACCACTTCCTCCGTCCCATCTGTCAGGGTGGGAACGGGAGGCTCAGGGAGGTCCAGGGTCTGTTCCCATCACACAGCATGTCAGCACAAGTGGGGCTCATGTCCAGGTCCTCCTGAGTGCAGAGAGGCAATCTACACACCACACACACTCGCACACGTGCATCCACACACAATGCACACACGTCCACACGTGTGTGCTCCCATGCTCTCATGCACATGTACTCACACACACACACACACAGGCACGCGCGCACGCACGCACACAGATGGGCGAGCTGGCCCGGCGTGCGAGGCTCCGGATCCCAGGAGCCTGTGCCTGGGTCTGAAGTCCCTGCAGCCAGCGGTGTCTCAGCCCAGCCCCGCGGTCAACCCGGCCGCCAGCGCTGGAGGACGGAGCCAGCTGAACCTGCCGAACGGGGCCCTCTGCGCGCCCCTCGCCTGCCAGGCTCACCGGTTGATCTCCGACTTGCAGACGAGCTCGAAGTTGTACTCCTTGGCCTTGGTGGGCTGGAAGATCACGTCAAGTTGCAGCGTTTCCAGCGGCAGGATTGTCCCAAACCCGTCACTGGGCTGGACGTCCACAAACTGGCGGATGGAAAAACGTCGACGCCGAAGTGAGAACACGGTGATCTGGGGCTTATCGCGGGGGCTGCGTGGACACGCGTGGCAGGGGTGTGAGCGCATGTGTGTGCGCATGGGTGTGTAAGTGCGTCTGCGAGGATGTGAGTGTCTGTCTGTCCGGGCATGTGTAAGCATGTCTGTGTGTGGAGGAGCGACCGTAGACCGGCACGTGGTGTTTGTGAGCGCGTTCGTGTGTACGTGAGTGTCGGCATGTCTGGAGCATGTCTGTCACCACACGTGTGGTCACGGGTATATGCGAGCACGTCTATGTGCATGTGTGAGCGTGTGCGTGTACGTGAGCACACCCCTGTGAGTGTGATGTTCATGCACGCATATGTGTGTCTGCGTGCATGTAAGTGGAGGGTGGGTGGGGTGGGGGGGGCAGCCTGGTCGGAGCCCCATCCCAGCTGCCCTGCAGGGCCAGGCAGGCAGGAGTTCTGGAAGGAAGGGAGGGAGGGAGTCCCGAGTCCTGGCAGGGCAGCGGGCCAGAGAGGGAGGGAGAGGCTGGGACAGAGAGAGGTGAGGTGAGGCGGTGGTGCGGGCAGTGGGGATGAGGAGAGGGACGGGCAGGGGGAGACGCCAGGCCGAGGCTCTTGGCGTGGGCGTGGGGCCTGGGGAGGGGTGAGGCCACCTGGTGCTGGGTGCCCGGACCCTGGGGTGGCAGCTGCCCCGGTACGTCCCCAGAGCTTCCCGACTCTGTCCCCGCACCCTGTGCCCCTCCCCGACCGAGTGAGGTACCTTGGGGAGCCCGACGAACCCAAAACCCTGGGGCAGGAGGGAGAGGTTGCAGAGGCTGACTTGGGTTCTGACGGCCTCGTACACGGTGCAGTGGCCAAAGTCCACTGCCGAGGGGCTGAGCTCCAGGTCCGAGGTGGTGACCACTGCGTGCACCGTAAACCCCACCGGCTTGATCTGAAGCGCAAAGGGCGAGTGGGCGCCGGTCACTGCCCATCCGTCTCCGCAAGTGTTTCCACCGACAAGGAGGGCACAAGCATTGCGTCCACCTGGCAGCCGACGGTGTGCCCTTTCCCAGACACGAGACTCTCTGTCTCGGCCACTTCCCTGTGGTGCCTGACTTGGGAGGGCACGGAAGCAGGTGCCAAAGAAGAGGGGAGGAGCCTCAGGTGGGCGGGGCGCGGGAGGGAAGGAGTGCGCGCGCGCGTGCACTGTGAGTGTGCACGTGCGGCCGTGAGCACACTCGGCGTGTGCACCGGGCACGTGTGGGCTCGGGTGCCAGGGGGACGCCCCGCTGGCCCTGCACAGCCCTCAGGTCTCTCCCTCCGATCCACAAGCCCCTCCTCGTCTCCACTGTGCAGCAGCAGCCGGGGTGGGAGACAGAGCCGCGGGTCAGGTCATCGGAACCCGCCAGGGCCCTGCCTTTTGGGGGAGGCGCTCGGGTCCCCGAGAGTGGCCGGCATTCCTGGGAAGTGTCCCATGCAGACCTGGTCAGCCACCCGGATTGTCATTGGGGCCTCCAGGACTCTGCTTTCCTTGTCGAAATACTTCCCTGCATCTTCTGGGAGGGACTGTCTGAAAGAGATAGGATGCGCTCAAAAGTACTTTTCTCCTTTATATTTGGAGAACGACCGTAGAGCTGACCTGCGAGCGTGTTTTAGGTCACACAGGAGCCACAAATGATAGGAAATACAAGAAATCTAAGAGCCGGGAGATGTGCTCCCCCCGCCTCCCAGCCCCGCGGCCTCCGGGCGCTCACCGCGGCAGGAACTTGAGCTGCACGGCGCAGGAGGACTGGGCCTGAATGTAGCCCGTCTCGGGCAGGAGCTCCATGTGGCCCCTCAGCTCCTCGCACACTTCAAACTTCAGACGCAGGGCCGCTTTCGACCTGCAGGACACGGAGGGACACCAAACAGACGCTGTGCGTCTGGCCCCGCGGGACAGGCACACCTCTCACGGGCCAGACATCCCACAGATGCACGGTACCTGCCCTCACAAGGCAGAGGGCGAGTGGGTTTTCACAGCTCGCTTGCTAAGGGGCAGATCTCCTGATGAGGAACTTTTATTTATTTTGCATCTCCGAAAATTTTTTTAATTTATTTTTTAAATTTACTTCCAAGTCAGTTAGCATATAGTGCAACAATGATTTCAGGAGTAGATTCCTTGATGCCCCTCCCCCATTTAGCCCACCCCCCTCCCACAACCCCTTCAGTCACCCTCAGTTTGTTCTCCATATTTGTGAGTCTCCTCTGTTTTGTCCCCCTCCCTGTTTTTATATTACTTTTGTTTCCCTTTCTTTACGTTCATCTGTTTTGTCTCTTAAGGTCCTCATATGAGTGAGGTCATATGATTTTTGTCTTTCTCTGAGTAATTTCACTTAGCAGAACACCCTCCAGTTCCAGCCACGTAGTTGCAAATGGCAAGATTTCATTCTTTTTGATTGCTGAGTAATACTCCATTGTATGTATATACCACATATTCTTGATCCATTCATCCGTCGATGGACATTTGGGCTCTTTCCATACTTTGGCTATTGTCGATAGGGCTGCTATAAACATTGGGGTGCCTGTGTCCCTTCGAAACGGCACACCTGTATCCCTTGGATAAATGCCTAGTAGTGCAATTGCTGGGTCGTAGGGCGGTTCTATTTTTAATTATTTGAGGAACCTCCGTACTGTTTTCCAGAGTGGCTGCACCAGTTCGCATTCCCACCAACAGTGCAAGAGGGTTCCCGTTTCTCCACATCCTCACCAACATCTGTTGTTGCCTGAGTTGTTAATGTTAGCCATTCTGACAGGTGTGAGGTGGTATCTCACCAATTGTGGTTTTGATTTGTATTTCCCCGGTGATGAGTGATGTTGAGCATTTTTTCATGTGTCGGTTGGCCATCTGGATGTCTTCTTTGGAGAAGTGTCTATTCATGTTTTTTGCCCATTTCTTCACTGGATTATTTTTCGGGTGTTGAGTTTGATAATTTCTTTAGATTTTGGGTACCAACCCTTTATCTGTCGTTGGCAAATATCTTCTCGCATTCCGTAGGCTGTCTTTTAGTTTTGCTGATTGTTTCCTTCGCTGGCAGAAGCTTTTATCCTGATGGGGTCCCAATAGTTCCCTTTTTTTTTGTTCCCCTGGCCTCCAGAGACATGCCAAGGAAGAAGTTGCTGTGGAATTCTTACAAACAGAAACACTGCCACCGAAGTATGTCTCCAGGTGGTTCTCAGAAACCTGAGACTTTATTGGGAAGACCTTTGCCGGGCAGGCACCTGGTGCAAGGACCTGGAGGGGTGTGGGGGCAGAGGTGGATCCCCACCCACCTGGAGCTCTGCCTGCCTCCTGCCCAGGCCAAGGTTCTGGGGGAGGCTGGGCCCCACAGGCCCCAGGATGACCAGGCCTTGTGGCTTCTCTAGGTTTTGTCCACCTCCGACTCCAGAGCAGCCGGAGGAAGCCGCGTGCGTCCCCAAACACACAGTCACCTGCTTCTGGTTAGTGCCTCCGGGAGCCCCACCCTCATCTGGGCTCACCTGGAACCTTCCTGTTTTCCGCCATGAGGCTCCCCATGCCCCTGCCTCCCTTCGAGTCTCTACCAAACCAAGTCACCTGGCCAACTCTGTCACACACACGCGCCCTGCATATCCAGCTGGGGTCTTCCTTTACCCCACAGGCCGAGTGCTGCCCCCCTCCTCTTTCCCTGCCCTCCCCCAGAAAGTGGCTGCACCTTGCACCCTGAGATAAACTGACTGGCAGAGGCTGGCCAGCCCTTGTTCCCCAAACAAATCCACTGGAGCCGCTCTCGAGGCCCCTGACATTTGTGGTCCTGAAGCTGAGACAGGCAAGTCCCCTATGCGGAAGGACGGTCACAGAGGAAGTCTGCAGGACTTCCAGCCCTGCGAGGCTGTTCTGCGGCTGGAAGCAGGGCCGGGCTACGCCCGGTGGGCCTGGTGTCAGCAGGTGCCGGCACCAGGCGGTCTGGGGAATGAGCGCCCGCTGAGCGCTAACCATGGCATTTGCCCTCTTTTCTCCACCTAAGTTGTACTTCGGTAAAAAGTATTTAGAATTGACTGCTCTGGTCTGGACGCCTTTGAAAACACGTTTCCTTCCTCAGGCCTCTGTCCACATTTCCTTTCCTGGCTGGGCTCCCCACTCTCCTGTCTGTGTCCACGAGGGGCCAAGGGCCTGGGTGTGGAGGGGTCCCGGGGTCCTGGGCTCCCCTGCCTGCCGGGCTCACCGTGTGTGGACGAGGATGGAGTCCTGATACAGCCGGTCGTACATGCAGATCTTCAAGTCTACGCTGGGCTTTGGCACCCACACGGGCACGTCGATAGCAACGCCTGTGACTCTGAAATATAACTAAGTTTGAAGGTGTGATGTTAGGACACGCTTTTGTCCGCAAAGCAGGCAATGACAGAGAATGCCAACACAGCCCAGCCTAGGCTTTTTACAAGCCTTACGAGTGCTGGGAACTTCATATTAAACCAACTATGTTTTGGAGTTCTGTGGCCGTTTTCATATCAGATCATTTAAACAATCCTTTTTATTATCCAAATCTTCAAACATAAAAAGATAGAATGGTGGGGCGCCTGGGTGGCTCAGTTGCTTAAGGGTCTGACTCTTTTTTTTTTTTTTTTTTTTAAATTTTTTTTTTCAACGTTTATTTATTTTTGGGACAGAGAGAGACAGAGCATGAACGGGGGAGGGGCAGAGAGAGAGGGAGACACAGAATCGGAGACAGGCTCCAGGCTCTGAGCCGTCAGCCCAGAGCCTGACGCGGGGCTCGAACTCACGGACCGCGAGATCGTGACCTGGCTGAAGTCGGACGCTTAACCGACTGCGCCACCCAGGCGCCCCAAGGGTCTGACTCTTGATTTCGGCTCAGGTCACGATCTCACTGTTCGTGGGTCTGAGCCCTGCATCGGGCTCTGTGCTGACAGCAAGGAGCCTGCTGGGGTCTTTCTCTCTCCCTCTCTCTCTCTGCCCCCCCTCCGCCCAGCTCACACACACATACTCTCTCTCCCTCAAAAAAATAAGTAAAGAAACGTTAAAAAAAGAATGGTATAATGGATTGTCATGTGCCCATCACATAGCTTCGTAATTATCAACATTTTTAGCTGTTTAAAAAAAAACCCCTTTTATCACAGAATATTGCATCACACGATGGGATGGACACTTCATAAAACGGTCACAGTCAACACAGAAAGGAGGCTCAGAGGTCTCGAGGGACGAGGAGGAGTGGGAACCACTTCTCTCCCCTTCCCGGCTGCCGGCTCCTCCGGCCAAACTGAGTCGTGGGTCTGGGGAGGTTGGGGGGTCTGTGGGTGTCCTGCAGGGACAGCATGTGTCCCTCGGGCTAGGCAGGGCCCTGGCAGGGCAGGTCCTGTCCTCCTGCTATGGTGGTGAGCTGAGGACTCCACATGCCTTCCTCCAGGACCCCCAGCCTGAGACGGGGCCACCTGCCCACAGGATGGGGTGGGGGCTACGGAGCCCAGGACTTGTGACACTTAGAACACATCAGCGAGCAGGCCAGAGGCCACAGGGTCTCCGGCGCCAGAGACAAGAAGAACATGGGGAACAAAGACGGCACCCGCTGGAGAGATGGGCTGCCGGGGGGCAGGAGGGGACTCGGGCGGAAGCAGGTAGCATCGCTCCGAGGTAGGGGGAGCGGCCGAGTGCCTAGCAAGTGGCTGGGCTGATTCATGGCATGGAGCCACCCCTGCAGAGGGTCATGAGGCCCGGGAGCCTGACTGCGCCGTCAGATAACCGTTAGGAGGAGGGCGATGCCCGTGAGCACCCGAGTCAGCAGCCAGGTGAGGTGGAGGGTGACACGGGACATGCCAGGTGGAGGAAAGACAGAGACTTGGAGGACAGATGAGGGACGTTCCGGAGGGCCCACGATGCGGGCTGACCGCAATGGGAGTCCCTGCGCGGCAGTCCAGCCGGGCTCAGTGACAGAGCCTCGCACAGGCCTGTGAAAGGCGAGCCACCCTCACTGGGGCTGTCCTTGCAGGAGACAGTGGGCAGCGTCTGTGGACCGCCAGGGGGGAGGCCCGCCTTGGAGATGGGCAGCGGGGCTCGGGATGCAGGCCCTTTCTCAGCTGGGAGGATGACGGTGTGGGGACCGCGCACGCCCCACTCCTGCTGGCGGGAGGCCAGAGGGAGGGAGAGCAGTCAGGGTGTCTGCTGCCCAGATTACCCAGCAGGGCCACCGCGACCCAAGGTCACAGCCCCTGTCAGGCCGGCTTCTTTAAGAGCTTTTGGTCACCAAGTTCTAGACTTTGTTCCCTCCTGTCACCTCTGTAGGGGCGGTGTGGGGTCCTGTGGGGTCACTGTGGGGTCCTGCAGGGTCACTGTGAGATACTGTGGGTCCTGTGGGGTCACTGTGGGTCCAGTGGGGATGTTATGGGGTCACTGTGGGGTCCTGTGGGGTCACTGTGGGTCCTATGGGGTCACTCTGGGGTGTTGTGGGTCCTGTGGGGTCCTGTAGGGTCACTGCAGGGCCACTGTGGGGCCTGTGGAGGGTTGTGAGGTCCTGTGGGGTCGCTGTGGGGCCTGTGGAGTGTTGTGGAGTTTTGTGGGGTCGCTGTGGGTCCTGTGGAGTGTTGTGGCATCCTGTGGGGTCGCTGTGGGGCCTGTGGAGTGTTGTGGGGTCCTGTGGGGTCGCTGTGGGTCCTGTGGAGTGTTGTGGGGTCCTGTGGGGTCACTGTGGGTCCTGTGAAGAGTTGTGGGGTCACTGTGGGTCCTGAGGAGTTGTGGGGTCGCTGTGGGTCCTGTGGAGTGTTGTGGGGTCCTGTGGGGTCGCTGTGGGGCCTGTGGAGTGTTGTGGCGTCCTGTGGGGTCACTGTGGGTCCTGTGGAGTGTTGTGGCATCCCGTGGGGTCACTGTGGGGCCTGTGGAGTGTTGTGGGGTCCTGTGGGGTCACTGTGGGGCCTGTGGAGTGTTGTGGGGTCACTGTGGGTCCCGAGGAGTTGTGGGGTCGCTGTGGGTCCTGTGGAGTGTTGTGGGGTCCTGTGGGGTCGCTGTGGGTCCTGTGGAGTGTTGTGGGGTCCTGTGGGGTCACTGTGGGTCCTGTGGAGTGTTGTGGGGTCCTGTGGGGTCACTGTGGGTCCTGTGGAGTGTTGTGGGGTCCTGTGGGGTCACTGTGGGTCCTGTGGAGTGTTGTGGCATCCTGTGGGGTCACTGTGGGGCCTGTGGAGTGTTGTGGGGTCCTGTGGGGTCGCTGTGGGTCCTGTGGAGTGTTGTGGGGTCCTGTGGGGTCACTGTGGGTCCTGTGGAGTGTTGTGGGGTCCTATGGGGTCGCTGTGGGGCCTGTGGAGTGTTGTGGCATCCTGTGGGGTCACTGTGGGTCCTGTGGAGTGTTGTGGGGTCCTGTGGGGTCACTGTGGGGCCTGTGGAATGTTGTGGGGTCCTGTGGGGTCACTGTGGGTCCTGTGGAGTGTTGTGGGGTCCTGTGGGGTCACTGTGGGTCCTGTGGAGTGTTGTGGGGTCCTGTGGGGTCGCTGTGGGGCCTGTGGAGTGTTGTGCCGTCCCGTGGGGTCACTGTGGGTCCTGTGGAGTGTTGTGGGGTCCTGTGGGGTCACTGTGGGGCCTGTGAAATGTTGTGGGGTCACTGTGGGTCCCGAGGAGTTGTGGGGTCGCTGTGGGTCCTGTGGAGTGTTGTGGGGTCCTGTGGGGTTGCTGTGGGTCCTGTGGAGTGTTGTGGGGTCCTGTGGGGTCACTGTGGGGCCTGTGGAGTGTTGTGCCGTCCCGTGGGGTCACTGTGGGTCCTGTGGAGTGTTGTGGGGTCCTGTGGGGTCGCTGTGGGGCCTGTGAAATGTTGTGGGGTCACTGTGGGTCCCGAGGAGTTGTGGGGTCGCTGTGGGTCCTGTGGAGTGTTGTGGGGTCCTGTGGGGTTGCTGTGGGTCCTGTGGAGTGTTGTGGGGTCCTGTGGGGTCACTGTGGGTCCTGTGGAGTGTTGTGGCATCCTGTGGGGTCGCTGTGGGGCCTGTGGAGTGCTGTGGGGTCCTGTGGAGTCACTGTGGGTCCTGTGGAGTGTTGTGGGGTCCTGTGGGGTCACTGTGGGGCCTGTGGAGTGTTGTGGGGTCCTGTGGGGTCACTGTGGGGCCTGTGGAATGTTGTGGGGTCCTGTGGGGTCACTGTGGGTCCTGTGGAGTGTTGTGGGGTCCTGTGGGGTCGCTGTGGGTCCTGTGGAGTCACTGTGGGTCCTGTGGAGTGTTGTGGGGTCCTGTGGGGTCACTGTGGGTCCTGTGGAGTGTTGTGGCATCCTGTGGGGTCACTGTGGGTCCTGTGGAGTGTTGTGGCATCCTGTGGGGTCACTGTGGGTCCTGTGGAGTGTTGTGGGGTCCTGTGGGGTCACTGTGGGTCCTGTGGAGTGTTGTGGCATCCTGTGGGGTCACTGTGGGGCCTGTGGAGTGTTGTGGGGTCCTGTGGGGTCACTGTGGGTCCTGTGGAGTGTTGTGGGATCCTGTGGGTTTGCTGTGGGGCCTGTGGAGTGTTGTGGGGTCCTGTGGAGTCACTGTGGGTCCTGTGGAGTGTTGTGGGGTCCTGTGGGGTCACTGTGGGGCCTGTGGAGTGTTGTGGCATCCTGTGGGGTCACTGTGGGTCCTGTGGTGTGTTGTGGGGTCCTGTGGGGTCGCTGTGGGGCCTGTGGAGTGTTGCGGGACACCATGGGTACTGTGGATGTCTTGGAGCAGTGTTGAGTTTGGAGGTGCCTGTGCAGTATGGTGACGGGGTTTTCCCTAAGCCTGGGGCTTCCTGTTATAAGTAGGCATTGCCGTCTCAAATCCCTGAGCCCTGACGACTCATTCTCCAGAGCAGAGACACCTAACGAGGAGAAGGGGGATGAGGAGAATGCGGTGATGGCGGACACGTCATCAAATGGTCACCCCTGAGCGGAGGTGGCCGTCATCCTGGCGGCGGGTGGTGGGTGTCAGGGAGGAGCCCCCGAGGCCATGGGCGCCGTGGGAAGAAATCTTAGCTGACCTGAGTAGCTGAGAAAAACCTAGAAGCTGAGGGCCAGGAAAGGGGTAAATAAAAGGGACCAAGCTGCACCGTGGTCTGGTCTTCAGCACGTGAGGGCGAGCGTCTGGCTCTGAGGGCCCCTCCACACGAGAAGAGAAAGTCTCATGGGATTTGGGGGGCCCTTCGTGGAATGGAAAGTGGAATTTCCAGATAAAGGGGGAAATGGAATAAATAGCAACGTGCTCGTGCCAGGGTGGACGAGAGAACCGCGAGAGAGCCAACGGCCCCCTAAGTAACACAATTAGCCTGAAGTAAGAGGGACCGAGCGAAACAACTTCCTGCCAGGCTGTGCCAGGGCGCTGGGCTCTCCCAGCGGGGACTGAAGACATCAGAGGGGCCGGCAAGAAGGACGGTGTCAGGGGACGCGGGCAGCATGGGCAGACACAAGCCCCAGCGGAGCTGGCGGGGCCTGGGCACGGTCACTGGACCCGGGAGGTCGCGCAGGGGCCGGCTGCCGGGCGGGAACACAGCTGGACGGGGACGGGGACGAGGATGCAGCGGCAGTGGCCGTCTGTTGGGAGCGAGCGCCCAGAAGGCACTGAGGGTGGAACCGAGGGGAACGAGCTAACTCCTGAATCCGCTGGCGGCCCTTAGACAGGTGCCGGCGTCACATCTACAATCTCAGTCTTGCCTTTGGTTACAATGAACAACTAACTCAGGCGCCTTGGGGTTAGATCTGCCTTGGGCTCAGGTCATGATCTCACGTTCGTGGGTTCGAGCCCCACGTCGGGCTGTGTGCTGACAGCTCAGAGCCTGGAGCCTGCTTCGGATTCTGTGTCTCCCTCCCTCTGCCCCCTCTCTGACTCTGTCTCAAAAATGAGTAAAATTTTAAAAAATAAAAATAAAAACAAAATAAAAAAGTATGCAGATCACGTTCTCTGAAAAAATTTAATAAACGTGTAAGTAAATAAATAATAAAAACTAACGAGTAAAAATTTTAACCACTTGGAAACCAGGCAAGGCGCTTCTAGCGGTGGAGAGCAAGGGCTCCGTGTGCGCGCACGGGTGTGGGAGCACGTGCACGTTCGCGCGCGCCGCGGTGCCGGCCATCTGTGCCACCAGCTGGCTGTCCAGGCGGCGGGAGTGCGAGCGGCAGGGACCCTGGCGCCCAGGCTGGGTACTCACCGTGGGACACTGCTGATTCTTAAACACGACCTTGAACTTGGTGTAGACCGCTCCTGGGATGATGGGCGTGAAGATGACCGGCACTTTGATGGAGCCGAAGGGGCCAATCTCCCCCTCTGCCACCTGCAGGCGAAGACAGTTGCCGCAGACACAGCCAGGCTTCCCATTTCTATCAAGGCGCCTCCCCATGTCCTCACCGCAGGCAGCATCACCGTGAGGGGGAGTGTCCCTGGGTGGCCTGGCCCTGCCCTTCGAGGACTTACTGCCCAGCAACACAGTTGAACCCCTCCCGGCATGTTTCCTGCCCGTGTGTGTACTTGCTCTCTCGATGCCCCGGGGCCCTTGCACACGGGCGCGCACGCACACACACACACACACACACACGCACACACGCACACATGCACACCATGCTCTAGCCTGGGAGGCCCCGCTCGTGTCTTCTCAGAGTGGGACCCAGTGCCCTGCACCCAGGACATGATGTCTGCTGCTCCAGTCCTGCCTGGCCCCAGGGGGACGGGGGTGGCCGCAGGCTGACTGACAGTGCAAACTGTGCAGAGGCTATGAGTCCAGACCAGTCGAGTGGAAGGGCCACCCTGGGCCACCCTGTGGGTGGGGTGGGCAGGGGAGGCTCAGGAAGGGGGGCTGGGAGCCAGCGGGCCCGGCTGACCTCTCCCAGAGAGATCTCCGTCTGCTCCTCGTTGGGAGGTACAGTCATCACAGTGCTCATGGTCACTCCCTCTGATTCTGGAAGAGAAGGGAGTCCAGATGAGAGGGCTGGCTGGGCAGCCCGTGGGGGCCAGGGGAGAGCTGGGGTGCGGGGCAATCTGGTCCCTCCCTCTCCTGGACCACCGGCTGTCGGTTTTTTTTTTTTTTTAACTTTTTTTTTTTTTTTTTAATTTCTTGAGACAGGGAGAGACAGAGCATGAACAGGGGAGGGTCAGAGAGAGGGAGACACAGAATCTGAAACAGGCTCCAGGCTCTGAGCTGTCAGCACAGAGCCCGACGCAGGGCTTGAACTCACGGACAGTGAGATCATGACCTGAGCCCAAGTCGGCCGCTTAACCGACTGAGCCACCCAGGCGCCCCCTCCCCACCCCTGCTGTCTTCTGATAAGACCTAGGCGGGGCTGCAGCCCTCCATCTGGCCCTGCCCTGCAAGGAGGAGCCACCGGGTGGTGCAGGAGGGGCAGAGTGGGGCAGGGCTTCCCCGGTGGACACGCACAGCGGCCACCATGGCCTCTGCAGCTGGAGGCTGGGGGCGGGAGGGGGCCGGAGTCGCTCAGGACCCCGGCTAGGGGAGGGCAGGCCGGCAAGAGGAGTTGGGTGGGCTTGGTCCGTGGGGTACAGCGGCCTGAGCGTCGGAGCAGAAGACGGAGCGAGCCAGCCCTTCAGGGTCTGGGGACAGGAGAGTGGGCTCAGAGGGGGGGAACAGAAAGGCCCTGCAGAGGGGAGGGCTGATGCAGAGGGAGGGGAGAGGCGCTGGGGTGTGGCCTAGGGGTGGGAGGAGCTTTGGTGGCCAGTGGAGCAGAGGGACCGGGGCCTGAAGGTCTACGATAGATATCGCCTCTCAAATGTCACAGCCTAATCGCCAGTGAGTTCGTTTTGTCTGTGTGCGAGCTGCTGCCATGTTCCCCACCGGTGGGGCGAGCGTTCTGACCCAGCCTGGCCGTTTCTCGGGAAGGCCCCTGAAAGCAGGTGCTAATTCCTCGTGTGAGAAGGTCTTTCTGCGATTCTGGCGTGAAGACGCCATTCGATGACAGCTGGGACGCCCACCCCGGGGGGCTCAGTCGGTCGAGTGTCCGGCTCTTGATTTTGGGTCAGTTGGTGATCTCTCGGTTCTTGGGATGGAGTCCTGCACTGGGCTCTGTGCTGACAGTGTGGAGCCTGCTTGGGATTCTCTCTCTGAATACACTGGGTTATTTGTTTTCTAATTGAGTTTTCAAAGTTCTCTACGTAGTTTGGGTATGTTCTTTACCAGACATGTAATTTGCTAATATTTTCTGCCAAACTGTGGCTTACTTCTTCACTCTCTGAACAGTATCCTTAGAAGAGCAGGTATGTTTAGTTTTGATGAAGTCAAGTTACAACTTTTGTTATATATATATATATATATATATATATATATATATATGATGTTTATTTTTTGGTGTTTATTTTTTTTGAGAGAGAGAGTGCATGAGCAAGCAGGGGAGGGAGGGAGAGAGAGAGAGAGAGGGAGAGAGAGAGAGGATCTGAGGCAGGTTCTGAGCTGACAGCAGAGAGCCTGATGTGGGGCTTGGACTCATGAACCATGAGATCATGACCTAAGCTGAGGTTGGATGCTTAACCAGCTGAGCCACCCAGGTGCCCCTATCGCTTTCATTTTTATTTTTGAATTATTTTCTTTTACTTCTTCATCCGAAGTGCACCCCTCAATCCCCATTCCCTATTTCACCCCCGCCCCTGCACCTCCCACACACCATCAGTGTGTTGTCTACAGTTGAGGCTGTTTCCTGGTTTACCTGTTTCTTTTTTAAATTTTGTTACTTGCTCATTTGTTTCTTAAATTCCACATATGAATGAAATCATATGGTATTTCTCTGGCTGACTTAGTTCACTTAGCATAATACACTCGGGTTCTGTCCACGTTGTTGCAAATGGCAAGATTTCATTCTTTTTAATGGCTGAGTAAAGTTCCATTGTACATATATACCACCTCTTCTTTATCCACTCATCAGTCAAGGGACACTTGGGCTGCTTCCATAATTTGGTTATTGTAGATAATGCTGCTGTAAACATCAGGGTGCATGTACCCCTTTGAATTCGTGTTTTTGTGTTCTTTAGGCAAATACCTAGTAGTGAATTGCTGGGTCGTAGGGTAGTTCTATTTGTAAGTTTCTGAGGAACGTCCATACTGTTGTCCGCAGTGGCTGCACCGGTCTGCATTCCCACCAAGAGTGCAAAAGGGTCCCCTTTCTCCACATCCTGGCCAACACCTGTTGTTGACTTTAGCCACCCTGACAGGTGTGAGGTGACATCTCATGGTGGTTTTGATGTCCGTTCCCCCGAGGATGAGTGATGTTGAACATCTTTTCACGTTGTCAGTTGCCCATCTGGATGTCTTCTCTGGAGAAATGTGTGTTCATGTCTTCCATACATTTTTTAGTTGGATTATTTGTCTTTTGGGTGTTGAGCCCTATCAGTGCTTTATAGATTTTAGATACGAAGCTTTTATTGGGTATGTCATTTGCAAATATCTTCTCCCATCTGGTAAGTTTAGGTTTTTTAGTTTTGTTGCTGATTTCCTTTGCTGTACGGAAGCTGTTTATTTTGATCAAGTCCCAGTAGTTTATTTTTGCTTTTGTTTCCCTTGCCTCGGGAGACATCGCTAGAAAGATGTTGCTATGATCCGTGTCAGAGAAATGACTGCCTGTGCTCCGTTCTAGAATTTTTGTGGTTTTGGGTCTCACATTTAGGCCTTTCATCCATTTTGAATTTATTTTTGGGTCTGGTGTAAGAAAGTGGTCGAGTGTCATTCTTCCGCATGTCGCTGTCCAGTTTTCCCAGCACCACTTGCTGAAGACACTGTCTTTATTCCATTGGACATTCTTTCTTGCTTTGTCAAAGGTTAGCTGACCATATAGTTGTGGGTTTATTTTGTGGCATCCTATCCTATCCTATCCTATCCATCTAAGCATCTATTTTCGTGCCAGTGCCATACTGTTGTAATTACTACCACTTTGTAATGTAACTTGAAGTCCAGAATTGTGAGGCATCCAGTTTGGTTTTCTTTTTCAAGATTGCTTCAGTTACGCAGGGTCTTTTCCGGCTCGGCACAAATTTTAGAATCGCTTGTTCTAATTCTGTGCAAAATGCTATTGGCATTTTGCTGGAGGTTGCATTAAATCTGTGGTTTGCTTTGGGTAGTATAGACATTTTTTTAATAAATATTTTTAAAAATGTTTACTTACTATTTTTTTACAAAATTATTATTTTGAGAGGGGGAGAGTGAGGGAGAGCGTGAGCAAGGGAGGGGCAGAGGGAAAGAGAGAGAGAATCCCGAGCAGACTCCATGCTGTCAGTGTAGAGCCCAACTCGAGGCCAGATCCCGTGACCCTGGGATCATAACCTGAGCTGAAATCAAGAGTCAGATGCTTAACCGACTGAGCCACCCAGGCGCCCCCTGGGTAATTGAGACATTTTAACAGTATTTCTTCTTCCAACCCATGAGGGTGGAATGTCTTTCCCTGTGACATCTTGAGAAGTTCTTTCATCAATGTTTTATTTGTTTGGGTGCAATTATAAATGGGATGGTTTTCTTAATTTCACGTTCTGCAACTTCATTATTGATGTATGGAAATGCAACAGATTTCTGTACCTTGAATTTGTATCCTGAATTTGTGCATCAGTTCTGGCAGTTTTTTGGTGGAGTCTTCAGGGTTTTCTATATAAAAGTATCATGTCATCTGCAAATAGTCAAATTTTTACTTCTTTATTGTTGATCTGGATGCCTTTTATTTCTTTTTATTGCTGTGTTAAATAACAGTGGTGAGAGTGGGCATCCTGCCTTGGTCTTGACCTTAGCGGGAAAGCTCTCAAGATTTTCCCCCACCGAGGATGATGTTGGTTGTGGATTTTTCATGTAAGGCCTTTATCATGTTGAAGTATGTTTCCTCTAAAGCTATTTGCAGAGGGTTTTTTTTTAATATCACGAATGGATGTTGTACTTTGTCAAATGCTTTTTTTGTATCCATTGAAACCATCATATGCGTTTTATTCTCTTATTGCTGTGACATATCATGTTGATTGCGAACACTGAACCACCGCTGCAACCCAGGAATAAATCCCATTTGATTGTGGTGAATGATTCCTTTAATTAGTGTTGGATTTGGTTTGCTAGAGTTTTGTTGAGCATTTTTGCAGCCGTGTTCTTCAGATACGTTGGCCAGTAGTTCTTTCCTTCGATGGCGTCTTTATCTGGTTTCGTATCAGGGTAATGCTGGCCTCATAGAATGGATTTGAGAGTTCTCCTTCCTTTTCTATTTTTTGGAACAGTTTGAGAAGAACAGGTATTAACTCTTCTTTAAATGTTTGGTAGAGTTCACCTGTGAAGCCATCTGGTCCTGGACTTTTGTCCTGGACTTCTGATTACTGACTCAATTTCTTTGCTGGTAATTGGAGTGTTGACATTTTTTATTTTTTCCTGCTTCAGTTTTAGTAGTTTGTGTGTTTCTAATAATTTATCCATTTCTTCTAGGTTGTCCAATTTTTTGGCTGTAGGTTTTCATAATATTCTGTTATAATTGTATTTCTGTGCTGTTGGTGGTTATTTCTCCTCTCTCGTTTGTGATTTTATTTATTTGGGTCCCCGCCGCCCCACCCCTGCTCTTTGGTGAGTCTGGCTAGAGGTTTCTTAATTTTGTTCATCTTTCTAAAGAGCCAGCTTCTGGTTTCCTTGATCTGTTCTATTGTTTTTTAAGTTTCTAGAACATTTGTTTCTGCTCTGATCTTTATTACTTACTTCCTTCTGCTGGGTTTGAGTTTTGTCTATTCTTCTTCTCCTGGTTCCTTTAGCTATAAGGTTAGGTTGTTTGAGACTTTTCTAGATTCTGGAGGTTGGCCTGTGTTGCTATAAACCTCCCTCTTAGAGCCACTTTTGCTGCATTCCAAAGCAGGTTCTAATTTTTAAAACATGAATCATGTTTTTGATGTCACTTCTAAAAGATCTCTGACCAACACGTGATTACACAGATTTTCTCCTATGTTTTGTTTTTGTAGGCTTATAGTTTTAGGTCTTACATTTAGGTCTATGATTTATTTTGAGCAATTTTTGTTTATAGCATGAGGACTGGATGGAGGTTAACTTTTTCCACATATGTTTATCTAACTGTTAAGGTCTCACTTGTTGAAAAGACTGTTTTTTCCTCTGAGCAATTACCTGTGCATCCCTAGTGAAGTCTGATTGGCCATGTTTGCGTGGGTCTGTGTTTGGACTCTGTTCTGTTCCACTGAGTCTCCGTGTCCCTCCCTTGGCCAGCACTACACTGTCTTCTCACTGTGGCTTCAGATGAATCTTGACATGACGTAGTCTGAGTCTTCCTACTTTGTTCTTTCTTGGAATTGTTTTGGAAATTTAAGGTCCTTGGGGTTTCCATAAGAACTTGATAACCAACTGTCAGTTTCCCAGACAAAGGCTGGTGGCAGCTGTGCTGGGTTGCTCGGTCCCAACACTGCTGGTGGAAGTCTGAACCGGCACAAACACGTTGAAAAAGAACTTAACGTTGGCAAAGAAGAGAGGCAGCAGGAGAGCAGCGGCTGCGCCTCGCAGACGCTCACGCACAGGGAGCTGTGGTCCCGGGGATGCCGCCACACACCCTGAAGTCCCCACACGTGACGAGGGCCAGCGGGTGTGTGACTCGAGGTGTGTTCACGGAAGCAGGTGGCACGCAGCCGCGGAAACAGAAAGAACAGCTTACACAGCAGTGTCCACAACAGGCTGCCCGAGGCTCTGTTTCTATGAGGCTGGAACAGGAGGAATCCTGCCATTTCTGGATGTGTGCTGAATGAAACTGTTCAGGGAGGCAGGGAGGTGATGGAAACCATCCCGACGGTAGTTGCTGGTGCAGAAGGGGGTGAGTCGGGGCGAGGCCAGGCCTGTGGGGAGTGCTCTTCCTCCTCCAGTTCACCGGCCCGGGGCTGGGGGGAGTGGTGCCTATTTCCCGGCTCTTCTGTGAACTGTCCTCACCTGTCATAGGCACTCCTGTACCAGCAGGGCTCGGGGTGGCCCTAGACAGCCCTGTGCCCCCATGACCCAGTCAGCAGAGCCTCCAGGTCTTTCCCCACCCCCCGCCCCCCGCCCTCCACCCAGCTGCTACACCCCTGGAGCAGGACTCCTCAACTGTCCCAACAAGGACCCCCAAGAGCCACAAGGAAGGCAAGCCTGCTGTGGCCGACCTGGTGGTCCAAGGCTGGGATTTCCTTTAAACGTTACGTTAGCTTGGGGCGCCTGGGTGGCGCAGTCGGTTAAGCGTCCGACTTCAGCCAGGTCACGATCTCGCGGTCCGTGAGTTCGAGCCCCGCGTCAGGCTCTGGGCTGATGGCTCGGAGCCTGGAGCCTGTTTCCGAATCTGTGTCTCCCTCTCTCTCTGCCCCTCCCCTGTTCATGCTCTGTCTCTCTCTGTCCCAAAAATAAATAAATAAATAAAAAACAACAAAAAACCACACAAAAAAAAAGTTGAAAAAAAAAATAAACGTTACGTTAGCTTAACTATGACTACAAATGTCAATCCACTCCATAAGCAGTGTTTATTTGAACACGCACACACACGCACGCACACACGCACACACACACACACACACACACACACACACACACACTCTAATACACTGCTGTTTAACATCGAAGCCCTAGAAACACCCCACACAGTCCAGCCCTCTGGCGCGTGGGCTCCTCAGAGCCTCCCAGGAGGGAGGTGCTCGATGTGCTTCCGTAACGCGGTTCACCCCCACCCCTGCTCACCTGCAGGGCGCCCCTCCTCCTGCTTCTTGCCGTCCAGCTTCCCAGACTCCTTCTGGCTTGTCATGTCTGCGGGAGGGGACTCATTGCCCTCAATCTTTTGCTCAGAAAAGCTGGTGGTGATTTTATCGTAAATACCTTTATCTCCATATGTGAACAGACTGCTCTAAAAAGAGAACATGAGACTTTCACTGGCAGTTTCCTGCTTGCCTTTCCCACTCAACTGCCCAGACCCCTGTTGTCGGGGGGCCACGTGGAAAGCCCGACCGTGATCCCCTCGCCAGCTCCCACTCTGTCCCGAGCCAGGCACCCAGATGACAGCAGGGCCTCCTTGCCCAGGGGCCCAGGGCCGGCCCCCGCCTCTCTTGTCTCTAGCCCAGGCTGGCTGGCTCCTCCTTGTTCCCCGTGGACACCGACACCCAGTCGTGAATTCTGCTGTGTGCCGGGCTCTGGCACGCGGCTCGCCGCACTGTGTGCCCTCCTCCCTTGGGAGGCCTGGCTCCTCCACCCGCGTGTGGCTGGGGCCCCAGGCTCCAGCTCCACACTCTCCTGGCTTCAGCTCCGACGCCTTCGGGCCCGAGAGCTGGCCCGGCCTGCGCCCCCCACCTCACCCACCACCCCTTCGCCCTGCTCTGGGTTCACACCCCAGCCCCTCGCACCTCTGCCTCCACCCCATCGGTCCTGTCCCTCCTCAGGGGAGACACTTCCAGGGTCTTTCCTGAGACCCCTTAACGAGTGGACCCAACTGCAAAGCAGCTCAGGGCTTCCTGTGGGAAGTTTCTCTCACCCTTCCTCACCCCTCTACACCCCTGAAAGACCTCCCAGCGTCCCCTGGCTGTGACAGAAGTTGCCTCCACAGATGGGGTCCCACCTATGTCCCTCAGGCTATTTCCGTTCACTTAGGAGCACGTCTGCACAGCCTTCCCAGGAGAAGACCGCGGCTCACCTCGCCCCTTTGGAAAGGTCCTCCTGGCCTGCCCACCCCGTGCTGGGACCTGACAGGTGCGTCAGGAGAAAGGTGGACCCTTGTGGCTCTCAGGCTTGGAGCTCCTGGCCACCGCCCTGTCAGTCACCGCACCCTCAAGAGGGGTCAGTGTCCCGTTGCCACTGCGCCTGCCAGGTGGCTCCAGGTGTCCTCCTTACGGAGACCAGTCTCTCCCACTTTGCCTGACGATGGCACCCCTGTTCCCCCTTCTCCTCCAGCCCTGCGCTGACAGACTCCTCCCCCTCACCACCAGCTCTACGCTGCCGGGACTGTGTCGTGGGCGGGGGCGGCATCACACCGTGCCCCTGGCTGAGTAGCCACGGCTATTGATCGGAAGCAGGCCACACACTCACTGTTTTCGCGACCGACTGGGAGATGTCCATCTCACAGGACTCTGATGCCCGAAGAAACTTGAACTTGGTGCCCAGACCTCCGATGTTGGTCAGCGTGACGATCCGGGAGGCGGTCTCACCCACCACGTAGCTGCCAAAGTCGATGAGCTCCTTGTCAAGAGACAGCTGCCAAGAGAGCCAGGGATGAGCCAGGGCGGCCGCTGAGTCTGCGGCCAGCTCTCTTCTCCCACCTGTGGCCCTGCGGCCCTGGGGACTCGGGCTCAGGGTCGGGGTCAGCATCTGGCTCCAGGCGGGGCCTCTACACACCCCAGGAACAGGGTCAGCGTCCTAGAAATCATAGGCTTGAAGCGTGACAATTTGGGAGCTCCTGAGTCCAAATTTTGAACAGTCAAGTCAGCTAAGAAGCAACGAGCTATTAAGCCCTGGAAAGACGGAGGAACCTCAAATGCACATTACTGAGAACCTGAAAAGGACATACGGCATGATTCCAACTGTGTGGCATTCTGGAAAAGGCAAAATTCAGGACACAGTAGGGAGAGCAGTGGATGCCAGCGGTTTGTGGGGAGGGAGGGATGAACAGGCGGAGCACAGAGGATCTGGGGGGGCGGTCAAAGTACTCCGTGTGACCCAGTGGTGACCGCGCGTCATTACAGCTTTGCCCAAACCACAGAGCACAGCAGCGAGCGACCCTTTGTAGACCAGGCACCCTGGGAGACCATGCCGTGTCCCTGTCCTTTGTCTGTGGCCACAGATGGCCCCTCGGAGGGGAGGGCGACGGTGGGGACAACTGTGTGTGGGCGCAGGGGCACGATCTGGCTCGGTCAGTTTGATGAAGCGCCTGATGACAGAGAGTCGGGAAAGGTGTGAGCTGAGCAGCTCCGGGGGAGAGTGGGGTCTGTGGGCTGAAGGCGACCGGGGCGCGGGCAGCAGGTGCAGGAGCCCCGCCCCCGCTATCGGACGGGAGCTCACAGGTAGGCAAGGGCAGAGGCTGGTCCGGTCGGTGCAGGTGGAAGGGCCGACGTGCCAGCAGCGGGCACACCTGTGCACGCACCACTTTCTCACGCCCTGTCTGGAACGAGGAACTGGGCTGCTGGAGGTCTCGCTCCAGGGCTGGCACAGGAGATGGGCACGTGAGCCCTGGGCGTTGTCTGGCAAGAACGGAAGTCCTCAATGGGAAATGCTCCGAGCACAGCGTAACCGTGCGCCTGAGGGACAGGGAGCTGAAACTGCTCCCACGGTGCGGACGGGAAAAGTGTGAGCAGCGACAGAAAGTTGTATTTGGTTCTGGTCCAGAGAGTGAAATAAATCAACGATTTTATGGATTAATGAATGAGGAAGAGATCAGTGTCCCTCACAGAAGAGTTCCAAGCGGTTCACTGGGACGTCCAGTCCTCCCGGCCCCGGGCCTCCCACGGAGCGCGGTTTGGCGGGAGGACGGCAGAGAAGCGTCACAGTGAGAAGTCAGGCGGTGAAGGCCACGTCACAGCGCGAGGCTGGGGGGCAGTGGGCACCCGTGATGGGATTCGGCCAGAACCACCGCGGCGGCCTTCCAGAAACCCGCCACCCCAGTGTACTCATGAGATAAACTCTGGACAAATCCCAGCGGGGGACATTCTACACAGCAACTGCCTGGCACCCTCCTAAACCGTCAGGCCATCAACAAAGAGAAAGTCCCAGAAACTGTCACAGCCGTAAAGACCCTACGGCAAAACAGCAGCATAAGGAACGTGCCACGTTCCTGGGGTGTGACGCCAGCACAGAAATTGGTCGTGAGGTAAAATCTAAGGGAATTTGAATATCGTGTCTTCTCCAGCTAATAATCATCATAATGCGTCAACACTGGTTAATAATTTAATAAACGTGCTACACTACATAAGATGTTTCTGGGGCAACCTGGGTGGGGAGTCAGCCAGAATCACACGTTTTGTGTTAATGCCAAAACCATTCTAGAAAATAAAGTCATTTCAAAATGAGCCGAGCTACCACACCCCTTGCTGTGGGGCTGAGTGGACACGGTAAGGCTCAGAGGGTCTGGGGACGAGGCTGCCGTCCCTGTGAGATCAATGTGGTGCAGGCACATCCCCCAGGGCACACCTCCCCCCACCCTCGTGGGCATGGGCATCTTGGCCATCTGGGCGCTGGCTAAGAGGGTCGTGTGCAGCCTGCCACCCCAGGCAGCTTTTCTGGCTGCCAGTTTTGGGGACCCAGGGGCCCCACTCTCCTCTCTGCCCCCGCAGGACCAGAGGCGGCAGACAGACGAGAGCTTCCCACAGACCAGACACGGAGCAGCCTGTGCGCATACGTGGGTGTGCACGTGTGTGCATGGGTGTGCGTCTGCATGTGGATGTGTGAGCGCGCGTGCGTGTGTATGGAGTAGGTGGCAGGTGACCCGTCTCCTGGTTACAGGTCACCAGACTTCCAGGAGCCACATCTACGCAGGATGGGAGGGTGGCCACTCCCACAGCTGCAGGCAGGGCCTGGGCAGAGGCCGGCGTGTTCTGAGCATGGGGGTGACAGGTGATGACACGCGACTGCGTGGCTAGGGGGCGACACTGCGGGGCATTCTCCCTTTTTCCTGTGCACGATGGAGCCCTGAACGTCAGCGGGACACAGAGCCGCCCTGGGAAGACTCTACTGCCCAGCCCACCTTGCAGCCAGGGCTCACCACGCGACGGTCACTTCCGGCTGGTGCAGGGGACCTGACAGGAGGGATGGTGCCTTGGAAGCCATTTGTGGAGGGTGGCAGGGCGGCGCAGCCCAGACCCTCGCATCGGAGGCAGAGATGAGTCCTTGCTTAGGGCGACTTTGTCGCGGCAGCTCCACCTGATGGTTCGATGGAGGCCAGAGGCACTCCGACCCGAGCTGGGTGTGTGACTGGAGGGCGCTGGCCTCGTGTGCACTTGGCGAAGGGCCGGGCCAGCAGGTGAGTACCCTCCGGGCCTGCCCAGAAAGGAGCCCGAGGCCACACCACGCAGGGAGCACCACGCTGGGTCCTATGTGTGAATCCTGACTCCGGCACGCACGTGCTCCTTCTGGGGGCCTGTCCCCAGCGAGCCCTGCTGCCTGGGCCACTGCGAGAAGGGGGTGTACACGCGGCAAGGGGTGCGGGAGGCCACAGCAGACGTCGGCTCTCCACGGCCTCAGCGAGGCTCGGCAGCCCCCGGCAGGGCTGCCACCATCCGGGCCACGGTACCCGGGCCGTGTGTGAACCCAGGCAGGACCCAGGGCTGCCACGACCACGGCGGAGCGACCTGAGTGCTGAGAACGGAGACCATACGATCGGAACATGCAGAGCACGCAGAACCCATGAATCCACAAGAAAACAGGAAAAAGAGAAGCTAACCGGCCGTTGGGAAAGATAATTGTTCCAACCCCTCCTTACACGGAGCACTAGTGAAGGAGGGAGAACATGAGAAGCAACAGCTTCATGCAGAAAACAACATCAGCGGACTTCCCTCCAGAGCCCCGGGCGGAGGAAGCACAGCTGTCACCGAAGACCTGTCCCCCCCACGGAGGAAGGGGCTGCAGGGGGCAGCCTTGCTCTGTGGGGAGGTGGCAATCCCTGTCGTGCCCGGGTACAAGGCACAGTGATCTGCCACCGTGTCGCTGGGAGAGCCGTCACCAGGAGACCTGTCACCCAGAACTCTGTCACCTGGAGGTCCATCACCGGGAGATCTGTCACCAGGAGACTAGTCTTGGTGGCAGCACCAGCGCAGGTGGGAAGAAAGACTCAGGGACTTGAAGACAGGACAACGGGGGTGTCGAGTCTGAAGGAAAGCGAGTAGGGCCTATGGGACCGCGGGTGGACCAGTGTCCCATCACAGGGGGCCCAGGAGCAGAAAAGGAGGAATCTGGCCCAAAATTCCCAAGGGGATGTGAATATCAAAGAAGCTCTATAAACTCCAAGTAAGATGGACCCGAAGAGACCCACACCGAGACGCATCATAATCAAACTGCTGCGAGACAGAGAGACTCCCGAGGGCCGCAGGGGAGACGTGACCCAGCGCACGAGGCCTTGGCGAGATTTCAGGGGCTTCGGAGGCCAGAGGGCAGTGGGTCGGTGTATACAAAGGGCCAAAAGGAAAAAGCGTCAACCAAAAACCCTTCTCCAGCAAAACTGTCCTTCAAAAGTGAGGGAGAAACCACGACATTCCCAGATGAACAGCCCCGTGGGCACTCAGCCCTGCAGGAGACGCTCCTGCACACCAGCCAGTCGCTCGAAGCATTAAGGGGAAATACGGCCCCATCGAAGCGAGCACACAGGCAGTATAGAAGCTAGAGCTCTTATAACGATGGTCTGTAACCGCACTGTGTGTTTTCTACATGATTTCACAGTCTAATACTTTCATTTTTAAAGCAGGTATTAGTCTAAAAGCTAATGTTATCATCACTTTGGTTTGTAACTCCACGTTTTGTTTTAAGAGACTAATGCATTTGAGACGTTATTAGTTTGTGGTCTTGGACACACGGTCACAAAGATGCAATCCTATGACATTAACAGCTGAAGGGGGTGGGGACCGAGCTGTAAAGGAGCAGACGTCTCACAGGCTTCCGAATTTAAGCTGCTATAAATCCAAATCAGAATGCTTTAACTTCAGGATGTTAAACGTAATCCCTTGGTAACCACAAAGAAAATAGCTACAGCATAAACACAAAAGGAAATGAGAAAGGAACTTAAACATTTCGCTATAAAAAAATCAACTGAACACAAAAGAAGACAGCCACACAGGAAATGAGGGACGCGCGAAAACACGGGGCAACATGACGGAAGCAAGCTGGCCGATGCTGCCGCGCGGACGGCTCCTGAGGACACGTGCTAAGCCACAGAAGCCCGTCACAAAGGACAAGTGCCACGTGATCCCACTTATGTAAGGCACTTGGAGCTTTCAAATCCCTGGAGACCAGGGTGGGGAGGAGGCGCCCGGGGGCGGAGAGGGCGGCACAGGACAGAGCTTGGGTTCCGGAAGGTGGGAGAGTTCCGGAAAGGATGGGGGCGGCGCCTGCCTGTCGTGAATGTACTTAATCTACTGAAGCGCGGACCCTCGCGCGGCCAAGACGGTGCACTCCGCGCCGCGTGTGTTTTGCCACAGCGAAAGATGGAAGAGAGAAAAGGGGATGGCTTCCAACAACACAGCAGTCACACGCCGGTGCCCGGCTGACAGAGCAGAAGACACAGGAGGCGGCTCGGGCGGCTGGCGCGCGTGAACTGGACCGGGAACGGGCGCTGGTTAGGAGTGCTCACGTTCCGGGCGAGAATTCCAGACCGCGGTCGCCCTCATCCATTCCCTCCTTCGGCCCGCCCTCCCGTGCGGCCGGGACGGGGGGCCTCTCTGCTCCACTGACACAGGGCGTTGCCACGCGACTTGCTTTAGTCAGCATCGTTAGGACAGGGGACGAGAGTGGTGTGAGATGTGCTCGTGTGGCTGGCCTTCGTTGCCTGGGCGACGACCGTCGTCCGCGAGAGGCTCCCGCCAGGAGGCCCCGTCACCTGCAGCCTGGAGCCAGCCGCCCAGCCGAGCCCGGCCTGGGTCGGCCAAACCACAGTCGGCGGCGTGTCTGTGACCGTGAGACGGAACGCTTGTGGCTGCGATAAGCTGCTAGACGTAGGAGGTTTTGTTCCGCAGCATCACCGCACTCGGCGCTGACTTGCTCGCTCGGGAGAGGCGATGACGTGGCGGTTTCTGTGGCAGAACCTCCTTCTTTGAGATGCGTGTGGAAGTTTCGCGAGGGTGCGGTGTTGAGTGTTACGCTATTGCTGGTCTACTTGGAAGTGGGTCAGGAAGACAGACAGACAGACGAGGCAAATGTGGTGAATGCCAACAGATGGGATCCAGGCGGCACACGGGCGTTCACTGTGCTGTGCTTCCTGCTTTTCCTTATGTTTGAAATTTTCTTAATCAAAAGAAGAATGGGTGGTGACTACACTTACCATAGTGAGCACCAGGTGACGGAGGTGCGGAATCCCTTGTCGCATGCCTGACACGAATGTGACACTGCGTGTCAACTCCACTCCAATAGTAAAGATTAAAAATTAATTATAAAGTTTTAAAAAGAACCAGTTCTGCACTGCAGAGGCAAATAAGGCGAAAAGGCAACTTCTGGCACGGGAGAAAATATTTGCAATTCAAAATGTATAAAGAACTCACACAACTCAATAGCAAAACACCGAGCAATTTGATTAAAACTGGGCAGAGAGGGCACCTGGCTCAGTTGGTTGATGAGTGTCCGACCTCAGCTCAGGTCATGATTTCACAGCTTGTGAGTTTGAGCCCCGCGTCGGGCTGTGCGCTGACAGCTCAGAACTTGGGACCTGCTTCAGATTCTGTGTCCTTCTCTTCCTCTGCCTCTCCCCAGCTCATGCTCTGTCTCTCTCTCTCTCAAGAGAAAAAAAATTAAAGGGGTGCCTGGGGGGCTCAGTCGGCTAAGCATCCGACTCTGGCTCAGGTCGTGATCTCGTGGTTCGTGAGTTCAAGCCCCACGTCGGGTTCTGTGCTGACAGCTCAGAGCCTGGAGCCTGCTTCAGATTCTGTGTCTCCCTCTCTCTCTGCCCCTCCCCTGCTCATGCTCTGTCTCTCTCAAATATAAACATTTAAAAAAATTAAAAAAAAAAAAACTGGGCAGAGGATCTGAATAGACATTTCTCCAAAGAAGACATCCAGATGGCTAACAGGTACGTGGAAAGATGCTCAACATCATGGATCATCAGGGAAATACCACTCGCAGCCACAAGGCACGACCACCTCACACCTGTCAGGCTGGCTTCAATCAACAACACGGGAAACAACAGGTGTCGGCGAGGATGCGGAGACGGGGGGACCGTGCACCGTTGTGGGCAGTGCACGCTGGTGCGGCCCCTCGGGAGCAGTGTGGAGGCTCCTCCAAAGTTAAAACAGAGCTACCCTAGACCCAGCCATCACACCTCTGACAATACATCCAAAGGACATGAAACCACTAAGGGGAACCCCACTGTCTGCACCTTCATATTCACAGCAACATTGTTTACAATAACCAGCCAGTGAGGACAGCCTAAGTGTCTGTCAATGGACGAACGGAAGAAGGTGGGGTATAGACACAGTGGAATTAAAAAAAAAGGAAATCTTGCCATTTGTAATAGCACCGATGGACCTTGAGGGCACTGGGCTAGGTGAGCTAAGCCAGACAGAGAAAGACAAACTCTGTGTGGCTTCACACAGGTGTGGAGTCAAGCCCATAGACACAGAGAGCAGAGTGGTGGTTGAGGAGGCAGGGGGGCGGTTGAAATGGGGAAAGGGGGTCAAAGGGTACAAACTTAAGTTATCAGTTCCGGGGGCGTAACGCACAGCCTGGTGACCACGCCTTAAAAGGGAAATCGAGGGGACACCCCAGAGCTGCTGAGGGGACCAGCATCTCCTGAGATGGGCCCGAGGGTCTCCTGCGACCTGGGCTCTGCACAGCATGGGATTTACCCCACCCCCCGCCCCGGCACCCCGCTTTCCAGCGTCAATGTGAGCGTTTACCTCCCCAGAACGGCCTGCGTGCTCCGATCCACCCCCGGGTCGGCCCCAGCCTGACCTGAGCTGTTCGGACCTGGGCCCAGACCCAGGATGCACGGTGCAGCCCCACCCAGCTCAGGCGTCCCTGAACCTACCATACACTTCTTCGTGGAACACTTCAGTGGAACGGAAAATCCACCCGTCTGAGCCAGAAATGAGACGCTTCCTTCCAGATCCTTGTTTATCTAAAAAATAAAACACCCAAGCACCATAACATTTGTAACTTTGCCCAGGGACACGGGCTGTGTCTCTACAACCACGGGCTGGGCCTGGGCCCGTCCGAACACTCTAACACACCCCACTCAGACCCAAGAGCACCTACAGACCCGCCTGCTGGCTACGAACCCTCAGCACGGGCCCCTAATTGCGACCAATGTCAGGTACATGCCGCCCGGAGATAAAGCGGCGCAGGGGCGTGTGTGACCCCTGCTGAGGCCCTCGCGTCCTCCCCCCGTCATCTGTGTCTGCAGAGACCCCGTTCTACCCACCACCCACTCACGACGGGTGAGAAAAATCCCTGCGCATCATCTGCTTTTGGAACAGACACTCACCATGGGCTTGAAGGTGACAAGGACTTCGCAGGACATCCCGGCTGACATGGGACCAGGGGGGTCAAAGCTGTAGGCACAACAATCCATGGGGCTCGTCATCAGATGGACGGGGGAGGCGCTGTTGGAACTTCCCAACAGCCACGGCCCCGAGCAGGCACCGAGTGGGCCTTCTGGAGCCCTCCCCGACCATCCTGGGTGCTGTGCCCCAGTGCCCAGGCCCCAGGAGACACTCGAATAACATCTGAATGTGTGCGGAGTGAGTAAAGGGGCGAGTGAGGCGCGTCCCCAGAGGGAACGGATGCCAGGGGCCAAGCGGTGGCCGCGGTTCCCTGGGGACATGCGGTGTCAGGTCTGGAACCAAGGGCCTCGTGTTTTAACACTAGCGTGAGGGCTGGGAGCCAGCTGGGAGCTAGCACGGACCCTGCACACAGCTGGCACCCTCCGAACCCCACTTTCAGTGAAGGAGCCAGGAAAAGAGCCCCCGCTTCACAGGGAGACTCAAAGGCAGTCGGTCTGTCTTGGTCTAGATCCTGGGTGAGGAAAAGCAGCTTCCAGAAAATTGCTAACGTGAGGTGTGTTTTCACAAGGTTGAATTTTACCTAAGGTGCTTGGATTAGAAATGCACAAGCTAAAAATTTAATGTAATTGCTTTCCCCTGCCTGGTAATGACCCCACATACCAGGCAGAAGAAACCCAAAACTTCTCCAGGGGGGAGGGAAGCTTTTGGATACTATATCACAGAGACTCCAGGGGACGGAGCCCCCCCTGGTGAGAAGATGGGGATCCCAGGCTGGAAAGGACACGTGTAAGCCAGCCACGCACACGCAGACGGCAGGGCCAAACTCCAAGAGTCTCCGATAAGAGAATGGTTGAATGGAGACTTTCAAAGATGTCATGTTAGAATTATCAGAGATGGTGGGGCGCCTGGGGGCTCCGTCGGTGAACCGTCCGACTTCGGCTCAGGTCACGATCTCACGGTCCGTGGGTTCGAGCCCCGCGTCGGGCTCTGTGCTGACGGCTCAGAGGCTGGAGCCTGCTTCAGATTCTGTCTCCCTGTCTCTCTGCCCCTCCCCTGCTCACACTCTGTCTCTCAAAAATAAACGTAAAAAAAGTTAAAGACAAACAAAATTATCCAAGATGGAAATAGAGAATCACAGAGGTGACAAAGGAAGAAGACAGTGTCCGGTGGCTGCTGACCTGAGGCAGAGTGCAGGCTTCCGGAAACAAGAAGTATGGCCACTGAAATACGAGGCTCTTGGAGACACAAAGAGAGAAGGGCCAGTGGGGTGCTGGATTCGAGAAAATACTACAGCACACACTTCAGGGGTGGAGGACCAGGGTGGGGCTGAGAAGCGTGTAGGCTTTTTCGGAGGTCTGAATCCTCAGTGAGCCCTAAGCCCGTCTAAGCAGATCAACCTGCACTTGACACACCGCGGAGGCGCTGCCGGACCTCAGGGACAAGGGCGTCTGAAGGCAACCACACGGGAAGCCAGACAACGACCCAGGGCTGGGCCTTCCCAGCAGCAGCCACAGAAGCCAGCAGACGGAGGGGTTGGGGGGTGAGACAGCCGCCAATCAGACCCCAGCCCGGTCCTGGGGAGGAGTGCTTCAGGACGCCAGGGGGCTGATACCGCGAGTCTGGGCCCCAAGTCCCACAGAGACCCACAGATCAACATGAAAAACTAGCAGACCACAAGTAAATCCTGTGCCTCCAGCACGAATGCAGGAGAGAATAAGTTAGTGACACACAGGAATTTCTGGCCACGCTCTGCCCACACGCGCCTTTGCAGATAAGCTGGCGGAAAGAGAGAAGGGGGGAACAGAGATCCCACGTCTGAGCCACAAGCAGCCCCCGGAAGAGAACAGTGTGTCCCACGGTCAGCGAGTGCGGACCACAGGGAGAGGCCGTGGGGACGGGCGGTGGGGAGACATCCTGGGCCATCTCGGGCCTGCAGACCCGTCTATAAAAAGCTGGCAGAACCAGAAGAAACCTTCTTAAAGCCAAAGGCAAAATGCTACGGAGCAGGAGAAAAGAGAGACACTACAGCAGACACGGCGAGACACAGAAGAACGTGAGAAAAATGAGGAAAACTTAAAGCGGGACATGAGCAAGCATTAAAGGGGCCAGGAAGAAAACGGTAGACGGGGCCGCCTCTCAAGCACCAGCGGGGCTTCAAAGAAGGAAAACAGAAACGTGGCTACACAGGGGACACGCACACAGTGGGAGGGGACGGTCCTGAAGCAGGACGGCTCGAACCTTCACCCAGAGAAGCCCCAACAACTGCCAGGGACGTCTCACCCAGAGGGGTGGGCCCCGAAACATTGGCCCGGAAGGAGAGTCATCACGCACACCTGGGCTGGCCTCGGGCCGCGTCAGCACAAGAAGGCGGAGCGGCCACCAGAGCGAGCGCCAGGCGGGCGTGAAGGCCGAGGACAGCGCACCCGCACCCGCGCCCCGCCGGCTCTCACTCGACGCGGACGAAGTCCCTGAGGTGCTCCTCCACGCCCACCAGCTTGCAGTGGTTGGTGGTGTGGGTGGCGTTTATCAGCGTGATCTTCTTCCTGTATACTTTGCCGACGTCGAAGTCCTGGAAAAGTCAGAGGAGGCATTTGAGGCCGTCAGGGGGAAGGCGCCGTGTGAGTGCCTGGCGGCCTCTCCTCGTGTGCCCGACGGCCAGCGTGTGACCACACGAGGAAGGTCTCGGTGGCGAGCGGAGGAGCGTCCTGATAGGGGACCAGGAACAAGTCCCAAGGTTTCCTGACTCAGGAAGCGCTCCCCTGGGGACGCATGGGGAGCAGGGACAGCGGGGGCAGGAAATGGCTTCCTGGGGACCTCGGACGGTGTGGGCTCTGGGGCCGGCACCCCACTCCGTCTGAAGGACTAGGGCCCGTGTAGCATACCAGGAGCCCGCCAGCCTCCTCCCCTGCAGAGTCTGGCGGCTGTGACTACGTGTGAGGACCGACCTCCCACTGTCCCTTTCCAGGGAGGCTGTCCCCCAGGCCGGGTCCCCTTCTGGGGCTGGCGTCTGACCCCCTCAACACTCTCAGCACCAGGCCAGGCGAGTAGCCCCTCCTCACCTTGAAGTGGATGAGCTTGGGTTTGCTATTGAAGGGGCGACCTTTGAACTCGTGCCCGGATGCCACCTGCCTGTGGGTCACCCTGCTGCGCAGCTGCTCCATGGTGCGTGCTAGGATGTCCTTGTCCATCTTTGTCCCGCCCACGGGCTTCCCGTCCACCTCCTCTTTGGGCACCTGGGTTTCCACAGAAACAGCGTCACGCTCGAGGGCAAGCCTAGGCCCAGCGAGGCGATCCGCTCCAGGTGGCCTAGGGCGGCCGGGGGCCGCAGAAGTTTAGTGGCACAGCGTCAGGGCCCAGAGCGGCCGGGGCAGGGGGAGCGCGACCGCCCGGCAGGCCACTTAGAGAGCCCTGGCTTGAGCGAGGCTGGCGGTCCTCACTTCAGAGGAAAAGGAAAGAGGGACGAGCAGGCACGTCCAGGATCCCGTTGGATTTGTGGGAAGTGACGGCAGAGGCGGGGGGTTTCTAGATTTTTCAATTAGGCCAAGAGAAAGGTTTGAAATGTTTAACCGGAGCCATGTTTTCTCAGGCAGCACAAATAAAGGTGCCTCCCTGAGGGACAGGAGTGGGGAAGGGGCTCTGTCTGCGGCCTTGACTCCAGGTCAGCCGGCGTCGGGGCTGCTATCCAACTTCTCGGAATTGAGGGCAGGAAGCGCTTACCTGGTTCGGCTTATAGTCTTCCTGCCAGAGCCCGGGGATCTCCGGCTCGGCCAGCGTGTCATGTTCCCAGGTGATGTTCCCCGAGTCCCCCTGGACAGACTCATAGGAGATGGCTTCCAGTAACTGAGAGGCTCTGGGGGGTGAGACCGCTTCACTGTCCTGCTGTCGGGGAGAGAAATTCAGAGCTAATCACAGTAAGACAAGGGACTCTACAGATCAGCGAGAGAAGAACACAGCCGCCCTCACAAGACCCTCGGGCACACGGCTACGGACAACCTGGCTCTTCTACGGGTTCTTTTCCTCTTTACCCGGAGACTAGAACACAGTCTGTTTCGTAACCCTTTCCCATTTCAAATATAAGTAACTTCAGACACATCATTACGTATTTTTCTCCAATACCCACAAAAGAGTCCACAGAACATGGATTTATGGGCCTACTACAATCTTCTTCGCCATCCTCAGTTTCGTGTTATTTCTAATTTTTGCTTATATAGACCACGCCCTGGAAAAGCCCTCCCTCCGGAGGACACCGGTTCTGGCACTGGGCTTCAGAGGGGACGGCGTGGGGCCTCCCTCTAGGGAGCATCAGCCGTAGACGGAGGGGGATGTGGCTGCAATGTGTGGAGAGCTCCCGGGGAAGCAGACTGGGTGCTGACACGGAGAAACACAGGACACCTAGTGTGGATGGCAGGGCAGGCGGCTGGGCGGGCCAGGGAGGAGGTGGCAGGGGTGACGGCCCGGAGGGGCAGACTCCACAGTGGCGGGCAGGGACCAGGCAGAGACCGAAAACGCCTGGGAACAGAGCGAAGAGTCCGCAGAGGCCCAAGGGAGCCGGCGACCTGCACCTTCGGGTTTCGAGGTGCACGGGGCAGAAGTGGGAGTGCTGAACTGGGCTCAGGAGGGGTCCTGATGTCCCTGCCCCTCACTCCTGGGGACAGGTATGGGTCACCAGCCCCGGGGGTGGGGTGGGGGTGCCGGCCTGGAGCTGGCCCTCAGGAGGATGACGCATGAGCGGCGAGGGAGTACAGGACGTGGCAGCGGCTGGTCTCTGGGGGGTGTTGAGAGCATTTGGTGCCAGGGTGGTGACAGGCATGTGCACAGATAGCACCATGGCCTGGGACTGGGCTGTGGTCACTGCCTGTCTTTTTGTCTAGGGACAGGTAAGGCGGCCCGAGCCACTCTTGTTGCAGAGGACGCTACGGGTGTCTGCACCCGCAGTGGGGTCCACAGAGGTGGATCCTGTGGCGGATGAGCCACCAGACACCTGGGTCTCGGCCCCTTGTACCTGCGCCGTCACCTGGGAAAGGACAGCTCCCAGGTGGACGCCGTGTGGCCCGCCATCTTGCGTGCCGCAGAGAGGAGCTGTGGGGAAGCCCGCCCGCCTCCCGCCCGCGGGGCCCCCGGGGAGCAGGGAGGCCGGAAGACAGCCTGGTGCAGGCCACACGGTTTCGGCTGAGGGATCTTAGCCGGAGATGGTCACACGATGTCTCGAGGCCCAACCACGTCCCCGGGGACTTGTGACCAGACAGGGGCCTCTGGCTCACCGGCAGGTTGCGGGGAAGGGCCACCGTGCCCCTGTCCTCACAGACGTCCGAGATGTAGCCCCACGTCTCATCTCTCAGGGTCAGCCGGCCCGTGGCTTTGGTGGGAGAAGACCGCCTCTTCCTCCTGGTTTCTCCCGCAGCCTCTTCTTTCAGAATCCGACCTACGATCTCCTGCTTTCTGAGCCTCTGCTGCTCCTCGAAGGCGCTGTGGGAAAACGCCGTGTGGAACCAGGGAAGGTGAGTTGCGAGCTGCCTTTGGGGCCCCTCCCCCAGGAGGTGCCGCCCCGCTGGGCTCAGGGCTGCCGGGAGCTGATTCTGGCCGGGCCCCCTGGCTCCCAAGGGAGCAGACAGATGAGGCCCAGGAAGGCTGCCAGGCCGGAGACCCGGGCCTTGAAATTCCTGCCCCGCCCGGGCCCCACAGGACGTGCCTTTTACTCCAGGTTTCCAGGCTGGCAGCCGGGCACTCCAGCGAGGCACAAACCACGGCCTCACTAGGGCTCGAGGCCATTCACTCACGTGCTCATTCATTCCTTCACTCATTCATTCCTTCACTCATTCCTACTCTGTCCCTGGCTCTTCCTACGTGCCCGGCCTGCGCCAGACGAAGGCACGGGTGGAGCCGCCCCTGGGAACCCCTAGCGGGACAACTGATGGCACAGCTCCTGTGGTGACAGCCAGAGCACTGTGACTCCCTGGCAGGAGATGCTGTCCCCAGGGAGAGGACCAGGAGGCCACACCTGGGTACGTACCAATCGTGCCTGTGAAGGGGGTGTGGTGGTGGGGGGGGAGAAGGGATGTGCCCTTCAGGAGGTGGGCAGGACCAGAACGTGGACCTCTGGATCTCAGGAAGCCCACGTCTGCGGGGGGTGTGGGGGCGGGAGGCAGGGCAGAGTGTGGCCTGGAGAGCTGTGTACTGGGACCTTGCAGGGCTGAGGGGGGTTCTCAGGGTGAATGACGAGGGTTCAGGGCATACTGAGAAGGCAGCACCGAGTGCCCTTTGGAGGAAATCGGAAAGCGAAGCCCATGAGGGCGTGAAGGGTGAGCCCAGACCCCCCACGGCCCCCTACGGAGGGGCCCGGAGAGCCCGGAGACACAGAGAGTGAGCTGCGTCGGGGGCTTGGGGCAGCTCCTGAGAAACCAGGAAGCCGGGCCAGGGGCCGCGCTAGAGGTGATGGGGGTCAAAAAGTCTGTGCTCTGAGGCCCATGGGAGGCCTCACCTGTTGGGATCTGGGGAGCAGGGTGTGGAGGGAGGGCTGGAGCCCCCATCTGGGGAGAAGCCCAGGGAGGAAAGCAGCTTGGCTAATTGTGAGGGACAGGCCTCCCTCGGCCCAGGTGGGCACCTCCCCCAGGAAGCCACCTCGCACTCACCGGTTCTGGGCTTCCAGCTCCTGGCGCTGGCGTTGATGGAAAAGGTGTCTGAAAGCGTCCCCACCTTGGGCCAGAATCATCTCCTTCTGGGCCCGGGCCTTCTGCTCAGCCAGCTCTGCCCTGGCCTGGCCCCATGCTTGAAATTTCCGGAGTGTTTCCTTGGGAATAGAGAAAAGTGAGAGTATACCATTGGCACATGCACACGCGTGTGCACACAAGTGTGCACACACACACGGCAGCTCTCGGTTGAGCCGGTGACGTTAACTCAGCCCTGAGATGCCGGAGCACAGGTTTGCAGAGCCCCACCCTTGCCTGGTCCCGCCCACCCACCGACCACCTGTCCTTAAAATCCTCAGGGGCTTCCCGCCCCCCGAGCTGGCTGTCGTCCACAGCGCTGCAGGACTGGCGCCTCGCCTCTGCCCCCTTGCCATGCTGGGCTCCCCTCCAGCAGGCCTGCTCACTCTTGCCTCTGAGCCTTTGCAAATGCTGTTCCCCTCTCCACTCCCCAGGCCTAACTGCCACACCCTTGGGCCCCAGGGGGATATCACTTCCTCCAACAGGACCCTGGACCCCTGCACATGGCCTCGCTGAGCCCCGGTCCCCCTGGAGCCCTGCCATGGCTCCTCCCGCGGACCAGGCCCCAGGAGGACAGGCCTGCGCTGATTTCTTCCTGCCCAGCGGGGCACCTGGCTAGTGCCAGCACGGGCCCAGGGGCAACAGACCTGTGGGGGGAGGCTCTGTAACCCCCAGGAAGCGACTGAGTGGCGAGTCTGAGGACACGGGACTCCCGCCCCAAGGGGCAGGGAAGCCAGATGACAGGGCAGGGCAGGCTGAGGGGTCGAGGTGTGGACCCCCGCCTGGAAGGAAACACGCCTGCCTGGAGGGCTCCTGTAGGACTGCGTGGGGCCCCAAGGGTGTCAAGCTGTCCCTCCTGGAGTGCGATGTGCCCCGAGGGCAAGGGTGGACACAGGTCGCCTACCCTGTTGGCACTGATACTGTTCTTCAAAGCCAGCACGGCGTCCATGCGCCTCTTCATGTGCTCCTGGGACCCCATCTCCTTCTCCCTCTCCTGCTCGCGGATTCTGGAAGAAGAAGGCACGTTTTTTAACCGCGAGTACCGGGGCACGTTGACTTGCGGTTACAGAACTGCACGGTGGTCACGTCCGTCAAGGAAATAATTAAACGTGACCACATTAAAGACACATGGAAAGAGTTATGTTGAATGTCAATTTCTAGGGAACACTGAAACAGGCTTCTCTGGACAGGCCCCTGGCAACTCACCGCAGGTCCTTTTCTGAACACAAGCAGGAAGTCAGCTCGAAACTAAAAATACAGCTTTATGACGTTCTGACAGTAGGGTAATGATTTAATAATAAAATCGGGGACAGTAAAACAAAAAAAAGATTCTTGTATTTCTTATATTTCTCCTCCAGGGTATCAATGGGGGAGTCTGAGGACGCTACCTTCCCAGGGAAGCCTTCAGGAACTTCACCGCGATCTTGTGATTCTTCTTGGCGTCTTCCACCAGCTTCTGGTGCCTGAGCCCGTGCTCCTTCTGCAGGTGCATGGCTTTCCTGCGGTGGCGGGGGACAGTGGGAACGGAAACTCATGGAGCACCGGCTCTTGAGGGAACAGGTGTCCCTGAGAGCCAGGCCGGCGGCACCTGTGCCCAGGGCGAGAGCGCTGCCGGTGTCCAGGGGCTTGGCTCCCATAGAAGCGGCAGGGAAAGCTGGCAACGGGCCGGATGGGGTGAGCAGGGGGAGGGGTGGGGAGGACCCTGGACGACGACTGGGAGGGAAGGAAATGGGGACCGCACCTGGGGAGCGGGAGTGGGCCTGTGACACACCTGCGGGTGCTGTTCTGCCCTACTCAGCAGCCTGGCCAAACAGGAGGCCCTGGGCGGGCCCTGGCCAGGGCCTCAGGTGGGGCCACAGAGGAGCTGGCTCTGGAGAAGGGCTGAGGCCCCCGGCAGGTCCTGGCCACCCACCTGACCCTCAGCAGCCGGTTCCTCTCGGCCTTCTTCAGGGCCTCCTCCTCGCGGTGCAGCTGCTCGGCCGCGTGTGCCCGGAGGCCCTTCCTGGCAGCCGCTTCCTCCTCTTGGGCAGACGCTTGGACGTCCTCGAGCTGTCCCTTCTGGATCGCAATGTGCCACACGGCGCTCCTTCAAACAAGAGGCACTTCTGTTTGTGTCGGCAAAGGCCACACCCTCTGAGGAGCGTCCATTCCAGGGGTTCCGGGAGGGCCTGGCCACGCAGTTCTGACGACCACCAGTCAAGGGCGGCTCCTCCTCCTGGAAGCCCTCTGGGCCTGCAGCCGCAGGGGAGAGGAAGGCTCCCCCCTTCACCCGCGGCACTACGGGCCCCGGCCTGGCTCGAACGTGGATCTGCACTTCCTGAGTGTCCCCGGCTGGCCCGAGGACCGGTGTGGCACTCTGAAATAGGCCGGGGACACAGGTGGGAGATGCCACCTTTGAAAGAGGCTCCCTGTGGCACAGGAGCACGGCAGTGAGAGACAGGGCCGGGGGGGGTGGGCAGCACAGGACATGGAGGGGAAGTGGGCTGCAGCCATATGAGCACCCTGTGTGACCTACGGGGGGGGGGGGGTCTGGGCGCAGACGGGCGGCGGGAACATCTGACCGTGGCTGATGGATTGCTGGCCCCCAGACCTGAAAAAGAGGGCGATTTGACTGACGTCCCACTTTCTCTGAATAAAGAGAAGGTGACGGTGGAAGGAAGGTCAGAGGCACAGAGGTGCTGCTGGCCTAGAGGATGGGGCAGGGGCGTGGGCCCAGGAAGGAGGGCACGTCTGGGGGCTGGGCAAGGCTGGAAAGAGGCTCTCCCTAGAAAAGAAGGCAGTCCTGCCAGCCCCTCGGTTTTAGCCCAGTGAGATCTGTGTGGGCATCACCTTCGGGGACGCGAGGTCTGCGTGTGCCGCCTGCCGCAGCGCCGGAAGGAAGGCCAGCAAAGGCTCTCAGCCGGGCCCCTGCGGCAGACACCCTGCCCCGGGCGTGGCCAGGCCCCTGCACGGAGCCTGCGGTGCGAGGCTGCCCGTGGCCTTTGGCCTTGCCGCTGGACCCAGGTGAGACAGAAGCTCGAGTCCAGGGACGCAGGGACCGCGTGACACGGGCCACCCGTCCCGAACTTCACGTTTGGCTGATCGTCTGCCTCCCATTACCACGAAGACAGAGGCTCCCCGGACACGGCTTTTCACTTGTTCTATTCACCGGCGAGCCCTAAATGCTTCGAACAGAGTGTGGCCTACAGCAGGTTCTCAACTACCGTTTGTTGAATGAGTGAGCGGCACTACCTGAGCCACGGAGCCACAGATTCAGGCGTCCCGCCTGCACCCCAGTGCACACGAGCCCCCTGGAGGGGCCTGCCTCGCCTGCCCACCCCTCCACCTCCTCGGAGTCCCTGGCTGACGGGGGCTTCTGCCCAGCGTGTGGTCGGCAGCGACACAGGAGGGCCTGAAGGCGCGTCATCCCTGAGAGCAGAGTCCCAAGAATGTGCGTCCGGGGGCACCGCTTGTGGAGGCACAGATCCACGGAGACCCCGCGGCGGCGCTCGTGGTGTGGCTGGTGGCCCAGGGGCTGGTGGCGGGACTTCCCAGGATGGGCCCAGAGCATGAGGACGTCAGGACCCCACTTGAGAGAAGGCTCCTGTCGATGAGGCCGACGGGCCAGCCACGCGGACCCGCCCGCTCCAGGGCTGCGCTGGCCTCAATCCGCTGAGCGCCCTGTCCGCCCGCAGCAGACAGCGGGCCGCGCCCCACTCTGGCACACGCGCCCCTCAGGACCCAGGCGGGAGTGGCGATCTGTGCTCCTGGGAATGGTCACTTCCTCTGCGCACAGGGCTTCCTTCTCCACCCGTGTTCTTGTCACCTGCTGCGATTCTCTGCGGGGCTAGAGCCGCTCAGCTCATCTTGCGCTGCCGGGACGTCCACACGATGACATTTTACAGCGGAAGTGCAGAGGCGCGAGGAACACTCAGTGTACCGCCCCCCACCCCCAGGCGCCGCGTGCAGTAGCCGGTTTTGCTGGGGGAAGGGCCTATGTGAGACTCAGTATGAGGTGGCCAGTCCCCAGGATGACAGCCCATGACCCTGTATCCTGCACGCACACCGTCGAGCAGGCCGCGCCCACCCGGTCTCAGGGTTGATCCAAATGCAGCAGAGGTGATGCGATGTCACTTCCGAGAGGACACTGGGGCTTTTGCTCACCTCTGGGGGCTCAGTGTCCCTTGTCAGCAGCCCCAGGAGAGGCCTGCGGGGGGTTGATCTGAGCGAGCTTGGAAGCTGATCCTCCGTCCAACCCAGCAAACCTCCACACGATGCCGTCTTGACTGACATCTCAAGCGTAACCTCCCGGGAGATCTCGAGCCAGAACCCCAACTACGCTGCTCCTAGGTTCCCGGCCATCCAGGGACGGGGAGGTAATAATGCTTGTCGTGTTAAACCCTGGATGCACCTGGGACTCCCGCTACATAAAAATGCAGACGCGGGGCACATGGGTGGCTCAGTCGGTGAAGCGTCCGACTTCAGCTCAGGTCATGATCTCACAGTCCGTGAGTTCAAGCCCCACGTCGGGCTCTGTGCTGACAGCTCGGAGCCTGGAGCCCGCTTCGGATTCTGTGTCTCCCTCTGTCTTTGCCCCTCACCCACTCACACTCTGTCTCTCTCTCTCTCAAAAATAAATAAAAACATTAAAAAACAAACTGCAGACACGCCCGGACTCCTGCTACGTACAAATGTGGATGTGGGGGCGCCTGGGTGGCTCAGGTCATCTCAGGGCTGCCGGGGTCGAGGCCCATGTCGGGCTCCGTGCTGAGTGTGGAGCCCGCCAAAGACACTCTCTCTCCCTCTGCCCCCCTCTCCTGCTTGCTCTCTCTCTAAAATAAAATAATTACAAAAAACTCGGATGCGCCCGGACTTCCGCTCCACACAAGACCACAGATGCAACTGGGAGCCGTTGTGTGGACTGGAGAAACCAGGCGCCGGGTAAACAGGTATGGTTCTGCACATTTAAAACATGTTTTTAAAATGTTTATTTATTTTTGAGAGAGAGAGCGCAAGCAGGAGAGGGGCAGAGAGAGGGAATCCCCAGCAGGCTCCACGCTGTCAATGCAGAGCCCGATGCGGGGCTCAGACTCACGAACCATGAGATCATGACCTGAGCAGAAATTAAGTCAGTCACTCCACCAGCTGAGCCACCAGGTGCCCCGGCACACTGGACACATTTAATAGGAAGGGACAGAGTGTGTCAGCGGTCCCCAGTGGTCCCCTGGGGCAGGACTGCTGACTGAGGAGAGGCACAAGGGAACGTCTGGGATACATTTTCTCGTGTGTAAATTAGACTCAGGGAAAGCTGGTTAACAAGGCAGCAAATGACAGTCCGGCAGCAGCCAGGCCCACGTGAGCAGCGGCCGGCGGGCAGGCTGCTGGGGTCAGGCCGCAGGAGGAGGGCCCCAGGGCGATCGCTGGAAGGGTCGGCGGACTGGCTACACGTGGGGACCGGGGAAACAGTGAAAACGTTGAGGGTAGCGACAGGCAGGCTGGTCACTGCCACAGGAAGGAGGTGCAGACACGGCGGGGGAGGGTGGGGACGAGCCTGCAGTTCTGTTGGAACTGGTTTCAAGACAGGGACACACACAGACGTGCACGGGTTTGCTGTCCCCGCCTGCTGCAAGGGCCTGGGAGCAGCAAGGTCCTCGCGGCCACGGGCATCAGCGGCGCCCAGCTCTAGACCTCCAAACCCCACTCCTCAGTTACAAACCAGGCTGAGTCCAGAGCTGGGGCGGGAGGATGAATCGGGGGGCGTGGAACGTGTCCTGGTGCCCGAGAGCACTCCAAGAGTGACAGGGACAGGGACGTGTCAAAGGGCCTAGGGGCCAACTTGGGAGGACCGGAGGGTCAAGGCGAATAATGACGGAAGTGACCGTATGCTGCTGACTAAAACAGAAATCAGAGTCTACGCCAAAAAGCAAATGGACGTGGAGAAGACACGCTGTTCTTCACACCAGAAGGCCGGCCCGCGGCCGCAGAAGGAGCGCGGACTTAGAGCGTCTTTGGGGGCCATCACCGCCATCGCCATCATGATTGGCGCAGGCAAGAAACACCACTGAATTCAGACACCAGCGCCTGCAAGGGGGCGAGGACAGGATCCCAGAGTCTCTGAGGGTCCACCACACGTTACGGATTCGTTTCCAAAGGTGTCGCGCTGCGTGGAGAACCCCGGCGGGCACCACCTTGGCCCAGCCACCAAAGTCCCCCTACCGGAAACGGGACCGGTCGCCATCATGCGCCTCGTTGAGAGCCCCCCCCCCCCCCCCCAGAAGGACATGGCATCACTCGGGGGTATTCCAGCCAACAGTCACAAGGAAGCATCACGCAAAAACAACTTAAGGGGCCTTCACTGGCCCATAATCTTCAAAATGTGGAGGCCATGAGTGTCATGGAAGGGTGAGGGGTCTTCCTGGCTGGAGACGGGATAACCCCCTGCAACCCCCAAGTGGGACCCTCTTGCTGTAAAGGATGTCACTAGGACGGCTGGGGCCAAGGGGGCTCGGGGTGTTTTGCGCCGTCAAACAAGGGCCACATAAACGTCCATCGTCCTCCCATGCTCACTCACAGATGGCCCTACCATCCCGGCCACCTCTCTGTCCTCCCGCCTCCCCACTAGATTATGCTAAAGCACCACAGGACCCAGGGCTGGACTGTGCCTAACTTAAAGGAGGGCTGGGTTAGAGACGGATTCCTGCCCCCACCCCCCGCTCCCCGAGAGTCCCTGTGGTCGGGAGGGGCAGGGGACAGCTGTGGCTTTTCCAGCAGCGGGTGGCCTGCTGCCAATGCCCTGTCCTGGCCCTCTGTGCCTTCCTGCGCGTTTCCCAGAGGCTGCCCGGCCAGCGTCTGGGGGAGGGGGCCGCTGTTGGGGGGGAAGCAGGGCACGAGGGACACCAGGAATCTGATCCCCTCCTAAACCCCCTTTCTTGCAGCAGCTAGCTAGAGGCAATGCTGCTGTTTACGTCCCAAACCCAAGCATCAGCGTCTTTGCTGGGGGTGGCTTCTAGAAAGGTTGTGAAATGGCGAAACACTGTTTAAACACGGTGCTGGTGGCTCTCCGGAAGCAGGAAGCAGGAAAGAGGGGAAAGGAAAAGAAGCAGGTGTCATAGTTCTCAGAAATGCAAACAAACACGGGGAAAGTGGGAAACATTTCAAAAAACGTGAAGTCTTATCCTTTCAATGATTTCATTTAACGGGCTCCCTTCCCGCTTCTAGGTAGCTTAAAAGTCGCGCGCAAACTACGTGGGCTGCGTCCTGCCTGTGCACAGGGAGCCCCCCTCCCCCCCCCACCCCCCAACTCACTCGCTCTTCAGCAACGCGGCTCTGAGCTGGGACTGCAGGGCTCTCTCGTCGTCCAGCTCCGTGCACAGGCGTCTGGACACCGCCTGGAGGCGGCCCACGGAGGCGCTGCTGAGGCACGGGGGCAGAGGGGCAGGGGGGCAGGGGAGTGGGGGGGCGGGGAGGTGGCGTCAGCCTGGCCCCCAGAGAAAGCCCCCCGGTGGCCACTATCCCACTGAGGCCTTCAGCTGGCCTCTTCGTTTTCAAGAGAGAAATCTGTCTACACCGGCCAGCGGGAAAGGCCTTCAAGAAAAGCTGCCCCTCTGCCTACTTCTGGCTGCTTGGCCAGGCACAGAACCCGCTAGAACACCTGCCCTGGCCACACCAGTGCCCACTTCGCTCCCGGGGTCAGGGAGCCGGATCTCCTGGTTCCAGCCTGTCCGAGTTGCGGGCCCATTCCGATCAGGGAAGGATCCTGCACACTCGCCCGACTGGAAGCAGTCAGGCGGCCAAAACGCCCCTGGGAGACTCTAGGTAGGGAGTCCACTCTGCACCCTCTTCTGTCCTGGGCTGGGGCCGGCTCAGTGCACCGCCCAGGCACCCGACCGCTCAGGCATGTTCTGAGATAATCACAGATGATCACGGGGTGGCCAGTGGGGCTGTGTGGAAATAGCCTTGGGTGACAAAGACCTCAGGACCGGTGTGTGCATACCATGGATCAGGACCCCACACGTGTACGGCTGGGGAGTGGGTTTCCAGCAGCTGGTGTGGCCCTCATTTCTCGACACCCAGCCTGCTGTGTCCCATAGAATCAGGTGGATTTTAAAGTCCTACAAAAGAGCCTGTCTCTGCCTGCAGGGGGCTGGGCTGCAGGCCTCACGACGCTGCTGCTGGGTGAGCTGTCTGGCACCTTGTCCTGTCTGTCCTGTGACCCCCCAGGACTCCAGCCTCCAGCCGCCAGGAGGCCCCCTACACTCCTGGGGCCAGTGGGGCCCAGCGCTCGTCCCTTCCTGGAAGCAAGTGGGGCAGCTACATTCAGATTCTGGCTCAGAGCGCCAGGACCAACGTCCCACCGTGTCCCCGCTCAGCAGGGTGACCCCGGGCAGCTCACTTAGTGTCCCTGAGTCCCTCAAAGGGCTGCTGTGAGACCAATAGGGCCTGAAGTGCATGGACGCCACCTGGCTCACCTGTGGACACCAGCCCCGGGCGCGGGGAGCTCCAAGCAGATGTGTCCACGTGAGGTAGCCGCGCAGGCCTCTGACCCCCTGCCTGTCCTGTCCCCTCATCTGGGTAGTGGCACTACCTGGCTGGCCGATCGAGACAAAGCCAGTCCTGATGTTTCTTCCCCTAAGCTCATTGGTGTCCCTGCCCCGTCCCCACAGAGTGGCCTCTCTTTTTGGGCACTTCTACGGCTTTGCACATCCTCACCCCCAGAATGTTCCTTCCTAGTCCCTGCAGGCAAGTTGTTTTTCTTACTCAGGTTCCAGCCTGGAGGCAACTCCTCAGGAAGCCTCCCTGGCCACCTGCCTCAAAGGGACCACCTCTCCTGACCTCACGGCCACCAGCTCTCTTGTCCTTGTGACCACCTGTCTCTTTCCGTATCGGGGTGCGTCTGTTCCCCACCCTGGAGGGCGGCCAGTCTGCTTCCTCGTGCACCCGAGGGCAGCAGGTGTTAGTACAGATGACGAGTCGGGTGACCGGACGCCTTCTGCTGCGGCACTGGGGGCCCCCGCCACCCGCCCCGCTCGGCGCCCGGGGCGCACGACCTACGTGTTGTTGGCCTCTCTCCCTGCAGCCACCTCGGCCGCCACGCTCGCCTGCTGCTTGGCGATGAGCTCTATCCTCTGGCGGCAAGCACGCAGCTCTCCTCTGCAGGGAAGTCAGAATCCGCATAAGCAGTTCTCTGGGATTGAGCCTCTCCTCACGCTCTCCCTCGGGAGCCTCGGGCAGAAACCCATCTTCCTTCAGCTCCCCTAACCCAGGCCAGGGGCCGCGGTTATATGTCCCCCCTCGTCCAGGATAGGGGTCGCGGTCATCGGTCCCCCCTCACCCAGGCCAGGGGCCGCGGTTATATGTCCCCCCTCGTCCAGGGCAGGGGTCGCAGTCATCGGCCCCCCCCTCACCCAGGCCAGGGGCTGTGGCTATATGTCCCCCCTCGTCCAGGCCAGGGGCCCCGGTCATCTGTCCCCCCTCACCCAGGCCAGGGGCCGCGGTTATATGTCCCCCGTCGCCCAGGCCAGGGGCTGCGGTTATATGTCCCCCCTTGTCCAGGGCAGGGGTTGCGGTCATCGGTCCCCCCTCACCCAGGCCAGGGGCTGCGGTTATATGTCCCCCGTGACCCAGGCCAGGGGCCGCGGCTATATGTCCCCCCTCGTCCAGGCCAGGGGCCCCAATCATCTCTCCCCCCTCACCCAGGCCAGGGGGCCCCGGTCATCTGTCCCTCCTCACCCAGGCCAGGGGCCCCGGTCATCTTTCCCCTCACCAAGGCCAGAGGCCCCGCTCATCTGTCCCCCCTCGCCCAGGCCAGGGGCCCCGGTCATCAGTCCCCCCTCATCCAGGCCAGGGGCCCCGGCCATCTGTCCCCCCTCATCCAGGCCAGGGGCCCCGGCCATCTGTCCCCCCTCATCCAGGCCAGGGGCCCCGGTCATCTGTCCCCCTTGCCCAGGTTAGGAGCTGAGGTGACATCATCTTTCCAGGGATTTCTCTCACACAATCAAGCTGCCTGATCAGGGTCTTGTTTCCTGAAAGCCCTTCAGAGGGGCCACCGTGTGACCTCAGCCCAAATGAGAGTTCACGGGAACCGGCACACGTGAACGTGGCCAGGCGTGTAAGGGCACCGGGGAGAGGCCTGGGAGGGCCGCACACCCGGCACACAGCTGCAGCACCTCGTCAGCGTTCTAGAACTCCCAGACCCGACAGGACAAGCGACCGACGTGTGGGCCTGGATCGAATCCGATTCAAAACTCTAGCTCCTGTGATGAGAACAGCAGAACCAAACCCAGAGCGCGGGCTCTAAGCCAGCCTGGAGGACACGCAGGGAACCGCCGTGGTTGCGCGGCCGGGAGATGCTCACTTCCTCAGGGGAGGAACCGGGCGGAGGTCCGGTGGAAGGAGGTTTTTACTCGCTCCGGGGACAAGTAGGCAGGAGTGATGCCTGCAGGCGGCGGTCACACAACTCAGCAGACAGAAATCACAGGCACACGCACCCACAGGGAAAGAACCCACAGGCGAAGGTGGGCAGGGGCACGTGGGTCACAGCGGGGACCATGTGTTTTCCACTTTCCCGTATGGCCTTCTCTTCGCGGACGTTTGGGGAACACGCGCTACCAGTGTTAGCGCGGGTCAAGCCGGAGCGGACCCCGGGGCAGGACGCGCCGACCCGGGGCCCAGCCCCACGCAGGCCACCAGCGAGGCCCGGGCCCCGCACGACCAACGGGGACACCCTCTGCACGCCTCACGTGACGGCCAGGAGGGCAGGGGGAGATCCGTCCATCGAGGCCGGCCCCGAGGTCGCCAGGGTCGGAGGCCCGGGCAGAGCCGAAGCCTCCGGAGCACGACGGCCGCCCCGCCCCCCGCTCGCCCCGCCCCCCCCCCCCCCCCCTCGCCGCAGCTCCCTCCCCGCCGCCGTCGCCTCGCCGAGCCCACCTGGTTTTCCGCACGAGCAGCTCTTTCTCCTCCCGCAGCGTCTCCAGGCGGCCCAAGGTCCCCCGCAGGCCGCAGGCCTGGAACCTGGCTGGGGCGGCTGTTTTCTTCCCACCTGGGTCAGCATCGGCGTTCCCCGGGCTTAATGCGGAAGGACAGCGGCGGCCCTCGCGCGCTGCTCGCCCCCGCCCGGCTCCACCTTTCCGCCGCCGCCGCCGGGGGCGCCCAGGCTGGGGTGCGGGGAGCAAGGGGCCCGCCCGGAGTAGTTACCGGCGGCGGCCTCCCGAGTCGGCACCCTTCTCAGCTGCCGGAGGAAGAAATTCAACCTGGAACTCTGGAGCCTCTAGTTCATCTCTTTCTAGAAATCCAGGCAAGAGAAAAAACACAAAGTAGACGCAGACGTTCAAGTCTGAAGCACTGGGACGAACCTAGACAAGCTCGCATCTGCAGGCGACGATGCTGGTGGCCTTAGAGCAATGGTTGTCAAAGCGCGGCCCGGGGAACCCTGGTGGGAGCGCCTAGAACTCTCTGGGAGCGTCTGCAGTCAAAACTATTTTCCTAGCAGTACTGGAACACCGTTTGTCCTCTCACTCTCGTTTCACGAGTGTAGAATGCAGTTTCCCAAGGTCCACGTGACGGCTCGTGTCACAACAGACTAACACGCCCGGGCGGGAATCCAGCTGTCTTCTGACGAGCCACACTCTTCTCGTTACATACAACAGGTTCAGTTTTGCTGTTTTCACTGAGTACATATAAGAAGTTTTTCAGCTTTAATTTTTAATACACTCGATATTAAAGAATGTAACTGACGTAGGGGTGTCTGGGCGGCTCAGTCGTGCGTAAAGAATTTTAAGAGAACACAGAAGTGGGAAGGGGCCTACTGGCCAAATTTAGAACAAATTGAGCATCAAAATAAACGGGGCAGAGGGGCCCCTGGGGGGCCCAGTCGGTTAAGCATCCGACTTCAGCTCAAGCCATGATCTCCCGGTTCATGGGTTCGAGCCCCACGTCAGGCTCGGTGCTGACAGTTCAGAGCCTGGAACCTGCTTCAGATTCTGTCTCCCTCTCTCTCTGCCCCTCCCCTGCTCATGCTCTGTCTCTCTCTCAAAAATAAATAAACATTAAAAAGTTAAAAAAAAATAGTAACCGACAGGAAAAACACTTTCTGGTTGCAACGATTTTTAAGAATGTAAAGGGGTTCTCTGACAAAAAAGTTGGAGAATTATTATCTTATGCAATTTCTCTCTACCCTTCATTAAATCTCAGTGAAAATGACTACAAAGGAATTCAACAAGGCGTCAGTGAAAATCACAAGGAGTACAGGAGGAAGAGAGGAGACAAAAAGCCTGTACATTTGGGAAGACGGAAAGGTGGGGACGAATTTACTACCCCCCCATACCTCACCTCACAGCTCCTCACCTCAGCTTGCCTTGCCACACCTCACCTCTTCTCACCTCACCAACCTCAGCTCACCGCGCCTCACTGCACCTCACCTCACGACGCTCACTGCACCTCAGCTGACTTCACCTCACCGTATCTCACCTCGTCTCGCCACAACTCACCTCACTGTACCCCACCTCGCCACACCTCACTTCTCCTTACAACACTTCACCACAGCTCAGCTCACCACACCTCACCTCATCTAACCACAACACCTAACCACACCTCACCTCACCTCACCTCACAGTTCCTCACCCACCTACCTCACCACACCTCACCTCACGCTTCACCCCACCTCACCACAGCTCAGAAACGGAGAAACGAGCCGCGCTGCAGTTAGATGGAGAACCAAGGAAACTAGTCCAGGTTTGATTGTCTTGCCTGGTGTCCAGCACTAGCCCAAATCGAGGCCTATCTTGGATTATCGGATTATTTTTAAATCTATAAACTTCCAGGGAAAGAAAACCAAAATAGGTCACAATCAAAGGGATAAAAATGGCATCCTATTTCTCAATAGAGACGCTGGAAACGAGAAAACTGTAATCTGTCGCTTTCGAGAATCTCGGCCATAATTTATCTTTTTTTTCTTCAACTAAAGACAGAATGATATAAACTTTGAGGAAAAAAAAATAAGCCTAAAAGATACAGTCTTTCCAAAGAAAGGGAATTCAGGGAAACTATAAAGCACGTCATTTATCTTCATTGTTGCCAAAACACCTGTTATCTGTGAAAAGACTTTTATTACCATCTTCCACAATCGGGACATTGTCCAAAAGCTCCTTCGTAGGGAACTGGTTAGCGTCTTCTTCCATCTTGGGAAGCAGAAATTAGCTACAAAAAAAATTGTAACAGGTATAGATGAATAGGATCATAGTTAAAAACCATAAATATCGGATTTCATACGCATTAACACTTTTCTCTTGTAAAAAGACATTAAGAAAATGGATGAGGGGCACCTGGGTGGCTCAGTCAGTTTAGCACCCAACTCTTGGTTTTGGCTCAGGTTATGATCTCATGGTTCGTGGGCTCAAGCCCCACGATGGGCTCTGTGGTGACAGTGCAGAGCCCGCTAAGGATTCTCCCTCCTTCCCTCTCTCTCTGTCCCTCCCGGGCACACGCTCCCTCCCTCTCTCTCTCTCTCAAAATACATAAATAAACTTTTGTAAAAAAGAAGACAAGAAAATGGACAAGCCACAGACTAGGAGAAAATATCTGCAGCAGAGAAATCTGACAACAGTCGCATATCCAGAATATATAAAGAGCCCCTGAACATCAACAACATAAAGTCCAAACTCCGACTGAAAAGGGGCAGGAATTTTAGAACAGACGTGGCAAGAGGAGGTACACAAATGGCCAACGAGCTTGTGACACTCGCGCCGCAGCATCAGTCCCCGGGGAAACGTGAAGTAAGACCATCACGAGACACTGCTGCACACCTGTGAGAACGCCCCAAATCGAAAATACGAACACTGGCCCAGCACGGGACCCGGAAACCCTCCTCCAGGACGTGCCCGGGAGAAACCAGAACACATCCCTCAAACGACCTTGCACACGAGTGTTTACCCAGAGGGCCCCCAGCCGGAAAACAACCCAAGCGCCCGTCGTCGTGAGCACGTGCCGCTGCTCGGGAACAAGAAGGAACCGAACGGATGCGCACGAGCGTGTCGCAGGGGCCTCGCCGGAGGTGAAGGAAGCCACACACGGAAGAGAACCGGGAAACCCCCATTCAGGCAAAACTACCTGCCGGCGGCCGTGGATCTGGGGTCAAAGGCGAGGAGTGGGAGGGGCGCGAGGGCACTGCGGGGTGGGGGATGTTCTGCATCATTTCTAGCGGTGGTTGCACACGTGACGATCAAACCTCATCCAAACGAACCTTCGGGATGTGCGTGCTATATAGCACGTCGCGTGTTACGGGGCAGGTCCGAAGCAACCCTTAAGGAATTTCAGAACATCCCTCACGCTTTAGTTCTTTGAGGGACCTTAGGGGCCTGCCTGCCCAGAACTCGTGCGGAATGTTGATATTATGTAGGAGATGCTACAATTGTAGATGAATTTGTCTTTCATGTTTCACTTTACAATTGCCTCGGAATCATTGACTGAAAAATATTTTCAAAGCCTAATAATGTTTCCTGGATGAATCAATAATAAGTCAAGGCCAGCGATTCCTTTTAAAAAATGCTGCAAAGAAACAATCACGCATTACAGTTCTGAGAGGCAAAATTTCAAGGCATCTTGTCAAATGCCAACAATATTCCTCCTACTTGAGAAAACCTATTAACCCCCCCCCCCCAATCTGTGAATGGCAGAGCTTTTAGAACATATTTACAAAGTGGCCGAGTCTGTTCTGCTCGCGCTCATGGACTCCATGTGCTCATCACAGCGCAGCTCAATTGTCTCCCGGATGGATGGCAGCCTGGTACGAGGTGGATCATCACACATACAGTTCCATTGAAGATGCCATTAAACCACATACACTTCTTTTTAAATTTTTTTTTTTTTACATTTTATTTATTTTTGATAGAGAGAGACAGAGCACGAGTGGGGGAGGGGCAGAGACAGAGGGAGACACAGAGTCCGAAGCAGCTCCAGGCCCCGAGCCGTCAGCACAGAGCCCGACGCGGGGCTCGAACTCACAGACTGCGAGATCATGACCTGGGCCGAAGTCGGACGCTTAACCGACTGAGCCACCCAGGTGCCCCGACACTTCTTCTTTTTTAATGTTTATTTATTTACTTTGAGAGAGAGAGAGAGAGAGAGAGGGGGGGAGAGAGAGAGAGAGAATGAATCCCAAGCAGGCTCCATGCTGTTGGCGCAGATCCCGACATGGGGCTCGATCTCACGAACCACGAGATCATGACCTGAGATGAAATCAAGAGTCACACGCTCAACAGACTGAGCCACCAGGTGCCGCTGAACCACGTGCACTTTGAATGTCCAGTGAAACAGGGCAGTTCCAGACAGGGAGCCTCTGATGCCTCTTAAATTCTCACTAAAACCATAGCAGAAGGATTCAGTTTTTTCAACACACGCATCTACAAGGACACGGCAAATGGGAGAATAAACAGCTTGAACAAAACAGAAGCCGGGAGTGTGAGGCGGTAGCAGCCCTGCAGGCAGAGGTACGGACCGACCTCCAGGGGAAAACTTGAGCCATAAAAACCCACGTGTGCCCCACTGCCCGTGGAAGGCCCCAGAACTCGGTGTCTATGGGGATGAAGTAGAATCGGAAACAGATTTGCTAAAACATGCGTAAGAGGCAGTTGGAAGTTCCATTTCCATTTTAGGCATGTGGCTGTCCAGCGTGCCAGCCATCACACTAAAAATAACCACAAACGCCGCATAAAATTGTATGTTAATTGCCTTAAGAACCTTGAAGACTTGACTAGAAAGTAAGAAATCATCAGGTCAAAATCTAAGTGAAGGCAAGATTGTAAACAGGTGAAAGGGCCAAGGTGTAACAAAACAAACAAACAAACAAAAGGTCTCCTTTTAAATTGGATTAAAAGACCCATAGCAACAACCAAAAAATCTAACTGTCCACTATTGGAGAGACATCTAAAACACAAGCTTACAGAAGCACTGAAATTTTTTTAATGTTTATTTATTTTTGAGAGAGAGAGAGAGAGAGAGAGGGCAAGTGGCAGAGGGGCAGAGAGAGAGAGGGAGACACAGAATCCAAAGCAGGTTCCAGGCTCCGAGTTGTCAGCACAGAGCTCGGTGCAGGGCTCAAACCCATGAACTGTGAGACCTTGACCTGAGCCAAAGTCAGACGTTCAACCGACTGAGCCACCCCGGCGTCCCGAAGCGACAATTTTACATCCACGTGTGTTCACTAATGGAGTCACAGAGGAAACGGCACAGATCGACAGAACAAGGAAGAAGTCAAAATGCAAACTCTCGTGGGAAAATTTCACACACCGCTCTCAGGAACTGATAACAAAAGCAGATAGCAGAAGTCGTTAATGACACTGGACATCATTAACAAACTGAACGTGGCAGACATACAGAGAGCATACCAGCGACAGAATTGCAAGTGCTCCCTGAAGGCACACACTGAATATTTACAAAAGCCGTCTCCTGGACCCGAAGCAGGTCTCAATAGATTTTAAGAGACTAAAACGTACAAGGCTTTGTACAGCATAAGGAACATGGTCAGTTATACTGTGACAGCTTTGTGTGGTGGCAGACGGTGACTACACTTGTCACGGTGGTGACTCTGCAATGTACAATATCAAATCACTAAGGGGTGCACCTGAAACAAACACAGTATTAATATCGTATGCCAATTATTCCTCAATAAAAACAATCATAAAAAGCTTGTTCTCTGACCAAAAGTCACCAGCCCAAATCAATAACAAAGAGAGAAGTATTTCTAGAAAATAAGAAACATACTTCTAAGTAACCCATGGGTCAAGGGAAAAAAATCATGCTGGAAACAGTAAAATACTTTGAGCTGAGTTACAAGGACAGTAGCTCCAATCAACCATAGCGCAGCTGACCCCACGCAGAGCAAACTCCTGAACTTCACACAAAAACGGCATTAGGAAAAGGCTAAAAGTTAATGCACGAAACATCCAGCTCGAGTGGCTGCAGAAAAAACTGCGAGATGAACCCAAAGAAAGTGGAAGAAAGCAGACTGAAAATATTAACAATTCATGCAACAGAAACGAACGTACGTGATCGAGATGCTCCTGGAAACCAAGAGTTTGTATTTTTAAAAGACTAAAATTGATAAATATGTCAGGAAAACATTAAAGTAGGCATGAACAACTTTATGCCAGTAAATTTGAAAATGTAGACAACGGACAAATTATTAGAGAAATATTACTAATCAGAATTGTTTGACCAAAAAAACCTTCCAAAGTCCCACAAACATAAAAGAAACTCAATCAACAGTCAAATGCATTCCCAGGAAGAACACTCCAGGCTCAGAGGCTTCCCCATCCACTTGTGGGAAACACGCCGGGCGCAGACCACTGGGTTCACACGCACCCCCTCCCGGAGGGACAGGCAGGTCCGGACTTCTCTCCTGGGGCTCACGCAGCCTTCGTCACCAGAGCCCGACACCGACAGGGGAGACCGGAGACGGGGAGCTCCTGTCGCTCAGAGCGCAGACACGAAAATGCAGAGAGAGGCATCGTTGGCCTGGATCCGCAGTGTCAACACGGCATAAAACTTCAGGACCACGGCGCGTTTACTTAGCATCGGAAGTCAGCTTAATTCACCCCGGTAACAGACCGAAGGAAGAGAATTATATGATCAACTCGACAAGTGTGGGGAAAAAGTATTGATAAACTTCAACATGCCACTTATGCTTTAAAAAAAACGTGGCAATCTTACATTAGGAACAGTCTCCCTTCATGTAACAAAGGCTACACGCTGCCGACAACGTACAGGAGGCATCACGCATCATCCTAGACGTTAAAAATGTTCTTTTAAGACGGAAAACAGGGGCGCCCGGGTGGCTCAGTTGGTTAAGTGTCCGACTTCGGCTCGGGTCGTGATCTCACAGTTTGTGGGTTCGAGCCCCGCGTCAGGCTCCATGCTGAGAGCTGGAGCCTGGAGCCTGCTTCGGATTCTCTCTGCCCCTCCTCCCCCCCTCAAAAGGTGAATAAAAAATTAGAAAAAGAAACAGACGGAGAACAAAACAAGGGCTTCGCTGAGCTACTTCCTTCCACGGGCACTCCTGCCTCCCAGCTAGAACCTTTGGGGTAAAAGGACCAAAAAGGCATTCAGAAATGGCAATGTTTTCAGATAACATAGCCGTGTACATAGGAAATCCAAATGAGTATACAGACCTCCCTCATGAAAGTTATCGAGACGATGTTGTAATGTCGTTAGATATAAATGCAATAATAAAAACCAAACATATTCCCATTTATCAAAGATTTGGAAAAGATGCCATTTACAATTCCATCAAAAAATACGAACTGCGTAAGGACAAACACAACAAAAGGCTGCAGGACCGCTCAGGAGGAAATGACGGAGCCTCCCCGGGTGACGGCAAAGGAGGCCTAAATAATAAATAAACGGACCAGATGATCCTGACACCTCAACAAGTGGGTGTCATGGGGGAAAGGGGGATCGGGAGGCCTTTTTAAGTGAAAAGGTCCGGAAGACAAAAGTCCACCTCCTGCCGTGTGGGGGTCCTGTTTGGAAGCAACTGTAAAAGACGTTTTTGAGATCATGTGGGAAAGTGAACACAAATTGGCATTAGATTTTATTAAGAAATTCACGTTAATTTTGTTGGGGTTGACGATGATTTTGCAGTTATGCGAAAAGTGAGTCTTCAGCCGTTGGAGCTGTATTTACCGGCCCAAACCCACGAACCGTGAGATCGTGACCGGAGCCAAAGTCGTACGCTCAACCGAGTGGGCCACCCAGGCGCCTCCAGGGTTTCTTACACAGGACACCAAAGTCATTAGCCATGAGAGGAAAAGCTGGCAGGTGGTCACGTACATTTAAATTAAAAACTGTCATTCAGATGATGCCCTCGGGAGAGTGAGAAAAAAGTTACAAGCCAGAAGCTAAATTCAACACATTATCCTAAAGGTCCTCCGCATCAAGACCACGCAAGGATTACCCACAAATCAGTAAAGAAGGTGGCAGTCCGGGGGCAGCGGCAGGACCCACACAGGCACTTGACCATTGAGGACATTCAAATGGCCAGGAAGTGGGGCAGCCATGTGTCCAGTGTGACCGCGTGCCCCACTTCATGCCTGTTTTCCTGGCATTATTAAGAGTGTTTCCCTTTAACTCTTAGCCAAGTCGTGCTTTGGACGATACACTATTTCTTGGTAATGAACAACACCAACAACAACAATTGTCCAACCTCATTTGTAATTAGGGAAACGAAAGTTAAAGTCACAATCTCCTATCGTTACGTGGTCATCACACTTGGTAAGACATCACAAGCCCGACAGTGGCAGGTGCGTGAGTGAGGCAGCGGGAACGTTCACTCGGCCATGGCGGGAGCGTGGGAGCGAGAGCGGGGACAATCACTTCCAGAGAGTCTGGCGTCACCCGGTAGAGTTAACGAGCGCGCGCCTCCGTGCGGCTCTCCCGCCGCTGCTGCAACAACTTCCCGCAAACCCAGTGACTTCACAGATTTACTGCCTTACGATCCTGACGTCGGATTCTGAAATGAGTCTCACTGGGTGAAAATCAAGGTGTGGGCAGGACAGCGTTCCCTTCTGGACGCTCTAGGGAGGATTTTTGTTTCCAGAGGTCACGCACACTCCTGGGCCCACTGGACCGCCTTCAAAGCCAGCAGCGTCAGTGTGGTCTTTCTCCTGGGGCCCCCTGACTCTCTCTCTCCTGCCTCCCTGTCCCACTTCTGAGGACCCTGTGTCTGCACTGGGCACATGTGGATAATCCAGGACAATCTCCCCATCTCCAGACACCTGGGTAACAACCTCAGTTCCCCTGCCGCGTCATCTAACATATTCCCAAATTCCAAGGATTAGGTCATGGATCTCTCTGGGCACCATTCTGTGCCCCCCTACCCTCTGACTCAGCGGTGCCTCTCCTAGGTGTGTGCCCTACGGAAAGTCTCAGCCGTTATGCTCGTGTCCCGGAGCTGTCACAGCATAAGCGTGGCACACCGGGCGTCTCAGGACAACAGAAGTGTATTCTCTCACACTTCCGGAGGGCAGGAGTCTGACATCAAGGTGCCGGCAGGGCCTTGTTCCCTCTGAAGCACTACAGCAGGGTCTGTCCCAGGCCTCCCTCCCAGGTTCCGAGAGTTCCTGGCCCGTGGCAGGGCAACTCCAACCTCCGTGTGATGCTCTGAGTGCACATCTACGTTCAAATACCTCTCTCTCTTTTTTTTTAATGTTTATTTATTTTGGAAGGAGAGAGAAACAGAGCATGAGCGGGGGAGGGGCGGAGATAGAGGGAGACACAGAATCTGGCAGCACGGAGCCCGACGCGGGGCTCAAACTCATGAACCTCAAGATCATGACCTGAGCCCAAGTCAGACGCTCAACCTACTGAGCCACCCAGGCACCCCTTAAATACCTCCTTTGTATAAAGACGCCTGACATATGGGATCAGGGGCCCACTCTCCTCCAGTGTGACCTCATCTTACTGAATTCCATCCCCAGTGACCCTATTCCCAAGTGAGGTCACATTCTGAGATGCCAGGGGTTAGAGCTTCAACCTATGATTTTTTTTCCCCCTGAAGAAACACAATTCAATTCATCACAGACTTAAACAACAGGAGACATAACACGACCTCAGAGAGCAGCAGCAACTCTGGGAACAAAGCCCCATGGCCACCAACAGCAGAAAACACCGACAGCGTGATCTGGCCTACAGAGTGCTGGATGGTTACGAGGAAGGAGCCGGCGCCGTGTCACAGAGCGGGTGCGCCTCTTCCACACGACTGATGGGCAGATGGTGCACAGCACTCACCCTTCTTCCCTCTGGAAGCTTCCGGACTAGGTTCCCCAGGAGGGGCAGGCAAAGCAGGACCCGGGGTGGCCCAGAGCTGGCTGTCAGGGCCTGAGTAGGAGGAAGGCAGCGCTGAGAAGGGCATCAGAGCCCAAGCAGGGTGGAGGGCGAGCCCGCGGTGAGCCGCCCAGCTCAAGCCTGGGAAGGGTGACGCGGCCACTAGCCTCAAAGTATCTCCCAACAAAATGCGCGTTCATTACAGAGGGAAAAAGGTAACTTCCCAGCGCAGACATTGGCAGACACCACTTTGATTAAGTGATCAAGGCAAACATCATCTGTAATGTGACAAATGGGCCACCATGAGCCACCTGACAGGATGGAATGGGATGAAGAAAGTTGTGCATAAGTTCTGTGACTTTCCTGCCAAGGATGCATAATGCGAATCTAATCTTGAGGAAACATCAGACAACCCAAATGGAAGAGCTTTCTACAAAGTCACCGCCTGCAGCCATCAAAGGTGCCAGGGTCATGGGGGCCAAAGAAAGGCTGGGGAATGCTGTGGACCGAAAGACACCGAACAAACACTAAGTCGCTATGATGACCGAGTGCTGTGCGACGTCCCAGACTGAGTCCTTTTTGCTTTTGTGACTTTACGGGATCAACTGTCAAAATGTGCTTGACTGGGCTGAGGACCAGCAGTAGTGACACATCCATGTGACTCTCTTGACCTTGATGGTCACGTGGACCATGGTCATGCCCGAGAGGGCCCTTGCAGGTAGGAAATACTCAAAAGTACGGTGGTGGTGGTGATAAAGCTTCATGCAAGCTACTCCTTCTCAAATGCTTCAGGAAAAGGAAGATTGTTGGTGCTCAACTTGCAACTTTTATGCAACTTGGCGTTGTTTCAAAATTGAAAAAGAATATACACCGTATCATTCCATTTATATGAAGTTTAACAACATGTGGAATTTAATCATATTGCTTAGGAATGCACACATAGGTGGGACACCTAGAGAAAAGCAAGGGAGTTAGACTCACAAACCAGCTCACGGTCCTGGGGGGAGGTCTGCCAGGCAGGACAGGGGTGGGTTGACTTGTGCGGTGCTAACACGCTTTTATTTCTGGACTTGGGGGGTCGCCACCGATGTTCACTTTAAAACCAGTGTGTACGCTGTGCTCATGAATTTCCGCACGGCTTACCCGCAGAGAGTGAGTGCGGGAGTCTTCTGAGCTGCTGCAGACCAGACTGGGGCCTGCTCACGTGCTCGGCGCCCAGGCCCCACCTGCCCCTCGCCTGCCCCTCACCTGCCCCCTCACTTGCTCGGCACCTGCTCCTCATCTGTCCCTCACCTAATAAGTGCCCAGTCCCCACCTGCTCCTCACCTGCTCAGTGCCCAGTCCTTGCACACGTTCAAGGAAGCCTCGCTCAAGCCAAAACTTCGAGCGGATAAACGAGTATCCGCTGGTGGACGACGTCGGAGCGGAGGCCCTCGCGCTTCCCAGACCCGGTTATCCTTTGCAGAACCGAGTCGGGAGGCCCTGGGGACTCCGCAGGGCGCCCTCCCACCCCGCCCGAGGTCCCCTCACCGCCGCAGCGGAGGCGCGGCGACCACGAGCGGCGGGCGCGCACCGCCGGGCGCAGGGCCCCCGAGACCCGCCGCAGCAGGCGCCGGCCCGGCAGGACTTGGGCGGCGAGGGCGCTGGGCCGCGTCCGAGGAGCTACGCGGCGGACGGACCCACCTCTCTGCCGACCGGAGCGGGTCGGAACGGCTCGCACGGCGGCTCCTCCGAAGCTCCGCGTCGGCGGCGTCGGCGGCGGGCGGCTCCATGGCAACGGGCGGCCCCAAGCGGCGGGGGAGCTCGCGCGCCGCACGCAACCCCCGTTCTCGCGATGGTTCTGTCCGGCGCGCCCCGCGCAAGCGCAGTGCGCCCGGGATGCAGGCCGCGTGCGGAGGGGCTCGGAGAGGACGGCGCCGCTGGGAGGACCGGACCCGGCACCGGGTCGGCGCTCCGGGTTTGGCCCAAGGCGACCTAAGTTCGGACGGGCTGTCAACCCTGAAAACTAGGTGTGTTCACGTAAAATCTGCATTTCCCCTGCTTTGCGCAAGGGGCGGGGGGTGAGCGGGCACAACGTGCAGGCTGCGCTGGAGCGGAATCGAGCCTCGCCTCGCTCCCCCCCTTCCCCCGTCCCCCGAGGCCCGGGGTCGCCGTTATACCGTAACTCCTGCCCGTCTTTCCTGTCAGGCGACCTTCCTGGCGCGGGGGTGTGTGTGACGAAGGGCACCTCCCGCCAGGCCACGCAGGGGGCGTCCGGCCACCCGAGGGCGTGGGTGCACCTCTGCAGAGACTTGCATGTGACTTGCAAGGTGGCTGGCCCCGCTAGCCGCGTGCTGGCTTTGACCCCTGCCTCCTGGTGCCACAGTGAGGTCCAGGAAGTCCTTTAAGTTTGTGCAGGGAAGACGATCCATCAGGGCCACCAAGCCTCGCAAAAAGCGCAGCAAAGGTGGGAACGGTGGGAGCCAGCCGGTGGCAGCACGCTCCTGCGCCCTCATCGCCCGCTGGTGTTGGCCAGGGCTTCTCCCTGCTCAGAGTGAGGGACCTCGGGGAGACCGAGGTCACCGTATCAGCCCCCGGTGGTAGCCCCTTTACCAGAAATTCTACTTCTCTTCCCCACCCACGCACATGGCGACATGGCGGGGCTTCTTTCTCCCCAGCTTTGCCTTTCTGGGCCTTTCCACATTAACCATCAATACACTTTCTACTGTCGAAGGAAAGGAGAGCAAAAGACTGGAAACACTCCAGTGTTCACCAGTAGGAGCTGCGGGAAGAGGGTGTCGGGAAAGGTGTGCAGCCGCGCCCTGGAGCAGCTGTGAAAGACTGCTCCCAGGTTCTGTCCCAGAGTGGCCTTCAGAACGTATTGTTAAGAAAGATAATAATAAAGTTGCAGAACAGCGTGTATGGTATTTTGCTAAGAAGGGGTAGAAGCAGTAAGAATGTACATGGCTATTTTCCTACCTTGAGAGGTAACGTGCAAACGGTGACCCACCAGGGTCAGGAAGGTGAGGTGTGTGCAGAAACTAGATTTCTCCACATGCGCTTGTCCCTTTGGCTTTGGAACTGTGTAATGACAAAGCCAAAAGTAAATCAATTCCTAAAAATCGGAAGCAAAATGAAACAAATGATCCGAACGGTATGTCAGGTTGAGGGCTTAACCACACAGAAAATAGTTCAAGTGACATTAAAACCCAACACTTTGTATAAGTAGTAACGGCAAAAAGAGCTGCAAAGAAATCTCAAACTGTTTGCATTAATCCTGGTCTTGGTAATAATATTGCCGTTGCTATTTTGGAATTGTGTAAAGTGGGATAGAGCAATTAAGTAGTGTGGTTAATATTAGGAGCCAATAAGGGCACCTGGGTGGCTCAGTAGGTTGAGCCTCCAACTTTGGCTCAGGTCAGGATCTCGCAGTTTGTGAGTTCAAGCCCCACGTCAGGCTCTGTGCTGACAGCTCAGAGCCTGGAGCCTGTTTTGGATTCTGTGTCTCCCTCTCTCTCCCCCTTCCCTGCTCATGCTCTGTCTCTACCTCTCAAAATTGAATAAACGTTAAAAAAATTTTTTTTTAAATATTAGATGCTTTTAAATATCAATGCTTTTAGCTTGAGAGAAGAGATGGAAAATAAGTTAAAAACCTGTAATCTTGGATTTCAATGGGAAATATTAGTATGACTTAATATCTTTTAAAAATGTATTTCTTAGCTCTATCCACTGGAGAGGTCTAGAACTGTCCAATATGGTAGCCACTGGACACATGTGGCTATTTAAATTGAAAATTAAATTAAAAAGGGGAGCCTGGGTGGCTCAGTCGGTTAAGCGTCCGACTTTGGCTCAGGTCATGATCTCACGGTTGGTGAGTTTGATCCCTGTGTCAGGCTCTGTGCTGACAGCTCAGAGCCTGGAGCCTGTTTCAGATTCTGTGTGTGTGTGTGTGTGTGTGTGTGTGTGTGTGTGTGTGTGTGTGTCTGCCCCTCCCCCACTCACAGTCTGTCTCTCAAAAATGAATAAATTTAAAAATGTTTAAAAATTAATTAAAATTAAATACTTGAACAGACATCTTTACACCAATGTTCATAGCAGTGTTATTCATAATAGCCAAAAGGTGGAAACGACCCAAATGTCCATCAGTGGAAGAATGGAAAAACAAAATGTGATATGTATATATAGATACAATAGACTATTTAGCCATAAAAAGAAAGGAAATTCTGACACATACAACATGGGTAAACTTTGAAGACATTATGCTGAGTGAAAAAAGCCAGACACAAAAGAAGAAATATTGTTTGATTTCACTTCTATGAGGTACATGGAGTAGTCAAATTCGTAGAGACAGGAAGTAAAGCAGTGGTTGCTAGGAGGCGGGGGTGGGTGTGAAATGGGGAGTTAGTGTTTAATGGGGCAGAGTTTCAGTTTGGGAAAATGGAAGGGTTTTGGCCATGGGCGGTGGTGATGCTTGCAAATAATGTGAATGTGCACAATGTTGTGACCTGTACACTTAAAAGTGGTTAAAAAGGTAACATTTATGTCATGTATACTTTACTGTAAGAAAAACAATTCAATTAAATAACATTAAGAATTCCATTTCTTGGTTTCAAGCGTTCAATAGCCCCGTGTGGCTAGTAGCTGCTATATTAGGGCAGATATAAAAAGTTCTCATTGTTCTCCCGGGCTGCACTGGTCTAAAAACAAACCAATTCAGGACAAGCGAGCACTCTTAGCACCCAGATTGTTGTCCCTGCATGCCATTTCCCACCAAAACAAACCATAGCTTCATAGGAAGATGACTGATTTCAGATTTGAGGCAGAAAGCACACATGATGGGGGTGCCTGGGGGGCTCCGTTGGTTAAGCATCTGACTCTTGATTTCGGCTCGGGTCATGATCTCCCGGTTTGTGGGTTTGAGCCCTGTGTTGGGCTCTGTGCACACAGTGCAGAGCCTGCTTTGGGATTCCAGACTGCCCCTCCCCCACTTGCACAGGCACTGTCTTTCCCTCATAATAAATAAATAAACATCAACACACACACACACACACACACACACACACACACACACACACAAGATGGTCCTGGAGCCTCTTATCAACAGAAAGCAAGGAAATTATCAGTGAGACTAGCATTGCATCAGAGGATTCGCTAGCCGGAGGCGCTCCCACTAGCCAAAGTAAGGACAATTTGAGTATCAAAAAGAAAAGTAAATATAACAGATTGAAGCATGGCAAATGTGTTAATATCCATGAGCGCATTAAAAAAATAAAATCTTCATTGATCATCTTTGACAGATGCTAGGATACTAAGTGACTATTCTGTGGTAGCAGCCAGCCACGGAGGAGGCTCCACTCTGATCTCCCTTCCAGAGAGAATTTTCATTCAACTGCTAGGAGTGCAGCTGGCTGCCCGCCAGGTTCAGTACGCTGAGTTCACTCTCTTTCTGGGTCGTCTCTGGTCAGAGATGGAGCATGGCGGGGGCTCTAGGTGGACCATACCCATCAACCCAGGACTCCTCTAATGGACAATCTCTGCTCCAAAGTTCCTCCAACCCCTTCCTTTGGGTTGGCCCAGACTTCGTTAGATTTGCATTAGAGTTAGATTCTCTCTGCCCGATCCTACTTCTTCCCACTTTCCATTCACAGGCTTCAGATCAGTATTGCAGTCTGCCGACTTCCTCGGCCCAATTTCACTCCCCACCCCCACTCCTGATCTTTCATAGCCATGAGCCCCCAGTGAATCTCTTGCATTCTGAATGCCATCTCACGGTATGCTTACTAGAGGACCCAAATTAACAGAGTTGGTAGCAGCAATGGTCTGAGAAAGTAGATGGTGAGGTGGGGATTTGTAACTAGATCACTCGCTGCCCAGCTGGTAGTGAGCAGCTCATCCTGCATAGTGTGTGGACGCCTTGAGCAAGGAGGCAGCCCACTGGCAACATTTTCACTAGGAATAAATTGGGAGAAGAGTGGTTAGTACAGTGACTGAGAAGGATGTCTGGGAGGGTGACAGAGACATGCAAGCACGATGATCTCGCTGATGCTGACTGGCACTGGCACCCCGTCCAGGGATCTGAGAAGTTGGAGACAGTTAACGAATAACTGAAAGTAAGTGTATTGGCACCAAATGCAAAGGTGACAAAAGCAAAAATGAACAAGCGGGACTATATCAAACTAAACACCGTCTGCACAGCAAAGGAAGCCATCCACAAAATAAAAAGCAGCCTATGGAATGGGAGACAATATTGGCAAATCATGTATCTGGTAAGGCATTAATGTCCAAAATATATAAAGAACTCGCACAACTCAATAGCAAAAAATCCAAACAATCCAACTAAGAAATGGGCAGAGTACATTTGCAACAACGTGGATGGAACTGGAGTATATTATGCTAAGTGAAATAAGTCAGTCAGAAAAGACAGATAGATGATTTCACTCATATGTGGATTTTGAGAAACTTAACAGATGACCGTAGGGGAAGGGAAGGAAAAATAAGATACAAACAGAGAGGGAGGGAAACCATAAGAGATTCTTAAATACAGAGACACTGAGAGTTGATGTGGGTGGGAGGTTGGGAGGGTGGGAAAAATGGGTGATGGGCATTGAGGAGAGCACTTGTTGGAATGACCACTGGGTGTTGTCTGTAAGTGATGAATTATGGGAATCTACTCCTGAAGCCAAAACTACACTGTATGTTAACCATTTGACGATTAAAAAAAAAATGGGCAGACTATTTGAATAGACATTGTCCCAAGGAAAACAAAGACATACAGATGTCCAACAGGTACATTGAAAGATGCTCAACATCACTAATCATTGGGGAAATGCAAATCAAAACCACACTGAGATATCACCTCACACCTGTTAGAATGGCTACTATCAAACAGACAAGAATTAACAAGAGTTGGCGAGGACGTAGAGAAAACGGAATCCTTGTGCACTTTGGTGGACATGTAAATCGATGCAAGCACTATGGAAAACAGCATGAAGTTTCCTCAAAAAATTAAAAATAGAGCTGCCTTGAATCTCAGTCAAGGTAGCTTTGCAATGCCAAGGTCAGGGTCCTGGTTGAGAAAACCTTGACACATCCGATGAGTATATCTGGGTGGATGCCCCTAAAGGTTTTGGCTCCTCAGACTTTTCAGGAACTTTAGAGCCTGCAACGGTTGCTCACCCCTAACTAGGAAGAGCTAGCGTTCCCTTATGGGAAGATTCTGTAGAGGCTTCGAAAACAAGACAACAAGGTCCCTTTCAGTATCTGCACCCCCACCCTCTCCTGGTTGCCAGCCGGACAACTGGGGAAAAGTCGTAGCATAGCCTCATTAAATAAGTGCTGGGCCTGATAAGAGAGAAAGGGGTGTGAAAATTAGTAGCAGAAAAAATCGCTAAAATGTAGCTGGGAGGTTATGCAGGGGGCGCTCTCAGGCCCTACCACTCCTCATCAACTGCTCACCCAAGAAGAGAGGGACCCTGCGGGTGGATGTTTCTTGAGGCTACTCCACCTGCAGGAAGAAAGGCTTTACTTATCACCCCAGCAACAGCTCAGCCAATGAGAGACGATCGCCAAGTCCAGCCAATGAGAGACTAACAAGCCCAGCCAATGGGAGACTCTCACAGCCCAGCCAATGAGAAGACACTTCACTTCAAACTCCTAGTTTGCTCCCCTGGACTTTTTGCCTATAACCGCCGGCCCAACTTACGTTCCCCCTCTTTGCTCTTTAAAAGAGTCCGCCTCCCCTTTGCTCTTTGGACTCACCAGTGGTTTTGCTGTAGTTTGCTTGCCCACGTGGCAATTCTCTTTTATTCCCCGATAAACCTATCTTTTGCTGGTAAGGTAACTGGAAGTTTTATTTTAAGGCTAACAGGGGCTATCTGCCAAAGGAGCTGCGAGAATGAGCCATGGAATGGATTTTGAAGGTGCTTGATCAGGGGGCCAAACATGCGACTATAAAAGGGAGAGTTTGTTGACGTAAGGCATTCTCTCAGGATATGGATTTGATACCCTGGCAAGGACCCCAGGGGATAGGAAACTTGCTGCCAAAGTGGCTGAAAATCTTCCAAACTTGATGAAAACAATAAGCCCACAGATCCAAGAAGCTCAACAAACCTCAAGCAGAATAAATATAGGAAAATCGCACCAGGGCACATCATAATCAAACTGATGAAAATGAGAATTAAAGAAAAACTCTTTAGAACGCTCAGAGAAAAAATGCATTGCATACAGAGCAACAAAGTGACGTCAATAATCTTTTTGAGTGAGAGCAACCACACCATCCAGGGACAATGGGACAACAACTCGAAGACACTGAGAGAAAAGAAGAAAAACAAATAAAAACCACTGACCATTGAAACTTCTGTACTCAGAACAGCTTTGAAAAGTGAAAGCAAGTTTATGGCATGTGAATTATACGGCAATAAAGCTGTTACTTAAAAAAAATTTTTTTAAACGACGGCAAGCTTCTGCTTTTGACTGAGATGGCGTAACAGAGACAGATTTACCTTCCTGCCTGAAACAACTAAGGAACTGAACAAAATATGTATATACAAAGTGACATCAGCTGTCAGGTTTTTGGACACCAGGGAATTAAGGACAATGATCCCTGAGAGATGGGAGCAAGTTAGGTGAGCACTTTGGGGATCCCAACTTCTTGCCTGGAGAAAGCTCCCAGGCCACTTAGAAAAGGCGGACGCAGGTGGAGCATGAGCTATAAGGGAAAATTGACAAAATGGATTTCATCAAGATTAAAAACTTTGTGGTGCCTTGGTGGCTCAGTCGGTTAAATGTCCAGCTCTTGATTGCGGCTCAGGTCAAGGTTTGTGAGTTGGACTCTGCAGACAGTGCAGGGCCTGCTTGGGATACTGTCTCTCCCTCTCTGCTCGTGCTCTCTCTGTCTCAAAATACATACATACATACATACATACATACATACATACCCAACCTTTACCTCTTGAAAGAATAGTTGCAAAAAATGAATAGACAATGGGGCACCTGGGTGGCTCAGTCATGTGGGCATCTGACTCTTGATTTTGGCTCAAGTCATGATCCCAGGGTCGTGAGATTGAGCCCTGTGTCGGGCTCTGCATTGAATGTGGAGCGTGCTTGAGATTCTCTGTCTCTGCCCCTCCCCACCCTGCTTGCTTGCATGTGTGCATGCACTCTCTCTCTGTCAAAAGAAAGAAAGAAAGAAAGAAAGAAAGAAAGAAAGAAAGAAAGAAAGAAAAAGAGAAAAAGGGAGGAAAAATGAATAGATAAGCTCAGACTGGGAGGAAGTATTTGCAAAACATACATCCAACAAAGCACTTGTATCTACAATATACAAAGAACTCTTACAAGTCAATAAGAAGACCAACGATCTCATTTTTAAATCTTGACAAAAGATTTGAAGAATTACATGAAGAGATGCTCAGTGTCAACAGTCATTAAGAAAATGCACATTAAACCCACGATGAGATGTCTCTACATAGTTACAAAAATGGCCAAAATTAAAGACTCCTAAGCACATGTGGATAGGGAAGCAGAGGATCTGAAAATCTTATCCCTCGCTGGTGGGAATACAAAATGGTACAGCCACACCAATATAGATTGGTAGTTTCTCATAAACATACATTCCCCTTAAGATCCCACAATCCTAGAAGTAGGTATTTATTCCAAGAAAATGAGAATGTGTGACCACACAAAGACTTGCACTTGAGCATTCAAAGCAGCTGTACCCCAAATGGGCGAAAACTGGGTACAGCCCGAATGTCCATCAGCAGGTGGGTGGAGGCAAACTGGGGTATATTCGTACACAGGAACACTCCTCAGCAATAAAAAAATAAACATCCAGTCCACACTACTATGTGGGTGAATCTCAAACATTGTACTAAGTGAAAGAAGTCTACTTTGTTACTACTGTGCTAGGAATTCATGCCGTGTAACAAACGGCCAGGGACAGGGTGGATAAAACAGCACAGTTAGCACCCAGCTTTTGTAGGTCGGGGTCCCAGCTCTGTCTCTCACAAAGCTGTGACTAAGATATTGGCCAGGGCCACAGTCATCTAGAGGTTTGTCAGCTCTGTTGGACCAGGGGCTGACAGTCCCCCGTTCCGGCCCGCTGAGCCTCTTGCCACATCGGCTCTGAACATGGCTGCTGGCTTCGTCAAAGTGAGCAAATAGAGTGCCAGCTAGACCCAAGTCACAGCTTTTTTACAAGCTGATCCTGGGAGTGATGTTTCGTCACTGTTGACCTATCACTGAAACAAGTCCGTGGATGCGGGTCCCATGCCAGGGAAGGGCTTGCCGAGTATCAGGAGGCATGGATCGCTTAGGCGACTGCCACCATCGACCTCATGCTGTGGGGTGCCATTTATATTATACTTTAGAAAAACAAAACTAGAGTGACAGAAAGCAGACGCTAGTGGTCACTTGGGACCGGGGCTGGGGGGAGATTGACCGCAAAGGGGCAGGAGGGAACATTTTAAGCTGGTGGAAAGGTGTAATGTCTTGATCGAGATGGTGGCTATGCAATCCTACGCACAGCTCAAAACCCATAAAATTGTATACTTAAAGTTGGTGCGTTTTATTATATGTAAATTGTATGTCAACAAAACTGATGGAAAATGAAATAAAATGAAACAGAACCTAGATCCAGGCCACAACACCACAGGCCATGCCTGACCTGACCTGGAGCCCCCCCCCCCCCCCCCCGCCTTACTTACTTGCCTCCCCTCCCTCACGTCTTCTGTGACAGCCCGCACTGGCCTGACTTTGTCTCTTTTTGAACTTGCTGGCTCATTCCAGCCTCAGGACCTTTGCATTTTCTTTCTTTCTTTCTTTCTTTCTTTCTTTCTTTCTTTCTTTCCTTAATTAAAAAAAAAACTTTAATCTCTACACTCAATGTGGGGCTCAAACACACAACCCAGAGACCAAGAGTTGCACATCCACCGACTGAGCCAGCCAGGCACCCCAGGACCTTTGCATTTTCTATTCTCTACCTAGAGCACTTACCTGGGCCTCGATGTGGCTGGCTTTTGCTCCAGGAGGGATAGGATATAATTCAAGTTTCAGCTAAAATGTTACCTCACCACAAGGTCTTTCCTGGCTGCCCTAACTGTCCCCCTTCACAGCAGGCATTTCATCCTTCACAACGGTTTGTTCGTTTACTAATGGTCCGTGTTCCACCCTCTAGAAGGGGAGCTCAGTGGGGATCGGGACCTTTTATATCTTCTTCGCACCCAACATCTAGACGAATACTTGGCATGCAGCAGGCTGGATAATCCTACTAATATTGGCTAAATGAACATTGATCTGTGTGTGGGGTTTTCTTGAGGAAGTTTGATGAAGGTCATTGAATATTAAGTATAAAAAAGATTACTGTTTTTCTTTTTCCAGCGTCCTGTCCAGAGGACCAGCACGGAGGACCAGCGAGAGGTGAGGGAGGCACAGTGTCTTCCTGTCACAGAGTTCGGGGGGCAGCCTCACCCCCGCTGCCAGCGGGACCCCCTTCTCCCCAGCGGCTCCCCGAGAGTTTCTGTGTGGTTGATTCCGTGTGGCTCTATCCCAAGTGGAATGTTTTCCCCACTGGACTGACCGCCTTTGTTGTTAGGAATGCGAATTTGTGTTTAATGTTTGCTGCCACGTGAAAGAATTCAAATCACTACTTTGTTTTTTTGAGAGAGAGTGAGCGGGGGGAGGGGCTGAGAGGGAGGGAGAGAGACAGAATCCCAAGCAGGCTCCATGCTGTCAGTGCAGAGCCCAATTCGGGGCTCGATCCCACAAACCGTGAGATCGTGACCTGAGCCGAAATCAGGAGTCAGACATTTTACTGACTGAGCCACGTAGGCATTCCCGAATCACTGCTTTAAAAAATACAAAATAGGGGCGCCTGGGTGGCGCAGTCGGTTAAGCGTCCGACTTCAGCCAGGTCACGATCTCGCGGTCCGTGAGTTCGAGCCCCGCGTCAGGCTCTGGGCTGATGGCTCAGAGCCTGGAGCCTGTTTCCGATTCTGTGTCTCCCTCTCTCTCTGCCCCTCCCCCGTTCATGCTCTGTCTCTCTCTGTCCCAAAAATAAATAAACGTTGAAAAAAAAAAATAAAAATAAAAAATACAAAATAGAAGAATAGAGTTCTGACTTCTCCACATTAAATATGACCAGGTTTTTTTTAAGTTTGTTTATTTTGACAGAGAGAAAGCATGAGTGGGCAGAGGGGGAGGGAGAAAGGAAATCCCAAGCAGGCTCTGCACTGTCAGCACGGAGCCTGAGGCAGGGCTCGAACCCACAAACCGTGAGATCGTGACCTGAGCTGAAGTTAGATGCTTAACCTACTGAGCCACCCAGGTGCCCCTAAACGTGACCAATTGTACTTGCGTGTCTATTTAACTCGTGTAGAAAACATTCTGAGTGGCCAAGTTCGATTGTGCATTGGTTCTCAGGGCCTTGATTACTGAGAACAGCATCCCAGCTAAGCCCTGTTTCCTGTGGGCCCGTCCTCTGTCTAAGCAGACAGACGACCTCAGGCGACTGCAAGTAGTTTGCTTTTGATCTTTTCTGCCAAGTTTCCTCAGCTTCTCAAATGAATAGATTCCATCTGAAAATCATAGCGTTAATAATTACATCCTGAGCTCGAGAAAATTCTTCTGTGTCCCTGCCATTTCTCTATTTGGTGCATTTTTCCCCAGGAAAATAATAAAGCAACCTCACAAATATATCAGGCAGGGATTTTAAATTTAGCTAGTGCTGTTTCCCCTCCCGGATCCCTATGACTCACCTCTACCTCCCGGGGCCCATCCTGCTGCCAGGATGGGTTCAGGCCAGCTCTCCGCCCAAGCTGTAGACTTAGTGCCGTCCCTTCCCTTTTTCTGTGAGCACCCGGCAAAGAGATTACCCAAAGGGTAAATAATGCAAAAAAGCTGCAGGCCGATGATTTCAAGAACCAAATAGACCAGCAGACCACACTTTTGTGGCTTTTCTAGATGCAGCCTAGGGCATTGGTGTGCTCTGTCCCGGGGAAGTGTTGCCCGTGACTCCCGGGGACTAACTAAGGAGACGGTTTCCATACCTTCCAGGGCCGAATGCATGATTGTCCTGCTCAGTGCCATATGGGGAGAGCATGACGCCTCCCTGCACTAAACAGGAGAAAGAGACAGACGTCACTGCCCTGAGCTTGAGACCAGAGGGCTCTGCATGGGTCCTGCCTGACGGAGAGGTCACCATGTCGAAGGGAGGCCATGGAGAAGTTAAGTAGATGTGCAGGGATCAAATGCGTTAGGTTTGAAATTTGAGTTCTTTTTTATCTTCATTCCTGTGGTCTGGCACCAGGCCTCCTGTTCTGTGCTCTTGGTGGTACCAAGAAAGGGGCTGGGGCTGTCGGGGCGTCTGGGGAAACAGCAGAGACCTCATCTGAAACAGAGAGCCTTCCACTGGGGGAGACCTCTTCTTACGGATTTTGAGTTTTATCAGAGTCGTACTTGGAGGGTGGGTTCTCCCCCCCCCCCCCATAACAGGCATGGAATTAACACAGGGACTAACCTACATATTTTCCAGAGAAGGGAGGTGGCCTGACCCAGACCTATGACTCGGGGAGCATTTCCTGAATCCTCCAAGGGAGGGGAGAAGTAGGCTGTTTCCATTTCACAGGTGTGGATGATGCTGTAGTCTGGGGCTCGCCTCAGCCAGGCCGGTGGCTGGCCAACGCAGAACCAAGGGCCTGTTTCCTGACCTTTGGTGGGGCTGCCCTGCATTGGCTCTCTGTTCTGGGGCAGCTGGAGCTTGTCTGAATGGGGCTGAGAATGAAAAAGGGGGGGGGGCCACTACCCGGTTACATCCAGAAGTGGCCAGAAGCTAATTTTCAAAAAACTTGAAGCAGGAATAATGAAAATCCCCATTCTTCAGATCCAAACAGACCAATCAGGGGCAATGGAGAACTAGAATGAAGCTTGCAGACTCTGGGGAAGAAATTAAGCGTTTCGACTGAAGGTCACTAAATATCCTGGTTACTCCGGACAGAGCTGCTTCTAGAGAGATCTGCGGGAGGTGCACCATACGGCAGGTGGCAGGTCGGGTGTGTGCCCGCCACTTCCTTCCCTCTTTCTCTATTCACGGCTTTGAAACATGCTTGCCTCCAGGGCTTGAGGAAGATGAGGCCATTTGGTGAGAAAACAGCCAGAGCTATGGCTAGAATACCCGTCCAGTACAGCTTTGCAGTGGAAGGTTTAAGGTTAATTTTATGCCTCAGGTAATAGAGGCAAGTGAAGAAAATAGCGATAGAGTCTGGTTCACCTTGAACTAATTGAATCAAGTGATTCAAGGTTAACACTATTTCTCAGAGGCTGTCAGCCCCTGGACCTTCTCAAATGCAGAAAGGGGTGTGTGGGTGAGCCCCGCCTGGCTGCCTGACCAGCACAGAGGTCAAAGCTTGGGACTGAAAGGCAGAAACCCCGAGCAGCAAAGGTGCTGCTGACCAGGCTCATTTTGCTGGCTTTTGGAGACTCTGAGCCTGTGTCCTTGCCTACATTTATTAAGCACTTGTTATGTACCAGAGGCTTAGACATGAGGGGCTCTGTGAGGAAACAAGCAGATAAGATCCCTGTTCCAGTGGGGGAGTCATAACAGTGCCAGTGGGTGCTCACAGCCCGTGCTCTGTGCCAGGTCGTCCTCTGGACACTTTGTGAGGGATGAACTCCTTACTCTCCCAAAACGTGTGCAGAAGGACACCCGGGAATGAGGCCAGGAGGCCCCAAGACTTGTCCAGAGCACACGCACGTATGTGCAGCGTGTGGTCATTCTGGGATCAATGCTTCCATACAGAGAGAGAGCCCAAAGAGGGCTGGCACAGCCCTGCAGGGAGGCGTTCACGCTGAGACCTGACTGGCTCTCTTAGGGCCCGTTCCTGGCTTCAGGATAGAAAGCTGGGAACCAGCCCCATCCTTGGACACTTGGCACTCAAGGCTGTGCTGGAAATTCCCAGCAACAAAGCCCTTTCTCCCTGCCCCTTTCTGGCCAGCGTCTGCAGTCATGGGAGCAGACTTAATGCCCTCCGGGACAAGTTTGCCCGTTCTTAGTGTTTTCATGGGAATTCACTTTCTGTTGTCAGCTGATATGGAGTCCAGAAGTGAATAAATGAGACCCAACAGAGATTAAAGTTTGTGATGTCTTTTGAGGGGAATTGCGCACAACTTCTGTTGGAAAGAATTCAAATAGAGAATGCTTAGGGCCTTGACTTCCTCAGCGCTTCGCGGGCCGCAGAGGGCAGATGTCACCTTCCTTACAGCCCAGCCATCTGCAGTGCCCTTCCAGAGGCGGGCACAGGTGTGACGGAGCCTGACCAGGCGGGACAGAGAAGTCGCTGCATCCTGTGACCAGGACCTCAGCCAGAGGAGCAGCCGCACTGCCCCCCACCCCCCCCACTTCCCTCCCCATCAGGCCCACCCAGGGGGGCAGTGGTCGCTCGGGCTCTGGCTCTGCCGCGAGTGTGAGGGGCTTGGAAGGAGCTGCGGGTTGGAGGGCGGGGGGTCTCTCCCAGTAGCCGGTAAGGCGCAGGAACGCTAGCCCCCTCCCCGCACCCGCCAAGTCTCCGGGACCTGTGACCCCCACGAACAGCCCCGGGACGAGGTTCACCGCGCCCGTCTGTCTGCAGGCGCCTGGCCAGGCAGCGGGAGGCTGCGACCAAGCGGGTCGTGGGCCTGGGTCGCCTCCCTGGCAGCGGTGGTGCGACGGGGAGTGCGGGACCCCCCCTCCCCGGGCCCGGAGCGCGGCCCGCCAGGGAGGGGGGCGCGGCCAGGCCGGGCGGGAGCCCGAGGCGGGGCAGGGCTGCGTGGCCCAGGCGCGGGGAGGAATCGGCGCGGCTCCCAAGTGCGGCGGGGGCGCGGCGGCAGGTGGGGGCGGACGGGCGGGGCGGCCCGGTTCGGGGCGGGGCGGGCTCCGGGCTCCGCGCTCGGTCCGCCCTCGCGCCCGCGCCGCGCGCCCTCCCCGCTCCCCGCCCCGCCTGTGCCGCTGCCGCGGCCGCCGGGAAGAACTTCGCGAGCGCCCGCGACCGGCCGGACCCCGGCGCCGCCCCCGGTCCCCGCCGAGCGCCGAGGCCATGGACGCGCTGGCCTGGCTGCTGCCCCCGCTCCTGATGCTCTGCGCGCAGCAGCACCGCGGCGCCAGGTGAGCGAGCCGGGTCCGCGCGGCGCCCGGGGCCGCCCTCGGTCTTCCTCCCCGCCCCCACCCCGTCTACCCCCGTCTTCACCTCCCCCGTCGACTCCAGTCTTCGTCTCCCCTCTCCCCGCGAGCACCCCACCCCCACCCCATGTCCCCCGCGGGCCCCTAGCTCCGGACTCACCGCTGCCCTTGGGGCCGCCCCCGGGTGCTGTCCGCCGTCCCGGTGCTGAACCGGCGCCGCCGAGCTGCGCGCGGACGTGGGAGCCGCTCCCAATTCCCGCCCCCCCCCCCCGCCCCGGTGCCTGGGCTCGCGTGGGGTCCTCGGCCCCAGCGGCACCTGGCCGGTCCCTGGCTGCTGGTGCCCCTCCAGGCGCGGGCTGAGCGCTCGGCGCGGCACGAGCTGCAGGGAGGAAGACAGGAACCATCCCGCGGACACGGGGGAGGAGGCTCCCCTTCCCCATGGGAGCCGAGCTGCACAGACACGCTTCCGCTGCAGCCCGCAGGGCTGGGGGGACGGCATGAGGGCTGTGTGTGGTCGCTAGAAAGTTCGGGCCCAGGACGCTGTGGAGTCTCCTTCCAGGGGCCATTTCAAATGGCAGCCACTCAACTCTGGAGCATGCAGGTGGGAAGGAGCGAGCTGCCTCTGGGGGTGGGGGGCGGTGAGGGGGTGGAGGACAGAGAAGACTCAGGATTTCTAACTGCTGGGGGAGGGGAGGAGGGCTCTGTCTCCCCAAGGAAGGAAAAGGCTAAGAAGGAGGGTCCCCATGGATTGTGGCTTCCTCCCTTTGGCTTCTAGGGAGCAGTAGGGTCCCCAGCGTCTTCTCTGTTCTCTGGGGACTTGAAATGGGCTCCAGGTAGTCTGGCATCCCATGGCCATATGCCCGCCACCTTCCTGGGAGTTGTGAGGGCCCTTTTTGAAAATCATCTAGGTACATGGGCTGCAGACAACCAGAGCAAATACAGCACACCCCTCTGCCCCCCAGCATTCCGGACTTCTGGGCAATCAATTGCTGTCAAAGGCCTTAGAAACTGGAAATGGTTGAACATCAGCCTGTGTTTGGGCTGTAGGCACTCAGGCAGCATGTGACACGGAGGTGGGGGGATGTGGTCAGAATGTCCTTGTTTGTGGGGTGGGGGGCAGAGCCAGGAAGGTCTGAGTCTGGCCATAGGGTGGTCATCGTGCCGAAGGTCACAGGCAATGTTGATCTGCCCCTGTCCTCGGAAGACTTCATTCTCTTATCCGGCTCCATGGCCCTTTTCCCTTTTCCCACTTCAAGGTAAGGGGAAGGGCAAAGCATTGAGGCGTGGCCGTGGATGTATGTGCTGGAGGCCTGGGATCAGCTGTTGGTCCAGCATAGCCACGTAGCTGTGATTCTGGAGTCCAAGCTGCTCTGAACCTCAAAGCCTCAGCCCAAGTTTGACACCAAAACTCATTTGGTGGCCAAGCCTGTTCTGCTCTGACGTGAAGCTCACTCACCCTACTTTTGGGACCTGTTTGTACTTTCCTGCTGGGAAATTCTCCAGACCACCCCCGCCCCCATCCCAAGTCCATATGTACATTATATCGCCTTTCTAAAAACTGAAACATCCTGGTCTCTGTCCCACATCTGGCTTGGAAGTGGGGGTAACGGGTGTGCCCGTCTGCCCGTGCAGGAAGGCTGGAAGGCTGTGGCCCCGGCCGGAAGGAGAGCCTCTGGGCTTCTTGGGCCTTGGTGGGCGACCTTCAGACAGTGCAGTGCTGTCAATCTGGCGCCTCCTCCCCTGCCAGCTTCCTGTCCCTTCACCCTCCACTCCAGAAGCAGGTCAGCACCCTCCTTTCCCTCGGTCTCCAGGTCCTCACATCCAGAGTGGTAGGGGGACAGGAGATGCCTGTCCTGGCTGCCGCTGCTCAGGTCACATCCTGGGCTTCCCAGCAGGAAAGTCTCGGTGGGTTAGAATAGATGTGCTGTGCAGCGTTTGTGGGTTGGGTCAAAGCTGTGCCTTCCCTGAGTCTGAAGACCCACTCATGTGGCAGGGGCCCGAGCTTGCCGGCTGCACACCCTCGTGGGTGGCCCTCTGGATTGCTGGCACCTCCACCTCCCTGGAGAAGCTGTGTGTGTGGCTCCTGCTTTGCTAGCTCACCGTGCGACTGTCGTGCTGTTCCTCTTATCCTTGGTAACTGAGGGGCCAGCGCAGCGAGTGCTGCTCCGAGAGCAGAGTTGCCAGGGACTGTGGGCTTGTGTGTGCACGCTGGAAGGGTCCTTGCAGGGAGGAGGGCCCCACCGCCTTGCTCAGCTGCACCCACCTTTCCTCTCTGGCCCCAGGGGCACGGACAAGTGACAAGGGTGGGCTTGTTTACTCAAGGGGCCAGTCGAGGGAGGGAGGCCTGATGGCGCCCGAGCAGCCGCCGCCAGTGTTTCATGGCGCCCACTTCACCCCAGGAGTTTGAGCATGTGTCTCTGAGTTTCTCTGTCTGCACAACGGGAGCCCCCACCCTAGGCCATCTTGGGTTTCAAGGCGACCAGATGAGGCAGAACCTCTCCCCCAAGGTGCTGATCAGAGGCACCACGACCTCCCCCCACATAGAGTGTGTACCCCGTCCACTCCTTTACCTGCCCACCTAAACCGTGCGAGGAAAGCAGGGCTCTCCAGCACCCAGGCTAGCATTAGTACATCCTCCTTGGATGGCCCTCGACATCTCTTCACGGCTGGAAAAATGAACAGCCCCTGTGCTAGGTGAGAAGTGACACGGGGCAGGGAGTCCGTTCCCTTCACGCCTCCTGGGGGTGGCCAAGTCTAGGAAACCCACTGGCATCCTGCCACTTCAAGGCGAGCTTTGTGGCCGGGGGCTCACCTGTGGCCTTGCCTTGTGCCCGGGAGTGGGCACGGGACCCAGCTGAGGGAAGGGGCGCCTGCCTGTGCCACCACCCTGAGGCCGGGGAGGGATGGTATGTCTCCCGACAGCCTTGTTCCCGGCAGGCGAGCCGCTGCAGCAAGATGGCAGCTGGGCCAGTCCAAAAATAAAACCTAATTCGAGTCCCTTTACGTCTGATCGTTAGGGTGACCTCCATTTGCACTTTTCACTGTGCTTTACTTGGGTCCAGACTTCATTCAGTTCCTCCTTATACTTTGTTAGCAAATCACCGGCCCCACCCCCACCCTGGACCAGACCGGGACGTTGCCTAGAGGCCCTAAGGTGGTCCTAAGGGATAGGTCAGGGGTTTGTGAGTGTCCTTAGCTAGGGAGCTCCTGGTTCAAGTTTGACCTTCTTCCAAGGACCAGCGTGTGGGACAGAGGAGGGGCTGGGTGCCCAGCTGCTGGTGCTTCCCTAACCCAGGCAGCCTTCCAGGTGTTTGAGAACCCACCTGTGAGTGCAGCGTCATTGCAGATAACACAAGAGAGTCATTCTTGAATGCCCTCCTGAATGCCCCCCTCACTTCCTGCCTGACTGTGGACGGGCCTTGCCCTGTGGGCGGGAGGGGATGGCTGTGTGACTTCCTGGGGCCTGCAGTAACAAGTGACCACAGGCTAGGGGGCTTAATAGACATTTATTCCTTCCCAGCTCTGGAGGCCAGAAGCCCAAGATCAAGTCCGAGGGCAGGGTTGATTCCTTCCGGAGGGTTCTGGGGGAGGATCCGTTCCACGCTTCTGTCCAGCCCTTGGTGTCCCCTGGCTTGTGGCTGCATGTCTCTGGTCGCTGCCTCTGTTGTCACATGTCCTTCTCCCTGTGCGTCTGCTTTCTCTTCTTACAAGGACACCACTCATTGGATTGAGGGCCACCCCAATCAAGCGTGGTATCATCTTAACTAATTATAGCCCAATTTCCAAATAAGGTCCCATTCTGAGGTTCTGGGTGGACGTGAGTTTTGGGTGACCCGGTTCACCCCAGGACAGGTAAGCACAAGGAGGGGTGGGTGGGTGGACTGCTGGGGGGCTTTGGGCAGTCTGGCGTGTACAGGCCACAAGATGCCACGTGTGGAACGCCCCTGCAGCCCTGCCAGAGACGACCAGCACAGGCTGTCATTTGGACTAGTCTGCAGCCACTGGCACGGCCCCAGCCACTCTGGGGTCAGACTAAGCCTCAGGAGCACATGACAACTGGGGATCACTGCCGCCAGGGCTGGGCCTGCCTGGAAAGGCACAGAGAGCAGGAGGTCGGCTCCAGCGTCCCCATGGGCCCTTAGCCTTGGCCTGGGTCAGGTGTGGGACCTCACCCATCCCCTCCTTCTCTCTGTTCTCACCTTCCTGGTCACGCAGCTCTTCTCCCAGGTCACCTCCTGCAGGACACTTTGCCATCAGAGGCTGAAAGGGGGGCCATGTGCCTTGTCAGGGTCCTCCAAGGCTCTTCATCCAGAGTCCCCAGGGGCGGGGGCTCTGGGCTGGCCACCCTCCTCGAACCAGTTGTGGAGGGAGGCTGGGGACTCTGTGTGACCTGGAAGGCTCACTCAAGGCTAGGTGGGCCGGCGGAAGCTGAGCAGAGGCTGGTGGGTGAGGTGGAAGAGTCCTGGGGCTCCTCGTTTCTGGCAGGATTCACTGGGACTGGCCAGGTCCAGCCTGGAGGGGCTCTCGCCGTGGTCTCCCCCGCCCACCCCTGGCTTAGGTGCCGAGGAAGGGAGCTGGGCTCCGTCCCTGGCACCCTGCCTGTGACCAGTGGGCCTTGCGTTTCCAGAGCAATGAATGATATTGGGGACTATGTTGGTTCCAATCTGGAGATATCCTGGCTTCCCAACCTGGATGGCTTGATAGAGGGCTATGCTCGCAACTTCCGGCCTGGCATTGGAGGTGAGGGCGGCCAGTGGGGGCACGGGGGAGTCTCCTGCGTCCGGCTGTGGGGGTGAGCCCTGCCGGCCCTGGGCTGGCTCCCTCGAGGGGTGCATCTGTGGTCCCCAGGGCATGTGTCACACCTCGACGGTAGCCCCCCGCCCCCAGGAGACAGCTGGGAAGGTGGGTCTTCTCAGAAGGGTCTCGTGGCAGACTCTCTCCAACATGGTCTTCCCTGCAAAACCCTGGCTGACCCCTGTCCTGCCTGCCTGGGCTTGCACTGGGTGGGGAGCCTGGCTTCAGCCTCTTCCCTGCAGGGCCTCCTGTGAACGTGGCCCTCGCCATCGAGGTGGCCAGCATCGACCACATCTCAGAGGTGAACATGGTAGGTGCTGGTCAGCCTCCACCCACCCCTGGCTGTGGGCCCCCACGAGAGGAGCGGGGCTGACGGCCAGTGGCCCTTCCCGCCTCCCACTGCAGGAATACACCATGACCGTGTTCCTGCACCAGAGCTGGCGGGACAGCAGGCTGGCCTACAACCACACCAACGAGACCCTGGGCCTGGACAGCCGCTTCGTGGACAAGCTGTGGCTCCCGGACACCTTCATTGTGAATGCCAAGTCCGCCTGGTTCCACGACGTGACCGTGGAGAACAAGCTTATCCGGCTGCAGCCTGACGGGGTGATCCTGTACAGCATCCGGTGAGCCCTGGACCGGCCCCCCCAAGATGCTCAGACGGGAGCCCGGATGGGTCGTCCGTCCTCTGGCAGCGCCCCATACCGCCTGGTAACGGCAGCTGCAGAGGTGGCCGCGGGAAGAAGCCCACGGATGCAGCTCTGTGGCCAACACGGTGGCTTTTGGGTTTTCACGTGGGGGTGAAATTCACATAACATACAATTCACCATTTGAACGTGAAGGATTCAGTGGCATTTAGCACGTTCTCAGTGTTGTGCAAACATCCCGTCTGGCTCCAGAAGGTCTCATTCCCCAGGAAGGAGACCCCACGCCCATTAGTGCTCGCTCTCCATCCGTCCACCCGCCCCACCGACCTCACCTTCCGGATAAAGTGAATCATACGGCGCGTGACCTTCTGTGTCTGCCTTCTGTCCTTTACCCAGCACGGTGTTTTTGAGGGTCACGGTGTTTACCGGGATGTCATTTCTGTTTACGGCCGAGTAACCTTCAGCCACATGGTATCCACTCATCCGTCCGTGGACACTGGACCGTTTCCACTTTTTTGGCTATTGTGTGTTGAGCTGTCCCGAACATACATGTGCATGTATGAATATGTGTTTTCGGACCTGTGTCTTTTAAAAACAGAGTTAGCGGCCAACATTTTAAAAACCAGGAGATTAAAAAAATCTGGGGGGTGGGGCAGGAGGACCTCAGGATTTCGGGAGCTGGCCTCGCTCCTGGAGGCCTCACCAGCATGTTGTCTGGGCAGAATCACCTCCACGGTGGCCTGCGACATGGACCTGGCCAAATACCCCATGGACGAGCAAGAGTGCATGCTGCATCTGGAGAGCTGTGAGTGCCCCTCCGGGGCCGGGCAGGGGGCTCTGCTCAGCAACTGTGCTGCGGGGGGAGAGGGGACTCGGGCCGCCAGGGACCTTTGCAGCCGGCCTGGCTCGGGGACAGGGAAGCGTCTGGGATAGGACCCGTGGAGCGAGGAGCCTGGGCTGAAGAGAAGGCAGAGAGGGAGCTGGAAGGCCTGGGCGGCCCGACCCTCTTCCCACGGGTCACAGACGGGTGTGCAGCCCAGACAAGTCATGTATTTGTGTCATCGAGCCAGCGTGACAGCCCCTGCGAGTCACCTAGAGATGGCGGCCTGCCCTTTCTCCAGCTCTCCTGGTCCTGTCTGCCTGCCGGAGGTTGGGCACGGCCACAGGCCTTCTCCACCCTGGCTGGGTGTCCTGTGCTGTCCCCTGCCCCCTGTGCCGGGGACACCACCTGGGGCTCTCCTGCAGATGGCTACTCATCCGAGGACATCGTGTACTACTGGTCTGAGAACCAGGAGCAGATCCACGGGCTGAACAAGCTGCAGCTGGCCCAGTTCACCATCACCAGCTACCACTTTGCCACGGAGCTCATGAACTTCAAATCGGGTAACGCGGCTTCTCGCGGCCTCTTCTTGGGAGCCTGGCTCGCGGTTTTCTAGCACTTTTAACCAAGCCGTTAGTTGGCTCTGAGGACCCCCTGAGGATGCCCCTGGAAAAGCACCGATGGGCACAGGCTGCACCCGACCGAGGGACTCAGGGCGCCACAGTGCGGATGTGGGTCAGGCTCTCTCTGCCTTGTTCCTCGGTCCTTGGTTGCTTCCTGCAGGCTCTCAGTGCTTGCGGTTTGGGGGGGGGGGGCACGAAGGGTGTGGGGCTCACCTGGGGCTGCCTTTGTCCTGACCCCTCCTGCCCCTTCCCAGCTCCTACTGCCTGCTCATTGGTGCCAGCCAGCCCAGCTGGCTCTTTCCTTTCGCTTGGCTGGGCTCCAGGGAGGGCTGGAAGAGCTGGCCACACTCCGGGAGAGTGCCCTGGGCCAGTGCAGCACCGGGATCTTTCTCCTCTCCTGCCTCCGGGTGGCCCTGCCTCTCTCCCAGGACAAGGCCCAGGGCACAGGAGACTCCTGATCCATCAGGCTGTGTGGGGAAAGTGGGGAAGGCAGGGGTCTGAGGCTCGAAGTGGTGCCCCCCTCCGTGCCTGCCAAGCCCTCCTCTCCACCCGCACCCCCTGACCCCCGGTGCCACAGTGTGTGGTGGGTCAGGTCCCGGCAGGGAGTGTTTCTCCCGCAGCTGGTCAGTTCCCTCGGCTCAGCCTGCATTTCCACCTCCGGAGGAATCGGGGCGTCTACATCATCCAGTCCTACATGCCCTCCATCCTCCTAGTTGCCATGTCCTGGGTCTCCTTCTGGATCAGCCAGGCAGCGGTGCCCGCCAGGGTGTCTCTAGGTACGGGGCCCTGACCTTTCCTCTGAGGGAGCTGGTGAAAGGGTGGGAGCCCAGAAGCAGGGTGCCAACCCTGCTCCCCATGAGCCCATGTTTTGCCTTCCAGCCCCTTGTTCCAAGCCAGTGGCCAGCCAGGCCTGGTCACGAGAGTCTGAATTTCACTTGGGCTTGGGGCAGGGGTGGGGAGGGCAGGGAGGTGGCAGGGGCCCCAGCAGTGGCACCACCCATTCCCGGCAGGCATTACCACGGTGCTGACCATGACCACGCTGATGGTGAGTGCCCGCTCTTCCCTCCCGCGGGCCTCGGCCATCAAGGCGCTGGACGTGTACTTCTGGATCTGCTACGTCTTCGTGTTTGCTGCCTTGGTGGAGTATGCCTTTGCCCACTTCAATGCTGACTACCGGAAGAAGCAAAAGGCCAAGGTCAAGGCCACAGAGCAGAGAACAGAGGTGAGGCTGAGCCTGTGGGCGCTCTTGTGTTCAGCACCAAGGACAGCCGCCCCCCCCCCCCCCCCCCCCATGCCCTTCACACACACCCCCCGCCATCGACACAGAGGGGCAGTGCTGGTGGGGCCACTCTTCCTGGGACCAACTCAGGACCCTCTGCCTACTGCTCTGGGGGGTTCGCTTGCAGCCCCCGGGCACAGGAGAGCAGGCCCTGCCTGCTGCTGCTCACAGCGACACTTGCTGAGGGACTCAGCCATGGCCCGGGTGGGGGGTCCTGGAGCAGAGCCCGCCCTTGGCTCAGCCCTGCCCCGTCCCCCTGTGCAGATGGACGTGAAGAATGCCATTGTGCTCTTCTCCCTGTCGGCCGCTGGCGTCACCCAGGAGTTGGCAGTGTCCCGCCGGCCCTGCCGCACACCTGGGAACCTCATGGGCACCTACAGGTGTGTGGAGATGGAGACGGGGGAGGCCAAGAAGCGGGGCGGGCGCCGCTCGGGGGGCCAGGGAGGCCTCCGTGGGCTTTTCAAGCCCATCGACGCAGACACCATCGACATCTACGCCCGCGCAGTGTTCCCTGCTGCCTTCGTGGCGGTCAATGTCGTCTACTGGGCAGCCTACACCATGTGAGGCTGCAGGTACCTATCCTGGATAGGCTGCTTCACCTATCCTGGAGCCCACGGCCACCGGGCGAAAGGCTCTCGGGTGGATCTGCCCCCTCTGCCTGTTTCGAAGGGGGCGTGACAACAGGCCGCGTGAAACAAGAGGAAAGCCTCGGCCTCCCTAAGTACCCCAGGCGCTGTCCCCACCATCACCTGGAAGACCACCCGGGGCTCTCCCATGCACCTCTCCTGCAGACCCCCGGCCCAGCTCCCCCTTAGCGGCAGGGTCCACCTGACCCAAGGCTGAGCCAGGCAGGCTCGTGGCCTCTGGGAAGCTATGCATTTGACTCACAAAACAATCCTGATTCTAGGCACTTGCTCTGTGGGCTTGGGACCGGGTCACGGGAGGAGGCTGGCAGTGGGCGGTGCTACTCTCTTGGTAAAGTGGTGGAGAAGGGCGTCCACGGGCCTTTGGTCCCAGCATGAAATAAAACAAAGCATTTGGCTGCTGGCTGCGTTCTCTGTTGCTGCGGCTGGGCCATGGCCGCACCCTGGCTGCCCGGAGAGCTGTCCTGGAGCCGGGAGCTCCATGGGCTCGAGACAGAGGGGCTTGGAGCTGTGTCCCAGAGGCGAGCCATGTGGCCACGTCCTTGGGCCTTGGTGGGAGGGGCAGAGATGCAGGGTCCTGGAGAGAGGCTCGAGGAGTCACCCCTCCCCCCTTGGTCTCTTGGTCCCGTGGCCAGGGTGCCATGACACTGCCTTCTCGGATGTGGCGATGGGTAAAAGGGGGCCACTGAGTCCCCAGTCCCCACCACGCACATGGGGCGACACGGTTGCAAGCAGGGTGATGGGAGTTGTCCGTCACTGGAGATCTGACAGGCAGCTCTTACTAAGGGTGTCCGGGTTTTCCATGGCACCAAAGCTAGGTGAGCCTTCACACTCGGAGGAAACGGAAGCGGCAGTGAGAGGACCGGACCGCTCTGCGGTCGCTGTGGGGCCCGGGAAGCCGGCTCCCACGGACAAGGTCAGCCAGGCCCGTGCCGTGCTGTGGTCAAGGAGGCAGCCGGGCAACTGCCCTGCTGGCCCCGCGGTGCCCTCCCAGTGGGCCCCAGCCCGAGCCACCTCAAGGGGAGCATGACGATGACTCTGTGTGAATCAGACTTTGTGAATCGGGTGGTCCTACCATCCGCCCCCAGCCTGCACAAACTGCCCAGGGGTCTGCAGTGTCTCCAGGCCCTGGGGACGGGACGCTAGAGGACGCCACTCACAAAAGGGCTCAGTGGACCATTGAGGTCCAGGTGTTCCAGCACGGGGGTGCCGGGCAGCCGCTCCCAGAAGACCAAGGCTGCGTCCAAGGGCAAAGGAGGGGATTGGTCCATCTGCCCAAACCACAACCCGGCTTATCACCTCCACTTCCCCCCCCTCCACCTCCTCCTCCTCTTCCTCCTCCTCTTCTGCTTCCTCCTCTTCCTCCTCCTCCACCTCCTCCTCTTCCTCCTCCTCTTCCTATTCCTCCTCTTCCTCCTCCTCCTCTGCCTCCTCCTCCTCCTCCTCTTCATCCTCCTCCTCCTCCTCTTCTTCCTTCTCCTCTTCCTCCTCCTCCTCCTCCTCTTCCTCTTCCTCCTCCTCCTCCTCCTCTTCCTTCTCCTCCTCTTCCTCCTCCTCCTCCTCCTCTGCTTCCTCCTCCTCTTCTCCTCCTCCTCCACCTGCACCTCTCCCCCTCCCTCTCCTCCGTTCCTTCCCCTCTTCCCCCTCCTCCCCGTCCTCCCCCTTTTCCTCCTCTCTGTCTCCTCCACCTCCACCTCCACCTCTAGCTCCAAGGCCCTTTACCTCCTAAAGACCCCTTCTGGCCCCAGGCTGCCACTTTGGGCCCCTGCTCTAAAGGGCGAGGCTTCAGCGCTTGGTACCGTCATGCCAGGCCGTGGGATGGGCCCAGAAGCAAGACCTCCAGGATCTGATGTGACCAGAAGCTGCAGGCGGAGCGGACCCCGGGGCGAGCCGAGAGCAGGTGGCTTGGATCGGGGTCAGCCGGGGATCCGGGCCGCCTCGGACAGCGGGGGGGGGCTTGGGGGCAGCCAAGCTGGGCTAACACCGTGAACAGGGCAAGGTGACGCCCCAGGCAGCGGTCCCTTTCTCCCTCGCCGCCTCGCCCCGGCACCCTCTGGTCTGCGTGGCCCCACGCGGGGTCACGGCCCCCCTCCTCCCCTCCTCCCCGGAGCCTGGAGGACTGCCTGGGGGTGAGGTGTTCAGGCCCCAGATGGTGTGCTGAAGGTGCCAGGCTGGGCTCAGGGCCACCCGCCCTCCCCTGGAGGCAACCTGGGTCCTGTCCCAAGTCTTTCTTTCCACCAGAGGAGGCCGGGGAGGGTCAGCTCCACCTTCTGGGCCCCCAGGGGAGGTGCAGGTACCCCGCTCACCTGGGTGCAAGCCCCCTGCTGCCGGGCTCTTGCCCCACCCACACCCGCCTCTCCTCACCTTCCCTGCTGCTTGCAGGCTGCCCTCTTTCCGCTGCACTTACCCACAGGGAGCTATTTAAAGCCGGCCTTTGTGACTGCCTCGGGCACCCACGCGCGAGGCCCACCCGGGCAGGAGCCTGCGCCTGGTTCCGCAACCAGCAATCACTCCCTCCAGCCTGCAGGCTGCTATTTCTGCCCACATGTTTACAGGGCCAGAAAAAAGGGACGGGAAGGGCTGGCGCTTTTGAAACGCCGAGTTCTATTCCGGTGGTGATGACATGGGCAGATTGAAGGCCCGGGCGGATCAAGGTTTGCAGCTGAGAGGGGCCAGCTTGGGAAAGGGGTGTCGGCAGTTCCCGTGACAGAGGCATCTGGGCCCGGTGTGGGGCGGGGAGGCTGCCTCCAGATGCGCCTCGTTGCAGCGCCGACAGTTTTCGGGGCCGGCGGCTTCCTGGTCTGTTGTCTCTGGCAGAGGCCGGAAAGCGTGTTGGCAACACAGACCCTGAGATGCTTCCCTGAGGGCCGGGGCGGCTCTTTCCTGCGGGGCCCGCCCGAGAGGGGCAGGGGCAGGGGCAGGGGCAGGGCCCAGCTCCACTCTCCCGCCTGTGGCGGGGGCAGGGCGAGCCTGACGATGCAAAAGCAGAGCCTGGGACAAGGACTTCGGTACAGGGCATTTATTCTGGGGAGGTTACTTTCCCGGGGCCGCCGCAGACCGAGGGCTCAAAACAACAGAAATCTACCTTCTCACAGACTGGAGGCCAGACATCGGAGACCAAGGAGTCGGCAGGATTTGTCTCCTCCAGATCCTGTGGGGGGATGTGTCCCAGCCTCCTCCAGGCTCCTGGTGCTGCCGGAGGCCCTCGGCGTCTCTTATCTAAAGAGGCAGCACCCCAGTCTCTGCCTGACGACACCGGCGTTTTCTGTGTGTCCTCTTCTTATAAAGGCACCTGTCATGGGATTTAGGGACCCTCAATGCAGTATGACTTCATCCCACCTCATTATAGCTGCAAAGACCTTATTTCCAAATAAGGACTGGGGAGACATGAGGTGGGGCGGGGGGGCACTGTTTAAGCCGGGGGGGGGGGGGCGGGGGTGATGTCCCAGAGGCCGGAAAGGAGGAAGCAGGAAAGCTGGCCAGGTGCTCCAGCCCGAAGCACTCAGGTCCCTGCCCCACTGGGAGCCCCTGCCCAACATGTGGAATGTTCTGTGACTTGTCCTTCTGAAGCATGAGGGCCATCTCCTGCCTCAGGGCCGCAGGCCTGCAAGCCCAGGCCCGCCCTGCCCCCTCCCCCGGAAAGCGCTAGAAGGGCTGCCGCTTGCGGTGGATGCAGGGCAGGGGCTGACGCACAGCAGTGGGGACTCACGTCTGCTCAGGGCACCTCCGGCTCTTCAGGGTGGTGGCTGTCACAGCAGCAACAGCAGTGAGCGGCGACCCAGCTAAGCGGAAGGAGCCATTGTCCGCGCCCGCGGCTACAGGTGTTCCTGAGGCTGGAACTGAGGGTCATCCTCTCCCCTGCCGAGTCCCTGTAGCATTTCTCTGTCTTCTGGCAAGCAGGCGTCTCAGTAGGACACACAGAGTCCTGGCCACTTCCTGGGCACCAGGTCCGACGAACAGAATATCCTCGGTAAGGTGGACCCCGGAGAAGGTGCTCAGATGTGCGCTGTTCGAGACCCCCGTGCACCATATTGTAACAGTGCGGGAGAGCTAGCGTAGCCGGAGAGCGGGACGGTGGCTGTGGACGGCTGCCCGGCCTGCGCAAGGGCCACAATGTTCGGTCCTCATCGGCGGAGGCGGAGAAGACCCTCGGCAGCTCAATCTGCGCACCAGCGGCGGGGGACGCGCTGGGCAGACGCCGTCCCCAGCACCACGGCAGCTGGAGCCACTGCTGCCCTCCTCCTGGTCTGTTCAGAGCTGACACCGGTGAACTGAATGGGAATATGGGGGGGTGTCTTTGAGGTTGGCATTGACAGCCGTACCTTCTACCTGGACGGGGTTTGTTAAGTCCTCCCCCCGGTACCTGTGAGTGTGATGCTATTTGGAAGTAGGGTCTCTGAAGATGTAACCAGGATGCAAGTAAAGAGGAGGTCAAACTGGGTTGGGGGGGTCCTAAATCCAACCACTGGTGTCCTTATATGGGAGACACAGAGACACGCAGAGAGGAAGGGCTGTGTGAAGACAGAGGCAGAGGTTGGACTGACGTGTCTATAAGCCAAGGGTCACTGAGGCCTGACGGCAACACAGGAAGCTGGGGGAGGGGCAAGGCACAGCCCCCGCCCCCTCCCCCAGGAGCCTCCAGGAAGACCAGTCTACTGGCGCCTTGGTCTCAGGCTTCTGGCCTCCAGACTGCGAGACGGTGAAGTTCAAGCCCCACAGTCTATGGTCTTTTGTTAGAGCAGCGTCGGGGAACTAATGCAAGCATCACTTTGCCAGGTATCCCCCTGAGATGACGTGTTCTCTGGGACCCCTCCAACAAGCGGGACGTGAGACAGGGACACAGGGTTCCCAGGTGGGTTCGCTCGTAACGACCGCAAACCCGCCTCAGGTCCTACGCCTTCCCATCAGGGCCCTGATCTTGGCATAGGAGATCGGCAAGGCCCCTTGTCATTCTTCTCTGGGATCTGTCACCCTTATGATTGCATCTTGGGCCCAATTTTCTGCACCATCTGCCCTCTGGCTGGAGGCAGCAGGGCTCCTTGAGATGCGTGGGCCTCCTGGCTTTCACAGCTCGCCGCAGTCGGCTCGGAACCCATAACGGTGAGGGCTCTGCGGGCCGGTGATCACCACCCCACACCCCACCGGCGGGCGCCCTCTCGGTCACCACACTAGTGAGTGGCCCAGCCGCACGCACATGGCCAGTACCTGACGGCGGAGTCGGCTACAGGAGCTCCCGTGCACGTGGCCGCCCGACAGGGGATCTGGGAGGTCGCCGGGAGCCGGTGGGGAGAGGTGGAAAGGAGGAAAAAGTGGGTGGGGTCCGTGTTCCTGAGCTGGCTGCTTACGGGGCAGCTCGCGTGCATGGGTGCGTGGTCCGCACCTCCCTGGAGACCCTCTGAGGAGCCACATGGAACCATCTTTCAAGGATCAGCCAATTCTCATGCCCCAGTGGTTGACAACTGCCCCCAAGGGCAGTAACTTCCCACCCTTTTGGGCTGCCCTGGGCTGACCATGTCTGAGAAAGTCCTGGGGCAGCACAGTGGGTGGCAAGGAGAGCACTGGGGACAGGACCCCGCCGGTGTGCTTGAGGACCGTCTACCCCGCTGCTCTGAAATTAGAGGTGAGCCCAGGGCACCAAAAGCACCTACGACCAAGAAGTTAGGGGTTTTCAGTGTAACAGATGTAGCCATTGCTGGGGGGAGGGCAGGTAAATGTGCATCTCTCTCTCTCCTGGCTTTCTGAGTACGACTTCCCCTTGTCGAGAAGTCCTAGTTGTTAGGAGCGTGGGCTCGGGGCGACCTGATAGCACTTCCTGTCTGCGCAACCGTGGGCAAGTTATTTAACATCCCAGGGCCTCAGCATCCTCATCTGTAAAATGGAATAATGACGGTACAGGACTGTCGTGAGGAGTAACTGGCCTCATCATAAGTAAAAAGCACTTAGGGCGCCCGGGTGGCTCAGTCTCTTAAACGTTGGACTTCAGCTCGGGTCATGATCTCACAGTTCATGAGTTCGAGCCCCGCGTCAGGCTCTGTGCTGACGGCTCGGAGCCTGGAGCCTGCTTCGGATTCTGTGTCTCCCTCTCTCTCTGCCCCTCTCCCACTGGCATTCTGTCTCTCTCTCTTTCTGTCTCAAAAATAAACATTAAAATAAAAAAAACACGTTATAAATAAACAAATAAATAAATACAAATAAAAAGCACTTAGAACACTGCCTGATACTTTGTACCATTTAGTAAATGCGATTATTTTTTATTGGTTGGTCCCAGGCACCCGCCCTGCCTGGTTTGGGGGGGGGGGGTGATTCGTTTTGCTAAAGGAGAAATGCAAAGAGAAGGGCAGAGTTAGTATTTGGGTTTCGATATTCAAAATAGGATTTGCATCAAGAAAATAGCCTCGCAATCCAGCTGTGCCTCGGAAATTTCCCTCTTTAAGCTCCCATTTGGCACAGGAAGGGCAGTTCTAGGAGACTCAGATTTACTCCTCAGCATGGCATAGCACAGGCTCCAAGGTCCGCCGTCCTGGGTGTGTGTGTGTGTGTGTGTGTGTGTGTGTGTGCGGTGGGAGGGGGGGGGGAGATAAGGACTGATCCTGAGAAATGGGGAAAGCCTGGGGGGCTGTAGGAAGGAGGCATCCAGAGGCTGGAGGAGGAAGAGGGCTCCCACAGGCTCACAGAAGCTGACTGCACATCCAACTCCAAGTTCAGTGACTTCACGCCGTGGAATTTAGTGAACACTATAATCAGGGCTCTGGTTTTCAGACAGCTGGTCTACCAGAATGGCACGTGATGTGTGGCGCTCAAGGGGAAGAGACATCCATCAAGGGCATGGCTGCTCCCTCCCTAAACTCAACACAGCTAAGAGGGGGCCATGGAGGGGTCAGACAGCTTGTCCAGCCTGCTCTCCTGAGCCTCTGCAGTACCCGTCCGGGCCGCACTGAGGTTGGGTGGCATGACCCCTGGGACAGAGGCTCAGGGGCTCCACCTGGGCCACCCGTGTTCTCCTGTGGGACAGGGGCACAAGCAGACCGATGCCAAGTCACTGACGCCCATGCCACTCTCTGTGCCGTGAGTAATAAGGTCCTTTGTCTCTGAACCAGGACTCTCATGTCTTCTGACGGCCTCTGTGCCACTGAGGGCTCACAGTCCAGAAGATCCCTCAACTGTGGTTGCAGACAGGATGCCCAGCAGGGAGCTGACTGCTCTCACTCTGCAGGCCCCGGGCCAGTCACTGCACAGCAGGCCCAGCCAGGGTCTCGGGGCCCCTTCAGGCCACTGCCGTGAGCGAGCATCGGCCCTTCCTGCCACACGCAGACGCATCTCTGTGGGGGGAGGCGAGTGTGTAGAGAGGAGGGACACTGGGCAGGACTGCAGAGGCTGAACGCATCAACGGTTCCCATGAAAGCTTTAGGTGTTTTTTCCTGCTGCCGAGTGGATGGGGCTCCTGAGGAAGGCGGGACGGGGGTAAAAGTCCCGAAGCAACGTGCTCTTCCCCGCCAGGTTGTTGAACGCGCTCTGCGAAGTCTCCGGAAGGGGCTGAGAGTTGCCCCAGGCCGCCAGAGCAGAGGGGGCGCCCCTGGGCTGCCCGGGACCCCGCGGCACCAGCTGTGCCCCTTGGGTGCCGAGATGCCCTCGGGCGAACAGAACCACGGTGACGGCCTGCCGTTTCCCGAGAGCTGAGCCAGGAGCCAGTGCTGTGCCTTCCGTGGTCGTCCCCTCCCACCCACAGAGTCCCCGCGTCCCAGGGGAAGAACCCGAGGCCCAGCTAGGCAAGAAAGCTCTCCAGACCACGTGGTGCGAAGGATCCCAGCTGCTGCGGGCATCCGTGTCCCCGTGTCCTGAGAGTCTCCCAGGCCGGTGCCTCCTGCCCTCCTGAGCCAGGTCACCTGGCTCCACCCTAAAAGGGCCTCCCTCCCCCCTGCATGTACCACTCCATTTGGAAACACCTGATGGCCGGTCCTCCCAGGGCCCTCTCGGATGGCCCCTCCCAGGGGGTCCCGGACGCACAAACATCTGGATGGGGCGGCCGCGGGCTTCACGTCCTTAGCCTGGGATGCCCCACTTTTCCCCAGGTGCCAAGGACACCGACACCCCCAGCACAGCCCTGGGGCAGCTTGAAGACCCAGCTGCAGACCCAGGAACCGTCAGGCACATGGGCTGGCTTCATGTGGGGGCTGGTGCCCTCAGTCAGCCTTGAAGACACGTCTCTCGGGGCTCCCCTGAGGCACTGGGACGAGGAGGTACACAGATGTGCTCAGAGGCACCGGGGACCTTCTGTGGATGCCTGCCAGGTGCCGCAGCCCTCAAAGCCTTAGCCCTTCCCCAGGCGGCCGTTGCAGGAATTCAGTGGGGTCCGGTCCTGAGAGCAGTTTGTCAACTCTCCAGCTGTCCTGCCGGGGAGGGGTCTCTGGGGGGGTGACGGGAATTGTCAGGGGTCAGCGAGGGCTGCACGTTGCCTCTGGGGATGGCAGCCCGGGCCCGGCCCATGGGAAGCTGCTGACCCCGGGTGACAAGGTCCCAGGGAGTCTTTTCCCCGCACGGGGACGCTGGGGTGCTTTCCTATGAGGGTGGCACCTGCACACAGCCATCTGGGGCCACGGGCAGGGGTCCTGCCTCCTCCCGTCCTGGCAAAGCCACCCTGCCTGCGTGAGCGTGAGCCCACGTGTGCAGCGTTAGATCTCAAAGGTCACGCGGGGCCTGCGGTGGGGCCTGCGGTGGACTTTGCCTCGGCTCCACAGCAGGCCACGTCACCTGTCACCCTCGACCCTGCAACCATCAGACGGTACCTGCAGCTCCCTCTTTACAGTGCATTTCCAGAGCGGAGCGTTGACACCCAAAGACGCAGACACCTTTAAGGCCCCGGATGCATATCGTCACCTTGCCTTCTAGAAGGCGGTCCCAGCTGCACCTCCCTGGGTCGGGGGGCGTGAGGACCTCCTCCCAATCCCTTCCCAGGACGGGGTTACCGGATGCCTGACCGCGGAGCGGTCTGTAAACAATGTAGGCTTTGGGGCCCGCCTGGGGGGCCACCAGCTCAGGCTCTGAATAAAAGGCAAAGAAAGCCGGGGAGGGCTCAGCAAGGTGGAGGCACCAGGGCGCAGTGGGTCCCCTGACACCTGGCCGGACGCGGACAGGCCCCCGCCCGGGCGAGCTCAGCTCCCCACACAAAGACACGCAGGGGCTCAGCCAAGCAGCTGGGGACCTGTCTCACTCTGCCACTGTGTCTCCCTGTGATGCTTCTAGTTAACTATGGTTTTCTCGTGGCTGAAATAGCACCCGCTGGCAGCCCCCACGGAGTGGCATTGCCATGGTGACCGCGGGTTTTGCGTGCTGCCTCCTCAGATGCGTGTCAGGCTTGTTTTGGGTGTTAAATATAATCCCAGGCAGCTGAGGGGATCGAAAGCGGGACAGACTCCATCTCCCAGGCTGGGAAGTAGCTCTCCCTCGTGATGCCCTGGCCCTGCTTGTCTTGGGCGCCAAGGAGAGGGGCTCCACTCCGTGGACACATCCAGCTGGAAGACAGAGATGTGCAGGGCGTCCCCACCGGCCCCCGGCAATCCCGGCCCTGCAACCCTGGACAAAGCGCCGGGCCACCCAGACCCCCGGTGTCCTCGTTCAGAAAACGGGCCTATGAAACCCACAGCCTAGGGGGCCCCCAGGGGGCAGGGTGCAGACCCTGCAGGTGCCGGTGCCTCACTGTCCTCGCTTGTATGATGGGACAACTGCAGGGCTCGTGAGAGTTGCTGAATGCGGGAAGCCGCTGGCACAGCAGGATCCAACCCTTCCGGGCCGTCGGTGTCCCGGGGGGCGGTTCGGCCCTGCAGCCCCCCCATCCAGCAAGCC